>NC_047092.1:72174356-72477386 GCF_902459505.1 Geotrypetes seraphini
AATAATTATTTATTTCTACTGCAGCTTCTTCTTCTAAATTATTTTTGGAATATTTCTAGAATATGTTGTAGTAAATGATTCTTTTTACCATGCTTCATCACTCATGCATATGCACATAGCACATTCAATCTGATACTCCTGTGATGAAATACATTTAATTTTAAGCCATTTCTGTTCTTGCAGATATGTTGCTGTCAATTTCATTCACTAGGTTGGAGCACAGAAATGTTAGAGTGAGATCTGAGACTTAACTAAAGTGTGTGTGCATATATATATATATATATACATATATATATATATATATATATAGGGGGGCATCTATTATTGCATTTAAAAATTAATTCCCCTTTTATCAAACTGCGCCTGAGGATTTTAGCACTGGCCAGCAAGGTAAGTGCTCTGGTGCTCATATGAATTCTATAAGTGCTGGAGCATTTACAATGCCAGCCTGTACTAAAAATCTCTAGTGTAGCTTGATTTAAAAAGGGGGGGGGGGGTGGAGGTGGTAAATGCTCTATCACTCACAAAGTCTGAGAAAAGATATATATATACTGTATATACATTATATAAATACTTCCCGTTATATTAACGGGTGCTAGAGTAGATGTTTGTCTGTCTGGATATTTTTTCTTTGTCTCCCTCTCCTTGCACGCTGCCTGTCTGTCATTTTTTCTGTCTGTGAATCTCCCTGTGTCCTTAGTGCCCTCAGTGCCTCCTTCCTATGTCCTTAGTGCCCCTTCCTATGTCCATAGTGCCCCCAGTGCCCCTTTCTATGTCCTTAGTGCCCCCAGTGCCTCCTTCCTCCCTTCACTCTCCCCGATGCCAGCCTGCCTGCCTGCCTCCCATCCCCCTTCCATTGAAACTCCCCCCCCGATGCCAGCCTGCCTGCCTCCCATCCCCCTGAGCAGCATGTTTCCATGGAAACCACCCCACCCACTCCCGATGCCAGCCTGCCTGCCTGACATTGAAACCCCCCCTACCCCCCTCTGATGCCAGCCTGCCTGCCTCCCATTCCCCTTCCATTGACCCCCCCATGCCAGCCTGCCTGCCTGCCTCCCACCCCCTGAGCAGCATGTTTCCATGGAAACCCCCCCAACCCCCCGATGCCAGCCTGCCTGCCTGCCAGCGTCCCATGCACACTAAACACGCTGCTTCGGGTCTTCTACTGGCCTAATTTCCTCTGCTGCGTCCCTGATGACATCATCAGGGACGCGGCATAGGAAATTAGGCCAGTAGAAGACCCGAAGCAGCGTGTTTAGTGTGTCTGGGATGCTGCTCGAGCTGCCAGGTTTGTCAGCCGTCTAGTGGTGGGAGGGTCAGTTGGGAGGGTCAACGGGGGTTTTTGTTGTGCCGGGTACGGTCGGCGGGGGGGGGAGGGGGAGTCACGGCATGTTAGTGGTGTGCCTAGGGTGGGGGGGAGGGGGGAGTCACAGCTGTTACCTGGCCAATCCTTACACGCGTGCATGCGCACTCCTGCGGCCACAGACCTACAGATCATGGAAGCACGCAGTTCAGGGTGTGCATGCGTGGCTAGGGTTTTATTATTATTGATATAGATACAGTATGGGGCTCATAATCAAAACAAAAAAACGTCTAAAAAGTGGCCTAAATGGGTACTTGGACGATCAAAAAGCCTGATCGTCCAAGTACCCATAACCAAAGCTGGTTTTATATGTATCTAAAACCAGCTTAGGCCTTTCCCCTGCCTCTAAACGCATAGGGCAAAAGGAGGCATTTTTAGAGGTGTGGAAAGGGCAGGAGGGGGTGGGAGATGGGCTGACCTACACATAGCAGATATAGCCAAAAGTTTAGGCAGGTTGCCTAGTTGGCACTTATATGTTTTGACTTAGACCGAGTCAAAACAGGTATAAGTGCCACGATACCCCCCAGCAACAATTGGGGGAGGAGGGAGTTCAAGCCCTCCTGCTATGGCGAATCCGTGACTCTCCTGATGAAATTTTCGGAAGGCGTTCAACAAGGTTCCACATGAACGACTACTTCAGAAAATTGTGAGCCATGGAATCGAGGGTGAAATATTCACGTGGATTAAAAACTGGCTGGAGCATAGGAAACAGACAGTGAGGGTAAATGCTCGGACTGGAAGAGTATCACCAGTGGGGTGCCACAGGGCTTGGTGCTTGGACCCATGCTTTTTATAATTGAGCTGGACATTGATACAACGAGTGAGGTGATTAAATTTGCAGACGATACGAAGTTATTCAGAATAGTGCCTATAGGGGGATTGCAAAGATCTGCAATGTGACCGGAATCTGTGGAGACCCTTACTGAGTGTTCAAAATCCAAAATCCTTAGATTAACATAAATAACATTCAACCAGTTGCCATCCAATAGGTTGTAAGACGAGTCTGCCATATTCACAATTTCTAAGATATAGGCGCATTTGTAGTAATGATCAAGATTTTAAACATCAATCTAAAACCTTAAGGGACAAATTTAAATAGAGCCTATAAAAGAGCAAAATATAACAATCGAGAGTTGTTGTTAAAACCTCGATCCGAACAACATTATGATGATAACATTGTAACGTTTGTATCCCAGTATAATAATGCAGGTCCAAGAGTTTTATGTACAGTTAAGAAACATTGGAGAATTATGCAAACACATGACATATTTACCGTATTTTCACTCATATACCGCCCACCCGTGTAAAACGCGCACATGGGTATAGCGCACGGGGAACTGTAATTTATGTAAATAAATTTTTATATACCGCGCACACCTGTATACCGCGCATGCCGCCCCGACTCTCCCGTCGCTGCCCGACTCTCCTTTCGCCCGCCCCGACTCTCCTCTGGCCAGCCCGACTCTCCTTTAGCCCGCCCCGACTCTCCTCTGGCCAGCCCACTCTCCTTTAGCCCGCCCCGACTCTCCTCTCCCCCTTGAAGTCCTGTCCCCATCCTGAAAGCCTGATATCCCCCCCCGACGTCCGATTCACCCCCCCCCCGCAGGACCGTTCGCACCCGCACCCCGAAGGACCGCTCACGCTTGAACACGCACCCGCAGCCGCACCCCCACCCCGAAGGACCACTCGCACCCCCATAGCCTCCCCACCCCCCCATCATGTGGAAGTTTCCTACCGTCATCCTGCTGCTTCCTCTGCCGGCGGTCCTGCCCCTTCTCTTAGCCCTGCGTCTACGCTGCTTCCTCTTCCGGCGGTCCCGCCCTTTCTCTGATGTCAGAGTTTGTAAAATCGTGTATAACGCGCGCGTTATATGCGTGAAAATAAGGTAAGTCTATCACTTTAAGAAGTGCATATTCTCAAGGTAAAAGTCTTAAGGAGTTGAGTCCCTCTACCTTGAGATCTATTCCATCTGTTAAATCAACGTTAAAGGGACATTATAAGCGCGGTCGTTGTTTAAATTGTGATATTATGATACAGTCTGACAATTTTACAAATCCCCATGATGGTAAACAATATACAATTGATTTTTTTAGCAATTGCAATAGTACATATATTGTTTACCTTATCCTATGTCCGTGTGAAAAAATCTATGTTGGTAAAACTATTAGAAGTCTAAGAATTAGATTAAATGAATACAGATCTAATCTAAAACGGATGAAGTGAGAAGTGCCCTTGGTGGCCCATTGCATGACATTACAACATAAGTTTCATTTGAAATGTTGGGTCATTGATACCATTACTAAATCAGCAAGAGGTGGAAATCGTGATAAGTTGCTTCTACAACGGGAACAGCAATGGATATCTAAACTCAATTCATTAGAACCTCATGGCCTTAATAATCAGATAGAATGGCACGCATTTTTTTAACATCTCACGTTTGTCAGTTTATCTATTTAAGGGGGACGGCATAGGCAGTTTTTTTAAATGCTGCGTTTTAATGTTAACTGCAGCTGGGTTTTTTACCCTTTATAGCGTGGTTTTTCTGGTGGCAGCTCTTTAATGTTTGCCACTTTTACAACATATAAAGTTATTCAGTTATTCTTGATGTCAGCAGAGAGCTGAGTTACAATTGGCCAATTTCTCTCGGCATTCTGTTTAAGTTCAGACGCCATTTTGTACATACAATGAGAGCTTGGCGTTGGCAACATAGAAACAGGCAAGTTGTGCTTTCTGACTCTGTTCGTTGTTAGTATTGAATTCACAGTAATGAGAGTCAATATTTATCTAGTTAGTAATAGATATAATTCTTTTTTGCCTTTTTCTCTTTTATATATTTTAAAGATTTCTGAGCAATTTTTCATTGTTACTGGCAAGGAACATGCTTTAGCATTTCCCCTGAAGAAGCCCGTTGGTGTGAAATGGATTTTGCCTCCGTTGGGTTTAAAAGATAAGTGCTTGTATTTAATTCAATCACAATGCCAGATTTTTGAGGGTTGCCTGCTCTTTATTTAAATTTGAGAGAAATTGATATTTGATACACAAATCACTGATGAATATAAAGTATTTAAAATAAATATATTGAAAAACATATTAAATTAATCAATAAATTATAACAGAGGTTTTGACCTATGATGATACCCTGACCCCGAATTGGTGTCCTTCTATTGACTGGATCCCAGGGGTTTTTTGGTCTTTTTTCCTCTGTTTTAAAGAAAGCTTATGCATTATTTAACAATTGAAAGTGTTCTATGTTATTTATGTTAATTTAAAGATCTGCAATGTGACATAATCAAGCTCGAGAAATGGGCATAGGCATGGCAAATGAGGTTCAACGTGGATAAGTGTAAAGTGATGCATGTCGGTAACAAAAATCTCATGCACGAATTCAGGATGTCCAGGGCGATACTTGGAGAGACTTCCCAGGAAAGAGACTTAGGAGTTCTGATCAACAAGTCGATGAAGCCATCCGTGCAATGTGCGGCAGCGGCGAAAAGGGTGAACAGAATGCTAGGAATGATTAAGAAGGGGATCACAAACAGATCAGAGAACATTATCATGCTGCTGTACCAGGCCATGGTGCGCCCTCACCTGGAGTACTGCGTCCAGCACTGGTCGCCTACATAAAGAAGGACATGGTACTACTCAAAAGGGTCCAGAGAAGAGCGACTAAAATGGTTAAGGGGCTGGAGGAGTTGCCATACAGTGAGAGATTGGAGAAACTGGGCCTCTTCTCCCTTGAAAAGAGGAGACTGAGAGGGGACATGATCGAAACATTCAAAATACTGAAGGGAATAGACTTAGCAGATAAAGACAGATTGTTCACCCTCTCCAAGGTATGGAGAACGAGAGGGCACTCTCTAAAGTTGAAAGGGGATAGATTCCGTACAAACATATGGAAGTTCTTCTTTACCCAGAGAGTGGTAGAAAACTGGAATGCTCTTCCGGAGTCTGTTATAGGGGAAAACACCAGGGATTCAAGACAAAGTTGGACAAGTTCCTGCTGAACTGGAACGTACGCAGGTGAGGCTGGATCATTTAGAGCACTGGTCTTTGACCTGGGGGCCGCTGCGTGAGCGGACTGCTGGGCATGATGGACCACTGGTCTGACCCAGCAGTGGCAATTCTTAGGTTCTTATGTAATCAAAACAAGAGTTAAATGATTTTTGCACATTTGTAAAGGCATAGAGGGTTATAACCTGTATGAAGCAACACATGCAATCCTAAAGAAAGGCACAGAGAAATTTACCCAGCATGGAGTGACAGGTACAACTTTTAACAAAGGTATAGAGATGCATAACATTCACAAACCATTGGGTACAATTCTAGCCCCTTACTGGGAAGACTAGATAGACCATAGCAGTTTTTATCTGCTATCATATACAATGTTACATTAACTCATGGGAGTCAATTATCAAAGGCATTTAAATTTAGAGTTACTAATGTAAATTAATACATTAGTGCAAACTAGTTTTATTTTATTTACTGCAAATCACATTTTTTGTAATGGGTTCTGATTTGTTATAATGGGCCTGATTCTGTTAATAGTGTCTAGGTTAGGTGCCGCTATGCGTCTAAATTGGAGATTCCTATCAGTGTTCAACACAGAACTCAAAATTGTTTAAAGAGCTTAATTAGTGTGGTAATTGGTCATACCATTAAAATCAACAACCACTACTACTTTTTATCATTTCTATAGTGCTGTACATCAAAACATAGAAGAGACAATCCCTGCTCAAAAGAGCTTACAATCTAGTGAAGACAGACAAACTGGACGAGAAGGTGCATCTATACACAATGCTCAAGTGGGGGAACTACAGAGGGAATGATAAGACAGATATTGGTTCTTAGCAGGTGGGTTGGCGTTTGGAATTGAAAACAGCTTCAAAGAAGTAGATTTTGAATCTGGATTTGAATATTGCCAGAGATGGAGCATGACACACTGAGTCAGGCAGTTTGTTCCAGGCATATGATGCAGCAAAGAAGAAAGGATGGAGTCTAGAGTTGGCCGTAAAGGAGAAGAGTACAGATAAGAGAGATTAACCTCATGAGTGGAGTGCCCAAAAGGGAGTGTATGCTGAGAGATGAGAGAGGAGAGATACTGAGGAGATGCAGAGCGAATATACTTCTAGGTCAGTAACAGGAGTTTGAACTGTATGTGGAAATGGATAAAAAGCCAATGAAAAGACTTGAAGAGAGGAGTAATATGGACATTGCGACATTGACAGAGTTCTGAATAGATTGAAGAGGAGAGAGATGATTAAAAAGTTACACATGGAACTCAGAGCAGCACCTAGCGACATCTAAGTTGAGGAGCTTACCCACATTGTAGGCTGTAGAAAAATCAGTTAGCTTAGATATATTTAAAAAACATTTGGACAACTTTCTGGAAGAAACATCCCTAAATCATTTTTCAGATATACTTAAGGAAAGCCAAAGAATATTTCAGGGGGTAAGTAATATGGAATCTTGGTGCTGACCTGTAGGACTATTCCTGCTGCCACTTTAGGCCTGTGGCCTAACATGCCAAGAACAATTTTCTCCCTGCCTGCAGCATCTTAGAAATTTTTCAAGCTGTGTGTGTGCTCTGACAAGGTCATCTTTACCAGAGCTGGACCTCTTGTTTCCCCTGTGGAATGTGTGGAGGAGAAAAACTACATCTGCAGAACTTGGACAATTTGTGTCTGGTACGTTATCTTTATGACATGATTTGTGGGTCCATCTGAAACTGGCATGCAGGCTTCATGATTTTGCTATATGACCAAAGAATGCCCCTTCAGGACGGGCACCATTTGGTCTGTGGGGAGGACCCTTGGTAGAGGAGGAAGGAGAAGGGGGCACATTTTAGTTAAAAAAAGAAATGTGCTGGGGCAGTTCAGGACTTGGATTTATGATTTGGAGTGTTTCCTGTGAAACAAGATTGCCAAGAAAGTCTCCTTGCGTGTAGCACTCTGGAGAGAGTATGACAGATTGTCTGAATTCAGTCTGTGAACTTTTCCTCTGAAAGACAAAGAAAGACTGACAGTTATTGTACCTTGCAAGACCTGGCACATCAGCTATCCTGTGACCTGTTCAAGACTAGCAGAGTATGGGCAAGCATCTGGCTAACAGCCCAGGAAGAGAATTCCTTCACACCCCATGGAGATGCCCTCTACATCTAATGGTGAGAGCAAGAATTATCTCTACTGTTCAGCTGGTTAGGAAGGAACATATGGCAGTTGCATGATAAGGAAAGGTTTATGGGACGTGGTAATTAGTTCAGTGATAAACTTTAGCTGTGTGCTTTCTATCTTGGAGATCTGTGTTTCTATACATTTTTTGTGACTGATCCACATTTGCTAAGTGTTTGCACATGTTGTCTATCAGTGCTATACTCGTCCATAAATATTTAAATATATAAGTGAACCCAAATCTCCTTCCAGGTGTGGTCAAAAAAAGTGGGTTGTGTAATTTTACAGTGTAGCTAAATGATTTAATAGAAGGTTTATTTTGTGTGGGGTTGCTTGGTAATTTGATATTATACAATTTTAGTGTTGATTTTTGTTTTATTTTTTTTTAGTCTGCCACATCACTTTGTAACCCCTCCTGAACACACAAATGGGCAAAACTCAGGTCTGGGTAGAGGGGAGAAAATTTTACCTTGCGGTAAGGTAGGGGTAGGGAACTCCGATCCTCGAGAGCTGTATTCCAGTCGGGTTTTCAGGATTTCCCCAATGAATATGCATTGAAAGCAGTGCATGCAAATAGATCTCATGCATGTTCATTGGGGAAATTCTGAAAACCCAATTGGAATACGGCTCTCGAGGACCGGAGTTCCCTATCCCTGCAGTAAGGAATGAGCACACAGTGTAATTCAGAGGGAGCACATCATCCTGCTGAGCCGAATCATACATGAGCATAACTGGAGCATCAAGTGCCTGCGTATATACAGATAAGTGCCTTAGCTCCAAAGTAATGCTATAGCTTATACATATTTGTGGCAATTTGGGGTTAATGAATGGGATAGTGGAGTGTGGTGATGGTCCCTAATCAACTCCTTTGGGCTCACTTGCAAGAGATATGGGTTCAGAGCACTACACATATATATTTAAATATTTATGAACGAGTATATTTTTTGAGAATTTTGGTTCATTTCCCACATTTTATTTATTTTGGTTATATTAACATAATACATCCATATTCTTTCAATGAGACCCCTCTCAGAGTCTTATTCAGTATAGTCAATTACTAATTTTGCTTCTCTGTAAAGCAGAAGAACCAGGAATAGAAAGATCTGAGAAAGAGGAGATGGAGATTAAGGTGGATGAGGAGCTGCCCAGTGCAGCCATATACAAGAGGGCTGTGAGCAATAAAATGGCAGTGGTGCAGATGATATGCTGTAGTATCCGGGATAGGAAGCATGAGAA
Organism: Geotrypetes seraphini; assembly: GCF_902459505.1. NCBI lineage: Eukaryota > Metazoa > Chordata > Amphibia > Gymnophiona > Dermophiidae > Geotrypetes > Geotrypetes seraphini. The sequence goes on from NC_047092.1 coordinate 72,183,123, forward strand.
TGGAGATAGAATGAACAGAGATAGGGTGGTATAAGGGGCAAAGGCGAAGGACTACAGAGAAGTTTTTGTATAAGAATTCAGGTAGACACAGGAAAGGGATAGGTATGAAGAAGAAGGAATATCCTGAAAGCAGGTTTGTGAGTATTGCATAAGGCTAATCAGGACGCACAAGCAGAGCAACAATAAGACAAAGGCAGACCTGTTAAGGTGGGATTGGGACTGCCTTTTCATGGTTTTCCTACCTCATCCATCTTTTGGGATCGCCTTTGGAAAAGGTGAATTTGCCATTGACAGAGCTTACAATATTAGGATGAAAGCGAGAAATGATGAAAGCAGCATTATAACATAGAGGAAGGTGTGGTAGAGCTGCTGCCTCTGCATCCAGAGGTTGTGAGATCAAATCCCAGTGCTGCTTGTGACCCAGTGCCCACTGCTTTGAATGCCAAAGCCACAAAAAGGCAGTATACAAATTTCCCTTCCCTTCCCCCCCATGTGAAACAATCATGGTGATAGTTAACAATTGGTAAGACCCCATCTCCTAACAGAGGGACTAGAGCACTGTATCTCAATGGGACCTCTTACACACACATGATGGTTTACTTTAAAATGCCCATTGGAAAGGGAGAGGCAGCTGATAGCAACATAGAAACATGATGGCAGATAAAGGCCAAATGGCCCATCCAGTCTGCCCATCTGCAGTAACCGTTATCTCTTCCTCTCTCTAAGAGATCCCACTGCCTATCCCACACTTTATTGGGTTCAGACACAGTCTCTGTCTCCACCACCTCTTCTGGGAGACTGTTCCACGCATCTACCACCCTTTCTGTAAAAAAGTATTTCCTTAGATTACTCCTGAGCCTATCACCTCTTAACTTCATCCTATGTCCTATGCTTTGACAGCAATCGCTAATTAAGGATGATACCATACTGGATTTTTACAGTTCACACCCCATTGCTGCAAGAAAATGGAGGCCAAACTAGTTTCTATGTCATGAGACACAAAGGCTGTGTGACTCTAAGGGTAACTCCTTGCCATCTTGTTCTGATAGCTGTTATTTATTTATTTTTAAAATTGATACACTGCTTAGGTCTAAGCACTGTACATATCAAACAAACACAATTGTAAAAACAAAAAAGACAAGAAAACTAAGATAACAAACAATACAAAAATAATAAAATTAGTAGTCAATGAAGCTTTTTAAAGTGCTACAATAGATTAAAATCATTTCTCCTTAACCTTAATCTTCCCTAAAAATTGAAGACCACCCAAACTTGGAACAATTAAATCCCATTGAATTTACCATGGATTATATTTGCAATACGCGTGTTAATGCTATGGACATAATAAATCCATTTTCTTTCAATGAATTCTCCCCTTCCCTTCCCACTCCAGGAATATTATTCGGTTTAATCAAGCACTGATTTTGCTTATACAGTATACAGTATAAGGCAGAAAAATGGTTGATGAAAAGTCAAGAAAAAGGGTTAAGGAGAGGATGGGAAGGAGTGTTAAGGAAGGCCCAATGCTGCCTTCTATAGCTGAGCTACTAACTTTGATATGATAAATGGCATAACTTGAGAAAATAAAGATCCAGAAGTCTGTCATTATAAAATTTTAACAATATATGATTAATATTATAGCACCATCCAACAGATGGGACCAGAACAGTCAAGTGAGCAGAGCATCAATTTTAGCTAAGTAGTCACGCTCAGATGCTAAGATTAGACAGATGTGAATAATATGGTTTTTCTGAGCTGTTTTACAACACCTAATTAAAATTTGTTGTAGCATTATATTTTTTTGTGTGCTATGTTTTGAAACATGTACAGAGTTTGTATGCATTACATGGAAAGCTGGTACCTACTCATATTAAACTCAGAAGATCAGGGACGAGTAGTTTGACTCTAGTTCAGCAGAAATAGAGGAAAAAATACTGTTAAAATGATCCAGAATTTTAAGTTAGAGCTGGAGGCATTAGCAAATTTCCACAGTATGAACTTGCCTTGCTGTTAACACATGTTACAATAATGTTTATTACCTGTAATATCTGTGTTTCACTTCCTGACCCTTTTCCACCTCTTTCCTGCCACTAACAAAAAATTTCACATTAGCTGTTTAACATGGGATTAACTGTACTCTATTGGTATTTACAAAGTGTTAATGCTTTTTTTATTGTATAACTACTTATTGCATGTTCAAACACATGATACCATGCCAAATACACTGTAGTAAATAGGCCTGTGTGAGATATTGAGACCGCTCACTCTATCATTTTTTCCTATAAATGCAAGTTAGATACTTTAATTAATTTCATTAATTTCTCAATATCAAAATTGGTCAAATTACTGTTAATTTAATTTTTTAAGGAAAACAATTTTTCTACAAGAATGGAACTATTATTCACAGTAATCTATTAGTCAGAAATGCCTCACAGTCCTTAAGACATGCTGAAATTACAATAGATCAAGTGAAATTCTCCAGGGAAATTTCTCAAATGTCTATTTTTTTTTCTTAATGCCAGTTGTTGAAAATATCATATTTGGGACCAGGATAAAAACCTCACATATGTTTTCTTCTGTTTCCTTGCTTACTCGCTAACATTTATCTAATATAAGATACTTTTGATTACAAAGAAAATGAGAAAACACTGATTCATTCTTTTTCTTTATCCTGTTCAGAATCATTACTGGTTGTAGTTTTAGCTTTTGAAAAGAACCTCAAAGAAAGTTTAAAGGTTAGTTTTTCTATGCATATTTTATTAGAACAATATGACATTCTGTTTTAATCTCTCAGATGCTGTTATTCTGGAGAGTATCCTCTTTATATTCTAATTTGTCTAAGTATACATTTGTTATAGTTTCCTAGGATCACTGGAAAGCCAAACAACCTTTATTTTGTCCACAAATCTTTCCTATTCTTGGGATAATTCCTCTCTTTCTTCAACATGTGGTGTCATTCTTTCAAATAATCAGGAGACATGTCCTCAGTTAAAGAGCTCTGGTTTAATATCTCAAGGAGCCTTAACAACTTTAAGTTGGTCTTGCCCATATATCTATGAAACGTGTTTTCTTTCACCTAAGAATAATCTTATCCTATGTGGTTTGTTTGGTATAGAAGTTTGAAGAAGTAGTTGCTGTTAAAAAACATAGCTTACCATTAAATATATATATATATATATATATTTGTGGTATAATAGATGATTTCTATCAATCTGTTAAATTTCATTGGGGGGGTCTCAGCTGTTGTTTATGCCCTGGTGGGATTGGGGGGCATTTTTGATGTTTGAATTTGATAAATGTTAATTAAAAAAAAATTGAACTATAGTAGATATAAGGAGTTGACAAGATTAGAGTGGAAGCTTCAGTTTTATAAACATGCGGTTGTGTGCAGTGGTTAGAGCTACAGCCTCAGCACCCTGAGGTTGGGGGTTCAAACCCCATGCTGCTCCTTGTGACCCTGGGCAAGTCCCTTATTCCATCAAGAAATATGCAAAAGAATGGGTTCAATCCAATACATCAAAAAATATACCAACTCTATCCTCTTCAAAATGATTGTGACACTAAAATATGTACCAGAATGATTGTTAATTGTAAGGAGGAAAAAGCCTCAGATCTCCACCTCCAGCCAGAAAATATCTTGCTGGGAGACTAGAAAGGGTAACTACCTCACTGGCTTGTAAAAACCTCCTTGTATGACTTTAAATGTTCTTGTAAGTCCAACTTAAATGAGTCTATGGCTCTGCATATACAATTCGTGTCACACGATAATTAAAGACAACAGCTACTTAGCTTTTAATGCTGAACTCTTCAATTGCACATAATGGCTTAGTGCTTTTATACAGAGCTGAATGTTTGGAAAAATCTTCCTCCTCCGACGATGGTGACCAGCATTTCGCTATTAGCTGTGTCGGGGGGAGGGGGGGGTTGGAAGATTAAGTTTGTTCTTTGCGGGTCGGCATGCTCAATTCAAGCGGCAAAGATCAAGAGTTATGAAGTGCTGGAAACATCTTTTAAAAAAAAATTTTACCACTCATACAGGTAACAGATATTTGCTCAGAGCAGTTTGTAAAAAGAATAAATTCATACTTCTTGTATTTAATAAAGAAAACCAAACATTTCCTTTTCATATGCAATTGCATCATTAAACCCAACTCTCCTTTACAAAATTATTCAACCCTGAAAAACCAGGTTAATTAGCTTCAATTTAAAATTGTTATATATTAGTTTCCACACTGAGATCTTTTGGAAAAATATTCCACAGTGTTGGTGCCATAACAGAATATATCTTCACGCTAAATCATGTTCCTTTTATTTATTTTTCAATGGAACTTTTAATAGGAGATCTTGACTGGATCTTAGATTCCTGCCTGGAATATATCTTTTTAAATTATCATGAAAATATCTTGGATTTGTATTTTTCAAGGCTTTAAAAGCCAAGAACACAATTTTAAATTTAACTCTTGATAAAACTGGGAGGCAAAAGAGAAGGCGGCTACTACTACTACTATTTATCATTTCTACAGTGTTGAAAAGCACACGCAACATTGTACATTCAACATGCAACAGATGGTTCCTACTCGGAAGAGCTTACATTACTTTACATTACATTACTGGCTTATATTCCGCCTGTACCTTGCAGTTCTAAGCGGATTACATCAGAAAGATAGCTGGACATTTCCAGGAAGAGAAATACAATTAAAGAAGTTGGACCTAGTACAACAAAAAAGATAGCTGGACTTTTCCAGTAAAAGGAATACAATTGAAGGCGTAAGGTCTAAAGCAATTTTGATGAGATGATTCTAAGAGGGGGTAAGAGGGGAAAAGGGAGGGATTAGGACGTTTGGGTGAATTTCTTGAATAGTAGGGTCTTGATTTCTTTGCGGAAAGCCTTGAGGTCAGTTGAAGCTTACATTCTAATTTGGACAGATAGACACGACATATAGGGTGTTGGAGAGTTTCCTGCAAAGAATGATAGGATGGACATAGGCAATTTTATAGTGAGTGGGAGTTAGGAGTCAAAAGAGGCATCAAAAAAGCGAGGTTTTTAATTTGGATTTGAATAATGCTAGAGATGACACTTTTATGTCTTGGACTAACTAATATATAAAAAAAAACTTTCAAAATTAGAGGCTACTGAGATAGTCAGTTCTTAAACATAAATAAATATATATAAGTGTATTGAGGGTCCTTAGTTTTAACAACTCTGCTCAGGAACCCCTGTTTATGCAAGTTGTTGATTCTCATTTACCCAAACAGGATGTCCGGGGCGGTACTTGGAGAGACATCTCAGGAAAAAGACTTGGGAGTTCTGATCAACAAGTTGATGAAGCTGTCCATGCAATGCACGGCGGTGGCGAAAAGGGTGAACAGAATGCTAGGAATGATTAAGAAGGGGATCACGAACAGATCGGAGAAGGTTATCATGCCACTGTACTGGGCCATGGTACACCCCCACCTGGAATACTGCATTCAGCACTGGTCGCTGTACATGAAAAAGGACATTGTACTCCTCGAAAGGGTCCAGAGAAGAGCGACTAAAATGGTTAAGGGGCTGGAGGAACTGCTGTACAGTGAAAGATTAGAGAAACTGGGCCTCTTCTCCCTTGAAAAGAGGAGACTGAGAATGGACATGATCGAAACATTCAAAATACTGAAGGGAATAGACTTAGCAGATAAAGACAGATTGTTCACCCTCTCCAAGGTAGGGAGAACGAGAGGGCACTCTCTAAAGTTGAAAGGGGATAGATTCCGTATAAACCGTAAGGAAGTTCTTCTTCACCCAGAGAGTGGTAGAAAACTGGAACGCTCTTCCATAGTCTGTTATAGGGGAAAACATCCTCCAGGGATTCAAGACAAAGTTAGATAAGTTCCTGCTAAACTCGAACGTACGCAGGTGAGGCTGGACTCAGAGCACTGGTTTTTGACCTGGGGGCCACCGTGTGAGCGGACTGCTGGGCACGATGGACCACTGATCTGACCCAGCAGCGGCAATTCTTATGTTCTTGTGTTCTTATAAGTTATAAAACATCCCGGGACCCTTCAGTGTATAAGTACAAAATCAAAAATGATAATATGAAAGTTCAAACAATGTATCTCCGTAAACTCAATTGGCGTCCTATCAATGTATTCAATATATTCAATTCAGACAGGAGGCATTAACAATAAAAATGCTGATGCTAATGTCCAAAGTTAGCAATCCAAATGTACAGTACTTAACTTTAAGGCAGATTTGAGCGTGTCTTATAATATTCGCTCAATAAAGCTCCATTTCGGAGGGCACCCCCTCCCTCCTCGGGAGCAAATGCACTACTCAGCTCATCCAACTGCACTGTCTGGAATAAAAACAAAATGGTGCTGAAATCTGGTTTGACTAACTAATAGCATTTGAGCCACTGCATTATTTACCAACCTAACTCATCTGACCAACATTTTAGGGAGCCCTAATAACACAGCATTGCAATTATCCTGTAGTACAAATGAAACAACTACTCTCAGCATCAGGTATATTGTTATAGTTTCACTATTGCACTGTTGCCTGCTATTAACGATTGTATGATTTACTTACATATTAGCTAAAGTAGTCTATTATTTTTGGATGATTTTCTTTATGTTCTTTCCTGTGTGTTGTTTTATTATACATGTATTAACAATTTGTGCCCCGTTTAGAACTGTAGAATAATGCAGGCTATAAATATTTTAAATAAATAAAGTAGATAACATATCATCAATAAATATGAACACTATACTGCATCTTCTTGAATTCCCTCTTAGGTTGCTCCAAAACCCCAGCTTTCTCATCTCTAAACAGTAAGCTCAAAACTAATCAATTTAGCCAACAATGGTAGCATGGTGATTTCTCAGGTCCAGCCTCCTACTTCCTCGTATATAGTATTCTGCCAGAAAGAGCTAGCTAGTAAATGACCTAGCTAATTTTCAATATAAATTCTTGTTATACTGCCTGTTACTAGCCAAACATGTAAAACTTCTGTTTAATGATATTATCATTGCACTCCATAATCCTTCCTTCTGATTATAACCAAGAAATAAAAGCTTTCCATTAACCCATCTACCATCCTCATTGATTTCTTACTGTTTTACAAATAAAATGGCAGCCAGCTCTATTTTGGAATTTGGCATTTGCAGAATGAATGCAACTGGAAATTGTTCTTGTCTATTCCTGGAGAGACTTATTTCATGTAAAGTTACTAAAGTTTCTTTAGCAGACACGAGGCTAAGAAACATCATACTTTAAAAGCTGTCATCCTCATTACCACCTCTGCTTACATCCAGATAACCAGTCTGAGTAAAGGCTGAAAACTGGCTCAGCTGTACAAGATGCCTGCAGGTTGACTTTTTAAGGAAACAAATAGAGAAAATGAAAAGGAGAGTGGTAGCAAAAGCCTGAGAAACATCCATGAAAATAAGAAATACAGGGGCTGATATTCAGCCTATGGTGGACAGTGTTTTTAATGCCACTGACAGCCCAAAAGTTCAGTGTCAAGCCACATCTGGGCACCAGTATTGAATATCTCAGAGGCAGCACCCACATAGCTAAGTGGGAAAAGATAGGACTGCAATTTGTGATCTCATATTTGTGTGATTAATCTTGCAGACATGGTAATGAATATGTCCAGTGCCTACATAACTGCTGGCTCCTTCCTGAACCTGCACACAGACCATTCCAATTCTAAAGGCCAGATTCTATAAATGATACCTACATTGTAGGCTCTGATCCACATGGTTGTCAATCAATCACTAGGTGTCTCATAAAGAATTATGCCTAGTGGCACCTAAGTGGACTTAGACATTGCTAGACACCTTACAGGTAGACGCTAGTTCATTAGGCCAGGCTTTACTGGGTCTAATTTACCGGCACCTACTTAGGATGCCTAGGGACACCTAGGTCAACCAGACCTATTTTCTGCCCTTAACTATGCCTACTTTTGAAGTAGGCATCGTTAGGCATCAGAGAACACCTCAACTGCGCTGCTCTAAGTTCCACAAGGAACTCTTAATTGGTTACTTTTGTTTAAATTTGTCAATTAACTTCAATGGCATGGTCAATTACCACACTATTTAAGCTAATTAAAATGATTTGGGTTGCACACAGATTTCAGTTATGCGTTGCTAGGCATCCGCAATTAATTTGAGGTGTCAAACTAGAATCTGGCCCTAACTGCATAGTGCCATGGTGGTCAGAGAAAATATTCACTGGCACTATGCTGTTAAGAACCACTGAATAGCCCAGGATGGCTTGCTGAGCAGGATTTAAGCAGGCAAGAACCTCTCAAGCCCACTGAAACCCTCTTGAATATTGACCCTGCATTGATGAATTCCTTCCTAAGGCATCTAAGATCTCCAGCAGTGAGAAAGATGAAATTGTGCCAAAATATGACAGCTGGACTCTCCTAACCTCAAATTGTAGAATCAATATGCAAACACGGAAGTGGAACAGATATAAATATCCCAGAAATGAGAAGAATTACAGGTCAAAAAGCAATTAACCCACTAGAGAAAGATAATACTGACTGATGATTCCTCTCTGTGGAGACAGAGGTGTCCATCCATTGACCAGACAAGATGTCCTGGGATGTATGCTATCTGGTGCCAAGATCTGAGAGGTTATGGAAATTATGCTAAGATCATATCAAGGGAGGTCACTGATTACCGTATTTTCACATAGATAACGCGCACACGGGTATAGCGCGCAAAAAACACATATTTATGTACATAAATTTTTATATACCGCGCACACCCGTATACCACGCATGCTGCCCGACTCTCCTTTCGCCCGCCCCGACTCTCCTCTGGAGACCCTGACTCTGTTTTCGCCCGCCCCGACTCTCCTTTCCTCCTTGAAGTCTTGTCCCTACCCTGAAAGCCTGATGCCCCCCCCTGACGTCAGATTCACCCCCCTGCAGGACCGCTCGCACCCCCACCCCGAAGGACCGCTCGCACGCACCCGCACCCCCACCCCGAAGGACCGCTCGCACCCCCACCCGAAGAACCGCTCGCACCCCCACAGCCTCCCCCCCCTCCCCCATGGAGAAGCTGTCTACCTTGTTTCTGGATGCCAGCGAGCCCAGCTGTTTCCTCTGCCGGCGGTCCCACCCCTTCTCTGAGCCCTGCTGAGGTGCTTTTTCTTCCGGCGGTCCCGCCCTTTCTCTGACATCAGAGAAAGGGCGGGACCGCATGAAGAGGAAGCAGCACAGCACAGGGCTCTGAGAAGGGGCAGGACCGCCGGCAGAGGAAGCAGCTGGGCTGGCATCCGGAAACAAGGTAGACAGCTTCTCCATGGGGGAGGGGAGGAGGCTGTGGGGGTGCGAGCGGTCCTTCGGGTGGGGGTGCGAGCGGTCCTTCGGGGTGGGAGTGCGAGCGCTCCTTCCAGGTGATGAATCGGGCGTCGGGGGGGGGAAACTATGTAAAAAAATTTTTGTACAACGCGCTCATGCGTATAACGCGCAAGGGTATGCGTGGTTTGTAAAAACCATGTATAACGCACGCGTTATATGCGAGAAAATATGGTACTTGGGGATTAGGTTATGCCTTCATTCTCCAGTAGTCATCTGGTCAGTTAGGGCACCTTTTTCAAACTTAATCATGACCAAAAAAAAGTCTAGATAAAAAAAAAATCCAACCAAAATCTGTTCTGCCTTGGATCTCTTTTTCCGTTCCATTATCATAGAAAACCATTCAGATTGTAAGCCAACCCAAATAAGAACATAAGACTTGCCATACTGGGTCAGACCGAAGGTAGATCAAGCCCAGTACCCTGTTTCCAACAATGGCCAACCCAGGTCTCAAGTACCTAGCTAGATCCCAAGTAGTAAAACAGATTTTATGCTGCTTATCCTAGGAAAAAGCAGTGGATTTCCACAAGCCATCTCAATAATGGCCTATGGACTTCTCTTTTAGGAAATATCCAAGTCTTTTTCAAACCACGCTAAGCTAACTGATTTTACCACATTCTCTGGCAACGAATTCCAGAGTTTAATTACACGTTGTGTGAAGAAATATTTTCTCTGGTTTGTTTTAAATCTACTACTGGACCCATTAAATCTACTACTTGACCCATTACATCATCCCACCCAAGTTTTACTCAAAACATAACTGCAACATACCCTTTTGCAATTTGGATGCATTCTGCCTTTTTGAAAATCACAATATAGATATTTTGGTGGGGAAAACATCCATCTGCTGCTCTATGCCTCTTTGAGGCATATTCTCTTTTGAAAATGAGCACCAGAGTCTTTATATGTTTCAATACTATTATATTTCAATTACCAATTTTAACTCCACTTCTAAAAACTTTTCTCCAAAATGGAGGTAAAAGTATATGCTTTGCTGCACTAGGCATATACTTTTGTCCATATACAATATGAACAATTTTTAAGACAGTTAATTATGCAAGTAAAATACTTTAACTGGAGAAATCTTGTCTTTTAAGTAATTTTATAGCTCCTATGTTGATTTTTAAAAAGTAAGGGCATTCATCCTATATAGGTCATTTAAAAAAACGGCATCAACTAGTGCGGTGCAAAGAGTGATTCTACAAAAGTTAGGTTCAAAGTATAGAATTGTGCTTAGCACCACCTAAGATTTAGTGGTCGTAGTTACTGGCAGTTTATCTGTTAGGGGTCAAGCCTTGAGAAAGCTATCTAAGCGAAACATGTCGGCATCAGAATCATTAGCCAGAGACCACTTAATTTAAACTAAGTATTTGCTTATAACATAAGTTAACAAAAACTATGAATTAAATGAATATACTAAGTAAAAGTAAGCTCTTAAATAAGACTAAGAAGATTATAAAATCAGATCCAGTGACAATTAGACACATAAATCGTAGGGCAATGAGAGATGTTGAGCCCTAAGTGGTGGCGCTGATGATCATACAAGGGTTGTGGATGTAGTAGCTGAAAAATTACAGCTATTTTGGTGTAGGTTTATACAGTTATACTTCCCTTGAAACAATTATATATAAATCAGTGCACTATTTGTTTGTTAGCACCACATAAGTGATATTAGGTGTTCTAACTGTAGGTGAACCATATTTATGCCAAGATTTTCTTCACCTAGACCAACACATCTCCAACCTGCTGATCACAACATCCAACTACAAAACCTTCAGAAGAGAATTAAAAAAACTAATTATTCAGGAAATTTGTCAAGTCAAACTAACCTTCTCAATATATCCCTGGACCCTAATGCTTCTTCTAATTATCTATCGTGTAATTTCACTGGGTATGCCCAGACCAATTCTTTTGTAATCCGCCTAGAATCGAAAGGTATTGGCAGAATAGAAGACACTAATGTAGTGTAATCTTATGTAAATACCTGCACCTTAAGTACCTAATAGAACCTAATTCTAAAAGAGATACCTAACTTGAAAACATGCCCTTGATCTGTCCCTAACCATGCCCACTTAAACTAGGCACCTACTTATAAAATTGTGGGTTTTTTCAAGTTAAAAGCATAACTTTCAATTAAATACAATTGTTGGCAATTATGAGGTGTTAAGTGCCAATTTGTGGTGCCAATTAAGCCTATTAACCAATTAAATTAAGTGCCTACATTGGCTTGGTATGCCAATGTAGGTACCTAACTTTAGGTGGACTGTATAGAATTTGTCAGTGAATACATTTTTTTTACTCCACCTTTTCAAATATTCAAAGTACACTTATCCCTATGCATTCATTTTGAAAACTACCTCGAAGAAGTATTTACACATATTTATATCTGCTAATTTTTACAGACCATATTTCTGAATAAAACTATTTGCATTCCCTCTGTATTCGTGGTTTCAGCAATTGCGGTTTTGATTATTCACGGTTTTTAGCTTGCTGGCTCCTCCCCCCCAAATTATATCAGCTTGCATAGAGAAATCGCGGATTCCAAGAAATTCCAAGATTCCAAGAAAATTCCCAGTACTTTCTTCACTGTGTTTTGCCTCTCCTTCAGGAACAGACCAGGTCTTCCACCATGTTATTCACAGTTTCACCAAATTCACAATGGTTTTTAAAAGAAAACAGCGAATAACATATGAAAAAGTTATTTGTAGTTTTTCTGTGTTTGCGGTTCTGTTAATCCTCTATCACAGCAAACACGGAGGGAGAAGTGTACTTTTGAAATTTCAAAATTGTGTTTGTAATTGTGTCTCTTCCTCAATCCTGTACTCAAGAATTCCTACCTATGACAAATATAAAAATACACAAAATGCTACACATGTACTTTTACCCACATAAAAGAACAATTTTATATGTTTATTTACATCATTTAAGTATTGTTTTTTCTTAGAAAATGACTTTGAAAATTACCCTACCTCTGTATTTGGTGACTTGAAGAAAGCCAGTTACCATTTCTGTCGGTATGTGTTCACTTGTTTATAATTTACTGCTAATCAGCAGTCTGAATGGGCCTCCTGCTTGGACATAAATGCAAAAATTTTGGATGGTTGACCTGATGAGCTATTCACCTCATGACAGCTCCCTGTGGCAAAATGTATGAATCACCCTTATGATTGTGGAAAGCACAGAGAACATTAGGTTGCCATGCCTACAAGATTCAAGTCATGCATACTAAGGCAAGTCATCAATGCCAAAAGATACAGGCTGATGAAATTGCATGACATGGAAAATAATGTTGGTAGTAAGCACACTTGTTCAACTATTTAAGCATTTTAATTTGCCTGCAATTTAAATGTTGACAATAGACTTATTATTTTATCTTTCTCATTTTTTGATTTAAATAATACTTGAAGACTGTTTCTCTGATGAAGTTATGCCTAATGTGGATAAAGATTTTCCCCTTTATTCTATAACTTGATCCCTAATGTTAGGAACCAATTGTGTACATCATAGGGTAATAAAAAAAAAAATTCAGGTGTTATCTATGCAAATATATATTTTTTTTTAAAGAGGCAGTTACTAATAAATCATAACCCCTTATAATATATTTTTTATATATGTCGTATAATAAGAGGGTGTGCTTCACTAAAAATCTCAGAGATACCACCATGGTTCTTCATAAATCAGTGAATATTTCATTTTGGGGTCCTTTAACTAAGACGCGCTAGCTGTTTTAGCGCACGGTAATGCGTCCATTATAGTCTATGGACGCATTAGTGTTTAGCGCACGCTAAAATGGCTGGCACACCTTAGTACAAGGACCCCTTTATGAATTGAAGTGACTCTCAAATAGACCTCATAGCAAAAAAAGTTCATTTTAAAAAACCATTCTCTTGTAATATATATATATACTAGCTTTATAGCCCGTTACATTAACGGGTGCTAGAATATATGTGTGTCTGTCTTTATTTCTTTCTCTCTCTGTCTCCTTAGCCGCTTTTTCCTGTCCATTCTCCCTTATTTTTACCTCCCATGTGTCCACCACCACCCCTTCACTGCTCCCCTTATCCAGCAGCAGCCCTTCTCCCTTTGTTTTACCTCCCCCCTGTCCATCAGCACCTCTTCCTGCTCCCCCTGTCCAGCAGTAAGCCTCCCTTCATTTTTCCCCCATGTCCATCATCACCTCTTCCTGCTCCCTCTGTCCAGCAGTAGGCCTCCCTCTATTTCCCCCCCCGTGTCCATCAGCACCTCTTCCTGCCCCCCTGTCCAACAATAGGCCTCCATTCCTTTCCCCCATCCATCATCACCTCTTCCTGCTCCCTCTGTCCAGCAATAGGCCTCCCTTCATTTCCCCCCCTGTCCATCAGCACCTCTTCCTGCTCCCCCTGTCCAGCAGTAGGCCTCCCTTCATTTCCCCCCCCTGTCCATCAGCACCTCTTCCTGTTCCCCCTTTCAAGCAATAAGCCTCCCTTCCTTTCCCCCCCCTGTCCATCATCACCTCTTCCTGCTCCCTCTGTCCAGCAATAGGCCTCCCTTCATTTCCCCCCCCTGTCCATCAGCACCCCTTCCTGCTCCCCCTGTCCACGGGAGTTAGTACAGGACCGGTGTCTGCCATTCTCCCCAGAGTCCTTGCGCCCACCCCCCTTCCCTTCCCACGGACCTGACTACCTACCCAGCGATTCAAGCAGCGTGTGCAGCAGTCTTCACACGCTGCTTCGGGTCCTTCTACTGCCCTGACAGTGAGGTAATAAGTGCGCATGCGCACTTGTCTTGCCACATCCCGACAGAAAAAGGATCAGGGAACACGCGAGGCAAGTACGCATGCGCGGCCTAGCATTTTATTATATTAGATATATATATACATATATATATATATTTTTTTATTTTTTTTTTTAAAGGCACCTCTATCCTTTCAAAACAGGTAATTTCCAAATATGGCATCATATTTTGAAAATGCTGCATCAAGGTTCAGATTTTTTATAGAATTATAACATTTCTAACAGTTTGCTATTCTCCCAAAGGTCCTTGCAATAATAAAATTTCTAGTGCAATAGGAACATCAATCTGAAAGATGTGGAGGGGCATAATTTAAAAAAACATCTAAGTCCATTGTGGGCCTAAGTCGCAAGTCACCCAAAGTCGGCAGTGTCTAAAGTCCATTCTCAAAAAATACATCCAAAATATTTTTTTCTCGGGAATCGTCTACCTGCACGTCTAGCCAGCAAAGTGATGGACTGGACACCTAGACATGGCAACAGAGTAGTGGGGCACCTTACAGGGCACTGCTGCAAACTTCACAAAAAGTGTGCCACATAAACATTTCATCACAACTCCATTATAAGTCATGGTTAGCCCCCCAAACACCCCCAAAACCTACTAGACCAACCTGTCTACCACCCCAATATCCCTCCTGGCTGCAGGTGCCACCTATGTGGCAGTACAGCAGGGTTTTCGGTTTTTTTGGTGGACTCACATTTTTCACCATGAATGCAGTGGTTAGAGTGATTTATGGGCTTGTGTCCTTCTCTCTATGGTTCACTACCCACCCCCCAGAGTATTTAAGCCACCTCTGTGTAGCTCTACTAGGCTTTCTGCCAGGTGCTGATGTACTGCAGGCAATTATGTAAAGTTTTTATTCCGATTTTTTATGGTGGTGTGTGTGTGTGGGGGGGGGGATCAATGATCACTGGGAGAGTGTGTAGGGGTCTGTACTTTGTCCCTGGAGTGGTTATCTGGTCACTTTGAATATCTTTTGGGCACTTAGACCTGTTTTTACATCGCCTAAGTTGCTACGTATAAGTTCTGTCTAGTGAGGCTTTTCAGTGCTACAGAGGCTCCCAATTTAGGGACATCTCTGGCTGCAGAGAACAGTTCTGGCTGCAGAGAACAGTCTCTGAGGGCAGTAGTCTGTAGCCAAGGGGCAGCCTGTCTAACAGGGCACCTGCTGGCCAGCCTGCATTAACAGTCCGGGTGCTCAGGGATCTTCCCCTTGGGAGCACAGCCCATTCCAAGTTTTGTCCACAGAGAACTTGAGTGCAGGCTGAGTTGGGTTGAATGGTCCCATGGTGACTTTTCACCAGGATTGGGTGCTGATTGTGTTTCCTCCTGCGACTTCATGCATGAGTTCCAGTGGAGGTTGGATTCAGGGCAATCTGAAGAAGCAAGCTCCGGATATCCTGGCTTATCTGAGGCAGACATTTTCTGGCTGCAATTTCAGCCCTTTTGCAGCTCCCAGCACCAGCATGGTACAGTGAGCTAGGCTGTGACAACCCATTAGAGAAATTGGAGGGGTGGTCTTCACGGCTAGGGACAGTGTCCCCTATCTCTAAAATCCTGTTTCCTGAATTTTTTTTATCCCTTATTTAGCTCACACAGATCATTTTTAGAGCTAAAATTGCAGTTGTGGCAGTCAGTTTTGATTTTCCAATTTTAAAATAAAAGCTTCTATTTGCCTCAAAACACACCAATTTGTCCTAAAATTTGTTTAGATGGACTCCTCAGGATTCATTAAGGATTCATGCCAGATTTGTGATTAATGGCTGTCCAAGGACAGTCTATGTTCCACATGCTGCACAGCATGTGAGGGGGTGGGAGCCACTGGCTTAGCCTTCTCTAGTCCCTCTGGAGGTATTGGGTCCCTCTTGGATTGAGTACAGATCAGAAATCTTGGCTAGAGCTGGGAACTGGTTAAAGGGCATCCTAGGCAAAGTGCAGCCACACTGGTCCAACATTTGCTCCAGAATTTATAAGCATGATGTATGAAGTGTATCTAAATTACAGTGGTCAGTGGGGTTGTGACAGTGGTAGCACCAGGGTCCCTCTAATAACATATTTTCTCTATGGCAGAGCCATGCACAAGTTGCGGGGGGTACAGTCATAAGAGGACTGGAATGAAGTGAATTCTGTATATATGCCTTTACTGTTCCAGTTGGGGTCCCCACTACTAGGAGACTTGGCATTGTGCCTGGGAAAGTCAGGTTCTGACCAGGTGGCAGCCCTGGATCTCAGAGACGACCTGACTGTACACAGCCTATTCAAGCTGTCAGTGCTTTTGGAGATTGAGTCTCTCCAAGAATTAGAACTTTCTTAGGCCTCTACTGCCCAGTGCTCACTAATAAACAGCACCAAGGCTCAGATCACATGTTTTCCCTCCCATCCAGAAATTACTATGATGTTTACAGACCACTGTGAGGTCCTGGAAGGGCCACTTTGAGTGGCTTTCTTGCCAAAAGTAGTCTCCAGTTTCCATGTCAACCAGGAAGTATGGTTATGTTTTCTCCTCTAGGGCTGACCATCTGCTCTGATATAAATTGAAGCATTACAGGACAGCCCAGAGGGATGGACTGCGGAGCAGAAAAATGTAAATTAGTCTCTCTACACAGGATCTCATGACCAGAGATACACAACCCAAGTGTTCCAGAATGATGTGTCTATTTAATAGAAAGAAAAATATCAAGGTAAGTTCCTAATCTTTCAATTTCTTTGCCTGCCCAATGCTGAGGTCAAACAGAAGGCAAGATCTTATTGGTTAATATATGGCACTGAAAACCTAGACAGGTATCCATACTCAAGGCAGGTTTCAACCATGCTGGTGTCCAGGGCAGAAATTATGGAGGGGAACCCCTAATCCTCTCTCCACCTTGCCCCTCCCTAATCTCCCTACCTGCCATCATTATACCACATATAAAACAACTTTAAATAATGACTTCTTCATACACAAAGCACAGACATATCCATGACGTACCCATATGTGTGCGCCTGCACCAATAAGAAATCCCGCAGAATTCAGCTGTTCGCCTTCCCCTCCCTAAAATTATGTCAGCTCAAAAGATTCCTCGACAAAACCTTCACCTTCCAGGTGGCTAAGCTGAACCCTTGGCTAGCCCAAATGATGCTCGAGGCCCCGACCTACCTCGACTTCAGAAAACTTCTCAAAACATACCTATTCCGCGAACAGGACCCTTAACCCTCATTCCCTTGCAATAAACCAACTCCCGCCCTCCCCCCTCCTTTCTCTTCCTCTCCCCCCTCCCCTCCTTTGGTTCTCTCTCCCTCCCTCTTTCCTTCCAATCCAACCTTTGTCGTTGCTTGTAACTCTGATAAATTTCTGCTAAAATGTTCCAACATTTCCTTCCTCATTGCTTGTAACTCCGACAAAATGTTGTAAATCCATGTTCAGATCGGATCTTAATTAATTGAGAACTCATTGGGTATGGCGGTATACAAGAACATAATAATAATAATAATAATAATAATAAAAAGACTACTAGCCTATAAACTATACACCATAAAAGCTCCAGAAAATACATATATTTCCTAGCCCAAAGAAACTCACTTAAAGAACATTTTCAACATCCACAACTTATTGAGCTGAAGTGCAAAAGTCATCATTAAATAAGTAAAACACTAACCACCCGATACTTAAAACCAGCCAGGAACAGCTTGTAGCCACTAACCAGCAATATTTAGCTTGACAACCCAAAAATCTAAAAGCCAGACTTGTAACAAGCCCCCACACACACACATGCACATGCACACACACATAGCTTTCTGCCTCTTCCTAGCATGCACATAGGAGAAATCACCCTCTAGGGATTCAAGACAAAGTTAGACAAGTTCCTGCTGAACCAGAACGTATGCAGGTAAGTCTCAGTCTTTGACCTAAGGGCTGCTGCATGAGCGTATTGCTGGGCATGATGGACCACTGGTCTGACCAAGCAGTGGCAATTCTTATGTTCTTAAATCTCTCAATCACCACGCCATAAACCTCTCCTGTGGCATAAATACCCAGCCTCTCTCCAGTAGCTGTCTCCCAATGAGGACTCCTTCCACAAACTGGATTCTCTCCAGCTTTTTAGCATCTCCACCTGCACATACTTCCCCAGTTCTCTACAGTAGCTCATACTCTCAGTAATACCAGAGAAACATAAATTGAAATACAAAATGCCAGAGATGCAAATTTCCCAAATCTGACATGGTTCAATTGATAAATAAAATAAAACATTTTTTCTACCTTTCTAGTCTGAGCATTTTATTTTTCTATTTGATTTGTTCTGCATCTCTTCTGCTTTTCTCTGTTTTTCCTACCTTTCCAGAGTCTCCTGTCTACTTGACATTTCTCTTCTCCATATCTGCCATCCTTCTTCTCTTCAGGTCGCTATCTGTCCTCCCCAGCATTTCTCCTCATTGTCCCTGTTCCTATCTTCCCTCCATGTTTAACCTCTGCTCTTTTAGTGTCCCTATCCTCCTCTTACGTTCAGCATTGTCTTATGTGTTCCAATCCATCCCCTTGTGATCAATAATGCCCTTCAGTGTTCCCATCCCACCCCTTTTCCACCATTGTTGTGTCCGTGTCTCTATTCTTACTCTATGCCCAGCATTTCTTGTCTGTGCCCTATCCCTCCCCTCTCTTCCCTTCCTTCCACATTAAGTCCAGCATTTATCCTTCTCTCTCACCTGGCCCTCCTCATGGTCAGGCACAAATCCCTCTTTCTCTGTCTGTAGTTCCAACATTTCTTCCCTCTTGTGTTTACTTTCTCAGCAGGTCCAGCACATCTCTCTCTCCTCTCATTTTTCTCTTCCTGGCAGATCCAATACCATTCTCTGCAGCCCCCCTTTCACCCTAGGACCAAGCACATTTCTGTCTTCCTCCAGCTCCTTTCCACTTCAGGGTCAAGCACATCTCTGTCTCCCTTCAGCCCCATCCTTCCATGCTGTTTCTCCAGCCCTCCTTCCAAGGGTTACCATATTTGTGAATACAACAAAAAGGACACATGACCCCACTCATACTTCACCCACAGCCCTGCTCATCTTTCACCCATTTCCTTGGTCCCCCTTCCCATCCACTGTATCTTTTAAGTGCTTCTCTCTCTACCTCTGACCCTCTTTCCCCATGGATGTTTCTTTCTCTCTTTCTCTCCTTCTAACCCCCCTCTCCTGTGGGTGCTCCTTTCTTTCTTTCTCCCTCTCTCTCTCTCTCCTTCCAACCTCGTCTCCTGCTGTTTCTATCTCTTCTCTCCCATCCAGTGTTATCCTATTCCATGCTTTCTCCAGCACTTTCTTTTTTCCATAATGCTTCTCCAGGCCTCCCTCTCTCCATGCTGTTTCTCCAGTCCTTTCATCCTCAATCCCTCCTTCCATGCTGTCTCTCCAGCTCTAGCTCTCTCCCTCCCTCTCTATGCTGTTCCTCCAGTCCTCCCTCAATCCCTCTATGCTGTTTCTCCAGTCTCCCCTCCCTTCCTCCATGCTGTTTCTCCAGTCCTAGTTCCCTCCCTCCCTCCCTTTCTGTATGCTGTTTCTCCAGTAATCCCTCACTCTATGCTGTTTCTCCATCCCTCCCTCCCTTCCTCTATGCTGTTTCTCTAGCCTCTTCCCCTCCCTTCTACGATGTTTCTTCCCCTCACAACCTCTCTAGCTCCCAACTCCCCCATCTACACCCAGCAGAAGCAATGAGATTAACCTGCAGCCGCTGGCCTGCTATGGAAGCTGCCTCTCTGCAGGTCCTGCCTACATGAGAAAAGGAAGTCGCTGCAGAGAGGTGACTTCCAAGGCAGGCCAGTGGCAGCAGGTTCATCTCCTTCCAGCTGTCCAAACATTGAATTACAGTGGCCGGAGAGGAGATAGGTGGTGGAGTTCAGAGGGCTGGCTAAACCCGGACAGATTCCCTATTAAAAAAAACCCAAAACAGAAAACATCCAGATAAATAGGTTCCCAGACCATGGGGCTACCTAGAGCTGTGGGTCCCAAGGCAGCTGCCCTGTTTGCCTTCCCCTAATGCCAGCCCTGCCCATACTGCCATATTACCAAGTGTTCTACACTGGTAGACTTCTCTGCAATTTTATATGTTCTTCAAAACTGGGAGTTTCTCTATCTGTCTCTCTCCCATAGGGCCCATTATCCCATTTTAAAACAGCTAGAGACCTGGTATCCTCATTCAGAAGATCTGAAGCATAGGAATAATTTGGTCTAGGCATGGGGTATTGCTCCCCTCTCCCTAAATCTTGCAGTTTCTAGAAGAGAGTATATTTCTCATGTTCTTACTTACCACAAACAAAAATTAATTTACTTGTGTCACAACAACAGCTTACTGATAATCCTGCTACCTTGTCCTGCTCAGTATGGGGGCCAATTGAATGGTGTTCTATATTTGTAAAATAAATTATATCTCTTCAAGATTTAATGTTTTGCATTGTGCCTATGAAGATAACATCACTCATGCTTTTTCTTCAGGATTGAGTTCTTCCTCCTGATGAAGCAAACTGTGACCCTGGGCAAGTCACTTAATCCTCCATAGCCCCAGGTACGTTAGATAGATTGTGAGCCCACCAGGAAGAGATAGGGAAAAATGCTTGAGTACCTGATTGTAAAACTGCTTAGATAACCTTGATAGGCGGTATAGAAAAAATCCTAATAAAACTTGAAACACAAACTCATGTTGAGGAAGATAAAACTACTGATTTGGTTAACTGAACATGAATGTTTATAGTTGGATGAACTTTATTTGATTTTGTATTGTTGATCACTACTTTCACATCTTTTCACCTTTGTTGGATTCTGCACTCGGTGGAGTGTGAAGCTTGAAGAAGGATTTGAAATTTGGCTAAAATTTAATGCTAAGAAATGCAAGATCATGCATTTGGACTGCATAAACCTCAAGGAACGGTATAGTTTAGGGGGGTGAAGAACTTAAGTGCACGATAGAAGAGTGGGGCTTGGGTGTGATTGTATGTAATGATCTTAAGGTAGCCAAACAGGTTGAAAAGATGACAGTGAAAGCTAGAAGAATGTTAGGGTGCATAGGAAGAGGTATGGCCAATAGGAAAAAGGAGGTATTGATATCCCATTATAAGACTCTGGTGAGATCTCATTTAGAATATTGCGTACAATTCTGGAGACCGCATCTTCAAAAAGATTTTAAAAGGATGGCGTCGGTCTAGAGGAAAGCTACTAAAATGGTGTGTGAACTTCATCATAAGGTGTATAGGGACAGGCTTAAATATCTCAATATGTATACTTTAGAGTAGAGGAAAGATGGGAGAGGGGAGATATGATAGAGACGTTTAAATACCTACGTGGCGTAAATGCGCATGAGTCAAATCTCTTTCAATTGAAAGGAAGCTCTGGAATGAGAGGGCATAGGATAAAGTTTAGAAGTGATAGGCTCTGGAGTAATTAAAGGAAATACCTTTTTACAGAAAGGACGGTAGATGTGTGGAACAGTCTCTCGGAAGAAGTGGTGGACAGAGACTATGTCTGAATTCAAGAAGGCATGGGATAGGCAAGTAGGATCTCTCAGAGAGAGAAAGAGATAATGTTTACTGCAGATGGGCAGACTAGATGGGCCATTTGGCCTTTATCTGCCATCATGTTTCTATGTGTTTTTGATGAAGAATTTTTAAAAACTCTATTTCACCCCCACCCACCTCCAGTTCACCATACTCAGAAAAATAAGTAATATTTTTTTAATATTTTTATCAACATTCTATGGTGGGAGGCAGGTGGTACTATGATGTTTTGATTATATCACTGCAAGTGAGGATGGTGTTAATCTTTGAGCACAACTTTAACATATATATTTTGTTTTGTATGATTATTAGATCTTCATATTGTTTGTGCAGTGGTTAGAGCTACAGTCTTAGCACCCTGAGGTTGTGGGTTTAAACCCTGCACTGCTCCTTGTGGCCCTGGGCAAGTCACTTAATCCTCCACTGCCCCAGTTACATTGACAGATTATGAGCCCACTGAGACAGGTAGGGAAAATGTTTGAAGTACCTGTATGTATTGTAAACCCCTTTGAGTGTGGTTGTAATACTACAAATAGGTAGAATAGAAGTCCCAGTCCCTTTTCCCTGGATGACTTGATTTCACCTCCTCCTTTGTCAAAATGACTTACTTAGTTTTTGCCCACCAAAAGTAGGCCAGTAAACTAGATCTAAGATCTAAACTACTTATATTCCCACCCAGAAAACATGTAACTTTGTTATTTCCTTCCCACCTCAAGCAGGTTTGGAACACCTGTATTGTCACCTTGGAGAGCTGGCATATCTGCATACTTATCCAAATAATTTGAATTCCTGGTAACGCCACTCAGAATATAAGTCTGCAGCATGTTATTTCACTTGAATGGGTGTCTGGAACACCTGTATTTAGACCTGGATACAGGTGATATCCTAATATCCCTCATTAAAGATCCTGGAATCCTGGTATCCCCACTCAGAACATGCATGCCTGATTGCTGTTATTTCCAGTTTCCCAACCTGGCTGCACTATAATCAACACTACAGTCAGTGGCGTAGCGAGGATAAGCGGCACTTGTGGTTTTGGCGCCCCTCCCTGCCCTCTTCTCTGCCCCCTCCCCTACTCCTTCCTGACCCCTCCTGCCATGCGCGTGCCTCCCTTCTCTTCCCCCATACCTTTTTAATTTTCCAGGTGATATCAACTGCACGAACTTCCTTCCCATGTCATGTTGGCTATCCCTCTTGAAGCCAGGCCCAGAAGTGATGTAAGAGAGAGGCAACACCGACGTTGGCAGCAAGTTCATAATGTTGCTCATGCAGGAAAATTGAAAGAGAAATGAGGGAAGGGGCGCAAATGTGTGGCGGGGGTGGGGCAGAGAGAAAGATGGGTACCTCACCCTTTACAAAGACCACGCTCGGTCGGACCGCACCCCTCTTACTACGACAATGACTACAGTTTCTAGATGCCCTCTAACCAGGACAGTTTTTTTCAGGACTGTACAATAGGACAGTATCAGAAACAACATTCTATGCAAAGGAAGTCTTAGAAGGCAGCTCCACCAAAATAGAACAAAAGTATATTAAAGAAAGATGTGTTTAATAATTTAAAAAATCATATTTTAAGTATAATTTTTAGCAAGCCAAGCATGCCAAGCAATACATTTTTTTTTCAAAAAGGAAAGCCATTTATAGTTCACTTTGCATTCTATTGCATTAATGTAGTACAAAATTCAAAAATGAAAAATCAGTCCAAAAGCCACTGTAGGAAACAGATAATTTAAATTCACATAGCAGTCCAGGGAATTTATGGTCACTGGCATAAACCGTGATCAGTAGCACTTATAAGAATTATTGAAGAAATATCCATTCTTACAAACCATGCAAAGGGCCATATGTGCCAAAATTTCACAGTAATTGAGAATGCTATATGCAATAAAAATTACCATACCTTGCTCACAAATGAAGGAGTGTGTTCAGTTTTGGGGTGCTTAGAATCCATTACACTTTCTGAGCTTGTTGTTATGATTAGGGATATGTGTATTCAGTTCATTAGCATATCTTTAAAAAGGTTGTGTACGTTAAATCAGTTTAACAGTCTTCATCACTATTGGGATTTATTGCTTAACGAAGGTACTTGGCTCCCTGAGCTTTTAAATGAACAGATCTGAGACAAAAAGTCAGCCAGAAATGTCAGCAAAAGCTAAAAAAAAAAGAGATAAGGAAACAACAATTTTAAAAGACATTTAAAGGCACATTATTTTCAATTGGCCTTCTTATATTGACAGGATTTGAATTTGGGACTTCAATCTGCTTTAATTAATTAATTACATTCTTATTTTATCATTGTAGATTGTTATATTAAATATTATGTATTAGAAATGTATTTTTTTCTTTTTCCTTTTTTATCTTTACTATTTAAATGGAGTTCTTTTCATAACTTTGCTTGAATTAAGTTGTTAACCGCTTTGATCCTTTTTTTGGCTAGTTAAGTGGTATATAAAGATTTTTAATAACCATAAACATAAGCAAAGACTGGATATAACAAGATGGCAGATGCAGTGCAGGTACGGGTCAGATGTACTACAACACAAATTGAACAGTTGTTGGGCTCTCACTTCAAGGGACTCTCCTTACAGATGAGCTCCTTGTCCCAAACTGTAACCGACTACATGAGGCACGGGAGAGAGGCAGAGTGACAAATTGTTGAGATGGAGGACACCTTGGTAACTACAGAGGCAATAACTTGAGCAAGCTGAATGTAAGCTGGACAGTCTTGAGACTTGCTCACATTGCGGCAATTTGCAGATTTCAGGCCCACTGGATACCTCTATCAGATGTCTTGAAAGACTATGGCGTAAAACCAAAACAGAAGTTAACCGAGATAAATGGCGAAAAGAGGTGCATGTTTATAAATGAATGTTATGAGAAAAGCATAAAGTTTTTTACTCTGCTAAAGTCAGATTAAATATTAATACAAGTTATTTAGGTTAGTTTTGTAATTTCTAGGTCATTTATTTTTATTGTCACCGTTTCAATTTTCTTTTGTAAACCGCATAGAACTCCTCAGGTACTGTGGTATATAAATACATTTTTATGTTTTGTTATGCTATGTTGGCAGAAGCTGTCCTGGGCAGTTTTTTTGGAACAATGGTTTCTGACAGCTCTACATCTCCATCCACAATAGGGAAAACTTCAGGTGGAATGATTCCATCACATGGGACCTCAATAAGTAAATGCTCATTACCCCAGAATGGTAATTTTCAATGTATTTAACTATGCCCATAAGGTAGATCTCTTGCAAGTTTACCAGAGGTTAGGAGACTTGCTTTATCAATAGAAGTGGATTTGCATCTTTCAAGATTATTCACCACAGGTAGCTGCCCTTCACTGAAATTATGCAAAATTATGTGTACAGCTTCTGGAATAGAAGCTGCATTTTGCGGTCTTGTACTGGCTCGAGTGTGCATTTGGTATATTGACTTCACTAAATTGTTTGAAATGCTGGAGGGCAGCGAAAACACAGAATGAGCTATTGCTGAATTGAGTGGCACAACAAGACAAGATGAGGCCATATGAACTAGGGCTGCAGGCTTATTTGGCAATTTCCTTGGTGACTGTTGGAGTATGTGAAACTCTGCTAGAGTGAATCGAGTGAATGGTTCTGCAGTGCACATCTTATTTCCTTGTTTATTGGATGTTATGTTTTTACTTTACAGAGGTATTGCATACAGAATCATACAAACAGAGGTTCATAATCGAAATGAAAATACGTCTAAAAACCCACCTAAATCAGCACTTGGACGACCTAAAAGACAGGTCATCCTAGTCCCGATAATCAAAACAGGTTTTAGGTGTATCTAAAAACAACTTAGGCCTTCTGACTGCTGCTGTGCGCCCAGAGTGAAAAGGGGCATTTTCGAGGAGCGGGAGGTGAGCGGAATGTGGGCTGCCTAGACAGAACTTATACGTTGTGACTTAGGAAAGCTAAAAACAAGTCTAAGTGCCCAGAAGGTATCCAAAGTGACCAGATAACCACTGTAGACAAAAAATACAGACCCACACACACTACCCCAGAGATCACTGACACACCCCCCCCCACACACACACAGCCATAAAAATTGGAATAAAAATGTACATATCTGCCTCCAGAACATCAGCACCTGGCATACGAAAGCCTAGTAGAGCTGCACAGAAGTGGCTTAAGTAGTCTTGGGGGGGGGGGGGCTTTTGAACCATAGAAAGGAGGACACAGGCCCATAAGCAACTCTAACCCCCACACCAAACCCTACTGTACTGTCATGTAATCCGCCTTGAACCGCAAGGTATTGGCGGAATAGAATATCACTAATGTAATGTAATATAATATATGTTGCACCTGCAGCCATAAAAGCTATTGGGGTGGTAGACTGGTGTGTGTCACCATGACCTGCAAGGGAGTTGTGGTGAGATGTTTATGTGGCACCCTTTTTGTAAAGTTTACAGCAGTGCCTTGTAATGTGCCCCAATACTCTATTGCCATGTCTGGGTGCCAGTCCATCAGTTTGCTGACCCCTCCCACTTCCAAAAGATCTTTTTCTAGGACAATTTTTTGGACAAGAATGCGGTATAAAGATAGACAACTTGGCAGTCTGGATGATCAAACGGCTGGATGAATAATTAAACAATTCGCGAAAAAAAATAATTTTAATGTATTTTTCGAGAATAGACTTTAGACGCTGCCGACTTTGGATGACTAGTGCTCTAGGTCCAAAACAGACTTATTATGCCAGAGAGGTAACCAGGAATGACAGAGATGTATGATATGAGATAGTATAATCTGCATATTCAATGAAAGAGTATCCTCCCACGTAGGTCTAAATTTGATTCCCAAATACTTGATTTCTTTAGTACACCATTGAAGGGCATTAAAAAAAACCAAAACTCTAAGTTCAACTTGGACATTTCCAGCTGAACATCCAAAGTTGGAGGAACAAAAATTGCCATTTTCAAATGGCAAACTGCTGGACATCCAAATATATATATATATATTTGAAAATTGTCTTCTTAGATGTCTTGGCCACCGGGAAGTCAAACTTTATACCCCATTTTTGATTAGAAAAACATCCAGGTTGAAAACGTCCTAATCCTGACCATTTGGACATAGGTGGGGCCACCATAGTAATGGACTGGCCACATAGACATCCCAACAGAGCAATGGGATACCTTAGAGAACACTGCTGTGAATTTCACATAAAGGGTGCCAGCAATATATCTCACGATAACCCCCTTATAATTTAAGGTGAACCCCCTTCCCCTCCAAAAAAATTATACCCTCCTGTGTACCACTCTAATTGTGCTTATGGCTGCAGGTGGCACCTATATGGCAGTATAGTATATTTTGGGTGAGCTCAAATGTTCTTCCATAAATGTAAGGATTAGAGTGGCTTATGGGTCTGGGTCTTCCTCTCTATGGTTCACTAGCCCACTCACAAGGCTACTTAAGACACCTGTATGCAGCTCTACTAGGCTTCCCGATACAAGATGCTGCTGTGTTAGAGACAGGTATGTACCTTTTTGTTCTAATTTTAGTGTGGTGGAAGCAGATCAGTGAGCACTTGGTGAGTGTGTGTGGGGGGGTGTCTTACCTTGAAGCATACAGTAGTTATCTGGTCAGTTAGGGCACCTTTGTGGCACTTAGAGCCTTCTAAAACAGGTCTAGATCCAAACATAAGTTTTATCCAGGATGTTTTGCAAAATGTTTGATTATCGCTGCAAAGACGTCCATGTCTAACCCGCCCTTGAGACTGCCCAAAACCTGCCTGAACCACACCCATCTTGTGCTCTAGATGCACAGAGGCTGAATACCTCACTAGACGCACAGAAATATGCTTTTGATTATCGTCACTTGGACGTCCTGGTGATGTCCAAGTGCTGATTTAGCCTTCTCTCCTGCCGCAATCATTGCTGTAGGGGGTAGGCAGGTTGCTGGGGCCGTTGAGTTGCAGCGATCAGCTCAGCAGCCCCTTTTTGGCACTTATGCCTGTTTTGACTTGGTCTAAGTCAAAAAGTATAAGTGCCGACTAGGCAACCTGCCTAAAGTTTTGGTTATACCTGCTGCACGCCTAGGTCTAGGCCCACCTCCCACCCACCGCCCGCCCTTTCCCCTCCTCTAAAAATGCCTCTTTTCTCTCTGTGCGTTTAGAGGCAGGGGAAAGGCCTAAGCTGGTTTTAGATACATCTAAATCCAGCTTTGATTATGGGTACTTGGACGATCAGGCTTTTTGATCGTCCAAGTACCCATTTAGGCCACTTTTTAGACTTTTTTTTTTTTTTTTTAATGAGTCCCATAACCTCCGCATTATCCCCATTTATGGAGTAGCCAGTTTACCAATGGAGGTAAGTATGTCCAACACTGCAGGTATTCTTTGAGTAGGATAGCTTGAATATAACAAAACACAATCTGCAAAGGCTAATACCTTGATGTCTAGAGAGTGTATAGGAATACCATGAAATTTCAAAGAAGTTTGTAAGGTAAGTAAAAAGGGTTCAATCACTAAATTAAATAATATCGGGGAAAGGGGACACCCCTGCTTGGTACTTCTAGTAAATACAAAGGAGCTAGTCCAGGGAAAGGGAACTCCAATCCTCGAGAGCCATATTCCAGTTGGGTTTTCGGGATTTCCCCAATGAATATGCATTGAAAGCAGTGCATGCAAATAGATCTCATGCATATTCATAGGGGAAATCCTGAACTGGAATACGGCTCTCGAGGACCGGAGTTCCTTACCCCTGAGCTAGTCCATATAAGCACACCCGTGCTAGAGGATGAAAGTAAACAATCTTTATCATATTAATAAAATTATCACCTAAAACCATTGCAAAGTTTCAAATAGATATTTCCATTCCACAAAATCAAAGGCTTTCTCAGCATCTAAAGCCATAACACACATAGGGATTCTGGCTTTATTTGCTTCTTGTTATACATGCAGAAATAGAATTGGTTGACAGCTTCATTTTCTTTGGGTCCTTCATTGATCACAGTGGCGGTTCAACAGCAGAGATCAAGGGTCAATTAGCATTAGGGTGTACAGCCATGGTGAGCATGACATAAATATAGAAGTGCAAGGATGTATCAGTCACCATCAAATAAAGACTGATCACTGCCATTGTGTTCCCAATAGTGACATATGGCTATGAGACATGGACACTCACAAAAGCAGATAGTAGAATAATTGACACCTTTAAGTTGTGGAGAAGACTTCTACGAATCCCATGGACAGCTGGGATCACCAACAAAGATGTTCTTGATCATATAAACCCATAGTTGTCCCTGCAAGGCAAGATTACCAGACAGAAACTGTCCTATTTTGGACATGTGAAGAGGGTGAATTCACTATAAAAGGAGGTGATGCAGGGAGGGATTCAAGATGGCGATGAGAGCGGACGCCTGAGAGTGAGGCTCCCTCTCTTGTTCTCGGCCGGCGTTGCTATTTCTGTTGAATTAGCAGTTCTCTTACCTCAACATGGGTAAGAGAAAAGGAGCCCTCCGCGGCAACCCTCCAGCGGCGGTAGCGGCACCGCGTCTGGTGCAGAGCACAATTGAGGAGGCTTTGGCCCGATCGGGCGAATCAGCGGTGGCTACTTCAGGGGTGAGCCCGAATTCGTCGGGCGAACTCAGCCAGCAGCTTCGGGCGATGTTAAGCCCGGAACAGAGGCATCCACCCCCACAACCTGGAAGCAGTGCAGTACTGGGAGTTCCTGATGCATCATGGACCCGGGAAGAGTCTTTGATCCTCAGTGAAGGAGGGCTGGTAACTCCAAGTTCATCTGGAGCCGAAGATGAAGCTGCAGTACACCGACAGCTTACCCATACTGCAGGAGAGGAGAGAGGAGCTTCGGGAGGAAGTAAGATCACTTTTGGGGTGTTGGAGAAGCCTAAGGTAATTGATATGGAGGCTTTATGGCAGGCTATTTCAGTTATGGACGCTAACCTCAAAATGTCTTTTTCCACTTTAAATACTGACTATGGGACTATCCATCCTAAAGTGGAGGAACAGGGTTTGGCCCTTAAAGATTTAAATGAGAAAATAGAAAAACAGGAGTCAAGAATTTGTGGAATGGAAACATTGGACTTGGAATTAGTAAAAGAAAGAACATTTATTGCTAGAAAAATGGAAAGTTTCGAGAACCAATTAAGGAAAAATAACTTGAGACTCCTAAATTTTCCAAAATGTCCCTTAATTTCACCAATGGAGATGGCAAGAAAGTATTTCAAGGAAATTTTGCTTATTTCTATTGAAAGTTTGCCACCTATTGTTAGAGCTAATTATTTTCAAATCAAGAGACCTGTGGAAGTTTCCACTCCTAACGAGATTCAAGGGACCAACAATGAAAATATGAATTTAACAACTTTTCTGGAAAACTCCTTGGAGGTTATAACGGAAAGGAAAACCCTGTTAATAACTCTCGCTTTGGAAAGTGATAGAGAATATATATTGCGTTTGTATTTTCGTCATGTCAATGATCAGTTTTTAGGTTCTAATGTTTGAATATTTCCTGATTTGTCTTTAAGATCCCAGAGGCGTAGGAAAGAATTCTTGGCATTAAGGCCAAGAGTCCTTGCCTTGGGGGCAAATTTTCTATTGAAATTTCCTGTAAAATGTTTTGTCTCCTATCAGAATAAGAATTACTGTTTTTTGAACCTAAACAACTAGTAGGATTTATAGAATCCAAAGAGCAAGTAGTGCCTATGACTGAGAATGTATAACCTGCCATGAATGGCTGTAGCACCGCAGATAATTGCCGCTTTCTAGGTTGGATAAGATTGTTTCTATTGTTAATTTTTTTTTTTGTTAAGAATCTCTTTTAAAAGATTGTGGACTAAATATATTGGAAGTATAAATGAATAACCAAAACACTGATTTAAGTGGAATTGGTTTATAAGTTTTCTTTTTAATAACTTATGTTAATCTGAAGTAATGTATTGCTTGTTTGTATTGATAAAATTGAATAAACAAATAAAATAAAAAAAATAAATAAAAGGAGGTGATGCTCAGAATGGTCAGTGGTAAAAGGAAGCAGGGAAGACCAATAACCCATTGGCTGGATACTATCAAGAATGACACAGGAATAAACATCAAGCAATTGAAAGAAGCCATGGAAAACAGAGAAGCATGGCGAGGACTGGCCTACAGGGTATCCAAGGATCGGACATGAATGATTGGATAGTAGTAGTTGTACATAACGAAACACTCTGATGTTATCAAGAACCATTCTTGTACAATCCCACTTTATTCTGGGACCAGTGGGTTGTTTACTTCCTCTCACCAGGGATATGTAGAAAGCCTCAAACATTTGAAGATTTTATACCCCCTCCCTCTCACACCTTACCACTGAGCATGCTTCTCTGGACTCCAGTCTTAATTCCTACAGGCCAGGCTGTAGGAGCTTATATTTTTTGTTTGTGTTTCATTTAGTGGTTTTAAGTATTTTTATTTCAAGGTTTTCACCCTCAGGCTGTGCAGATTCCCTGCAGGGTCATCCTTGACTGTGGGAGATTGCAGACTGTTGAAAAAAGTCTGCTTCGGGGATTCCTGTTATAGAGTAAGCCCCCTGGACAGCCTGCACATCAGATCGGAGCTCAGGGACCATTCCTCTGAAGCTTGTTCACCCCAGGTTCATTCGTTAGTGGGTGGAGTGCAGGCTGAGCTGTTCCATGGAGGCACAACCGGGATCGGAGCCAGACTGTGTTCCTCTGCCAGTTGTCTGTGCGGCATGTCTGAGAGTGGCGGAGGTCTTGGCTATGGTGGTCAGGCCAGGGGTACAGTTAGAAGAGTTAAAATCCAGGTTTCCAGTTTTCTGAGGCAACAGATCTCCCTGTTAGTAGTTTCTGATGTATCTGCAATATGTTTCCATTCTGCACAGATCGCAGTGAGTAAGGGCTGACAGTCTAAATCAACAATTTTTTTTTTAAAGGGGGGGTTAGGAGGTTTCCCTGCATGCCTTATCCCTGCCCACCTCTAAAATCCCCAAATTGCCATTTTTAGTGGGTTCCTGTGATTTTCCTGGGCTATTTTTAGTTAAAATTGGCACTCACAGCAGCCATCTTGGATTTTATCAGATTTGATTTAAAGTTATTTTTTTACCTTCTAAGCTTTGTTTCTGCAAGAAAACTACATAGATGGCCTCCCCAGGGTAGGAGTGGATGGATTCATACCTCATTTGTGATGGATTGCAGTTGGTTACTTGACCACATTCCATGAGCGCTGTGGCCACCTGGGGGGGGGGAGGGTGGCATGGTTTGCCCGGATGTGGTGCATTTGGACCCTGGAGAGGGTCTTCTAGTGCTTTCTACCCCAATGCCTGCGAAATGGCATCAGGGACCCTGGGGAGTACACTGGCATTGTTTTGGCGACATGCAATTGCAGCTTTGGCTATTTCTCTTATAAATCCTCCAAACAGGCTAAATCTGATGTGTAGTGTGTGGCTCCGCCGCAGAGGATGTCTTTTCCCTGGGATTTTGTAGTTGTGCTTCTCAGGCATGTCTAATTAATGCTTTCTGCCTGTTTCCTTTTCGCCGGACTTTTTACTGGACAAGGGGATCCCTGCTCCGGTGGATCAGAGTTTGTCTTTTTGCCTTCCTGCCGGGGTGCTGGTGCATAAGACTTTTATGTCCGCAGTTGTGCCAGACACGTTTCCCAGCCCTCTTGTCGCAGAGCAGCTCGGCGGCATTCACTGCTATAACAAATCTGGTAGATCTTCGGGATCCGTACCTGTGCAGAGCCGATGTTTAGGAGAACTCCACTGGATGTATAAGTTTTTACACCCTCACACCTTGCTGGTTTTCTTTCTGAATTGCTGCAGGGATGGTAGCTGCAGCAGAACAACCGGTCACTGCTGGAGTTTTCCTCTTTTCCTGATCCTTCTGTCCTAGGTTAGATTCTGTCAGACCTCTAATGGTCCCTTCCAATGTTGCTCCAGCCCTGGTGTGGCTTCCTCCCAGGGCGAATGGACTGAATAAGTGCTTTTATTCTCTGAAGAGGGGATTCTTTTGTGGTGCAGGCCACAAAGCGCACATTCTTTTTTAGTGTTGAAGGGGTGGTCCTGAAAGATGTCCAGGACCGATGCATGGGTTTTCATCCGTAAGTGTCTGTTTGATTTGACCGTGGCTGGTATCAAAGTGGTGACGGGAACCTCCTCTGTAGCTCAGGTGTGTCATTCCAAGCTGTGCCATGTTCCTGACACTGTGGTGCTGCGTGCTTTGGATTTTTTTCTTCTCCAGAGTGGATTACATGGCTGATGCCTTGTACGCCATCTTGAAAGTTCTTGCCAAGCTGGGTCTCTTTGGTCTTCGCTCACAGGATGCTCTGGATCGGCAGTGGTCTGGTAATTTATCTTCTAAGCAGGTTGCCATTTAAGGGCCCATTTCTATTCGGCCATGGTCTGGATGACCTTATGGCCGGTGTTACCAGGGAGCCAGTCCCGCCCTCCTAGGAGTTCAGGGCAATCTAATTTTTGTCCCTTTTGGCGTTCTCGTCCATACTTAGGTTCTTCCTCACAACAGTGGTCCTCTTCGTCTGCCATACCACGGGTCTGTGGGTCTAGCCATCAGAAGCTGGTGGCTTCCACTAGGAAACAGTTCTGATGCCAGGCCACTGTCTCCTCTGCACATCTGGGGGAGGTTGTCAGCCTTTCTGGTGGAATGGGAGGCCATCACCTCCGACCGCTGGGTTCTGGAAGTTCTCCAATATGGTCACAAATTAGAGTTTCTCTGTCCTCTGCCAAATATTTTCCGCTTTCCCTTGCTGGCATCCCCGAGAAGGTGGCTCGGGTGCAGGCCACGGTCTACAGACTTTTGGATCATGTGGCAATTGAACCCATGCCAGAGTGAGACTTGGGACCTGGGAGATACTTGATTTACTTCATCGTTCCAACAAAATGATCCAACAACTGGAGGCCAATTCTTGGCCTCAAGGCGATCAATGCAGCGCTGAAAGTGTCCCGCTTCCGCATGGAAACAGTGCGATCAGTAATAGTGTTGGTGGCACTGGGGGGAGTTTCTAGCCCCTCTAGATCTGACGGAGGTGTATCTCCACATTCTCATATTTTTTCTGGACCACAGGAAGTATCTGCGGTTCCATACCTTGGGGTGACATTTCAGTTTGCGGCTCTCCCCTTTGGTTTAGTGGTGGCACCCTTGACCTTCACCACAGTGATGGTGGCTTCCTGGGTGTCCTGATTTGCCTGTATCTGGATGACAGGTTGATCATATCTTCCTCGCTGTTCAAGAGGTATCTGGCTATCCAGCAATCAGGAACTTCCTCATTGATTGGCTCAGGCACCTTGGGTTCCTCCCTTGGGTTCCTCCCTGTGCATCACATGATGCACTGGGGGTAGTGCACTCCAGGAGTTGGAAAGGTAGAGGGAGGGGGAGGCTGATGTGCCATTAAAAAAATGGCAGACCTGTTGGTAACTCAATCTGCAGCAGTCGGGTTTGAAATTAGTAAAATCCGTTCAAAATAGCCAAGCAATTGTTAGTGAATCAATAGCTTGGCTATTTTGCATGGGGTTTTACTAATTTGCATGGGTGGATCGGATGGAATCGTAAACTAGGTGGTGAGCTATTTAGTGAATCGGGTCAGGGAATGATTGCAAAACTAGTAAAACCGATTTTGCGATCATCGTTACAGGATCGGTACGTTTAGTGAATGATAGGCCTACCCAGAGTATTAGCTAAAGGCAATAGATTGCATGTCTCCTAACCTTTTGGGGCTTATGACTAGATTCATTAAGCCAATGGATCTGATCTGATCTGTGAGCGATCCGATCTGTGGGCGGGAGACTGATTCACGAAGCATCCTCATGCAAATGAGGACACTCAGAATCACGCCCCAACCAACTGCAGGGATCACTGAATAGTGATCCCGACACATGTGCAGATCATCTGTAGATGGTCTGTGCATGATTACAGAGTAGCAACCTTTTTTAAAAAACTTTTGACTATAGTGACCCGTAGTTTTAACTTGCTTTAAACCTGCGGGTTAAAACCACATGCTCGCAGTGCGGGGGAAGGCCAGGAGAGTCGGGACAGAAGCAGGTTGGCGATCGGGGCAGAGAGCAGGAGAGTTGGGGGCAAAGAGATAGCTGGAAAGTTGTGGCACAGAGAGCAGGAGAATCGGGGCTGAAGTTGGGCGGTGATCGGGCAGAGAGCAGGAGATGCAGTCGGAAATGACGTGAGCGACTGGTCCCTAGCAGTCACTTGTTTTTTGATTGACCAGCCCACTTGGTGTTCCAGTTTTTGGTTAGTGAATTGCTGCCTGCCTACTTTACATGCTGTTTCCCCTCATTTGCATATGCGGATTGGATTGGATTGGAGGATGATCGGCCACGAGGTTATTGAATTGGGTCAGAGGGAAATCGGGTCGCTAAGTGGTCGCAAAGTGAATCTAGCCCTCAGTCTGCATATCTTAGGCCAGTATTCAAGAACACAAAAGGACCCATACAACTTGGTTCCAAGTGTTGGTAATTCAAAGAAGTTCACACTTCCTCGTTAATCAGGAAGACATCAGATCAAAAACCAAATGATAATAAAGAAAGATGCCGGAATGAGAGAATTCAGGTATATAAACATAGACTCACCCAGAATAGCAAGACATACTCTCTTTTCGCAGGACAAATGAGTTCTGCTTCTTTTTCTCTCTCTCTAACACACACACACATATATATTCATGTACACTCCCACCTCTCCTCAGAAACTTACATAAAGACAGACACATTTTACTTACCCACCCACACAAAACAAGCTCTGTAACTGATTTCATTCCTAAGCACTGTACATGTGTAAAAAACCAACTTCTATATAATATACCTTTTTCCAAGCCACACCTGTCTGTTGTCTTATTGTTCTACAATCTCACTGCCTCTGAGGAGTGGACTCGGAACCAAACAAGAAGAAAGATAAAAGATTACAGGCACTAGCTAATATTCAAACCAGTGCCCAGTTCACTCACCGCATAAAGTTAAGGCAGATGTTTTGCTCTACTCATGCTCTGCCTCTAGCCTGTCCTCAATATAGCCAGCTACAGGATGGTAAATTATTAGGATTATTTAGTGGCACTAACTCTAACTGGTTAAATGCAACTGAATATCGAGGTCACCCTCAACACACACTGCTTTTTAATCCATGCATCATGTGACAATGCTACATATAAAATGGGCATTTATATTTGCACATGTAAATGCTGTCATTTACATGCAGAACAGCCACCTAAGGCTTCTAATATGACCTGCTTCTGAATATAGACAAACACATTTAGCATGTACTGTATTTAGATCAACAAATTGAGTTAATACTGTAATATCTTTTTAGAAATGTTATGTATTAACAGTTTATGTAATATCATTTTAGAAATGTTATGTATTAACAGTTTAATACATGTAGACTACTGTGTAAAAACCTTGGCTGGCTGTAGAGAGAGAGAGAGGTGACACCAGCAGAAGAAAGGAGATATTGATGTCCCTGTACAGGTCGTTGGTGAAGCCCCACTTGGAGTATTGTGTTCAGATTTGGAGGCTGTATCTGGCCAAGGATATAAGAAAATCTGAAGCAGTCCAGAGCAAAATAACAAAAATGGTAGGGGGTTTGTGCCAAAAGAAGTATGAGAAGAGGCTAGAATACCTCAACATGCATACTCTGGAGGACAGGAGGGTCAGCAGTGATATGATTCAGACATTTAAATTTTTGAAAAGTATTAATATAGGACCAAATCTTTTCCAGAGCAGGGAAATTGTTAAAACTGGAGGACATGAATTGAGGTTGAGGGGTGGTAGACTTGTTAGTAAAGTATTTTTCACAGAGAGAGTGGTGGATGCCTGGAATGCCCTCCACAGGGTGGTAGTAGAGAGGGAAATAGTGACAGAATTCAAAAAAGTGTGGGATGAACACAGAGGATCTCTAATTAGAATCTGAATGAGTACACTTTAAGGATCTGAAACCCGCAAAGGAGATGGTTTGGATAGGCTGGAGTGAGTTTCAACAACAACTCCAGTAATTGGAAACTAAGGATTGTACCAGGTAGACTTCTAAGGTCTATGGCCCAGAAATAACAAAAAAAGACAGTTTAATTTAATCATGATATTATAAAGCATATAATTAAAGGGCAGACTGGATGGACCATTCAGACCTTTATCTGCTGCCATGTACTATGTTATGTTACTATGTTATAGTTTAGTGCAGGGGTATCAAACTCAATCACATTAAGGGGCTGAATTCCAAAACACAGGCTAAGTCACGGGCCAGACCCCATCCTATCTCAGCTCCAGACCCCGCTCCCATAATAGTACTAATTATAACACTATTTTTTCCATTCATTTTTTATATATACACACACAATATAATCTTATTAACACATAATGGTTAACAACAAAATTAAACTACACTGTATTCTTCTCAACTTTCCTACCAGAACACAGATGACCCCTATGCAAATATGGGAACAAAAATTAAAAGTACTAATATATAAAAAAAAGAAACCCTAAGATTCAAGACTCTGCATGCAGTACAACCCCCAGAGAAAAACCCCCAAATATATTTCTTCCTGAGTTGTGCAAAAGATAGCAGATTAAAATTCTCAAAATTGACACAATTCAAACACTAAATTGAAAATAAACCTCATTCCCCCTACCTTTGTTGTCTCTCTCCCTCCATGCTGTGCCTCCCTCCAGCATGTGTCTTACGTTTTGGCCAGCTTCAACTTGGCCGTATTATGTGGTCCGTGGTCCGATGCCCCCAGTGTTATCTTGTGGCCGGCTCCCTCCTCCTCACCACCGCAGTGTGCACAAAGCCACATGAAGCAGTTCCTCATGCGTCCTGCATCTGAACCAAAAGCCTTCTCTCTGACGTCGCAATGTCAGAAGGAATGCTTCTGGATGAGGCGCTGCACGCTGCGGCTGTAAGGAAGAGGTGGGAGCCGGCCACAAGATAACACTGGGGGCATTGGACCACGGGCCGCATAAAACGACCAGGCAGGCCAGATTTCAGCCCGTGGGCCTTGAGTTTGACACATGTGGTTTAGTGGTTCTCAACCCAATCCTCAGGATTCACTCAATCAGTCACATTTTCAGTTTATTCCCAATGACTATAAGTGTAATAAATTTGCATACAAGAGAAACGCTGCGTGTAACTATGATTCATGCAGGTTTAGTGTGGGTATCCTTAAAAACAAACTGGTAGTACATGTCCAAAAGACTGGGTTGCATTGGCTGAGGTACAGAGTAGTAAACTGATGATAAAGGGGACAAGAAGATGTGCTAAGTCAGACTATCTTTGTAGTTCTGTATGCATCGCTGAGCTGTGTGTGTGTGTCAAGTCCAGCCTCCATCTCTTAATGACACAAAAATGAGAGAGCCATTTCAGTAAAAATTATTGAGGAAATGTCCTTCAAAGCATTCTCATTCATTCTCGTTAAGCCAATGTAACTGATACTAACGCTTGAATTCTTTACTGCTGATGGGTCTAGGAGTGCATTTTAGCAGCCTTGCTTTCAGATTAATAATTTAGCCTTTCTATCTATTGTAAATGGCAATTGGTTCAATGGCAATTCTTTGGTTACTAATGAAAACTATTATCTGCTCTCTAATGGCATTTAGGTTTCAAGTGAATAGAAAAAAGCCATCTCATGGTCTGTCAACATAAATAGAAATAGTGCACTGCCTTCTACACGTCAGGAACAAACTTGGGAGACTTTGGCATCAAATAAAAAATATGTCATAAGGAATGTCAAAAGCCAGACATCAAAAGGAGTGGTGATAAGTCTCTTGATTTCCATTATATGTCTGGTACCAATTTATCCTTCAGTAAATCCTCTACTGAATAGGTTTGATTCTATTGTAGAAACAGCAACAACAAAAGAAAGAAAATAGATTAAAATTAAGACCCATTTTCTTCAAGGAGCAACTATATTATCTTAAATTAGTACAGTCAAAGTATTTTGCTACTACTTCTACATAAGGGGTTCTCGATCCAGTCCTCAGGACACACCTAACCAATCAGGTTTTCAGGATAACCAAAATGAATATGTATGAGATAGATCTGTATGCATTACCTCCGTTGCATGCAAATCTATTTCTTGCCTAAATATGT
The DNA here is from genome assembly GCF_902459505.1 of Geotrypetes seraphini. NCBI lineage: Eukaryota > Metazoa > Chordata > Amphibia > Gymnophiona > Dermophiidae > Geotrypetes > Geotrypetes seraphini. The sequence continues at coordinate 72,221,822 of NC_047092.1, forward strand.
CCCAAGATTAAGTTGAGAACACCTGTTTTACATCTATATCTGAAGTAATCATAAATATATCTGAAGATATATTCCTAAAAGGAGTTAAAAAGGGCATGTTTAAAAATGCTGAAATATAAATTCAAAGCTAAAGATATTGCTACACTTGATTTATCTTACTTTCAAACAAATTGAAAGTACTCAAACAAAAGGTGATAATGGAATGCTACAAAATTTATTTATTTATTTATTTTTAATAGTGAAGTGATTGCCACTTCTTGAAAACATCTTTTCATTGTGCGCAACATTGTCTAGCTTAAAAACGCTTCCTTCGATGTATTATTCAAATTTTCCTGTATCTGCTTTAAATGATATCAGGATTATCTCCAGCTTACCTTTTTCCTCATTTTATGTTGCATAGACCATCAAGAGAAACTAGAAACTTCTACTGATTTGCTTATCCAAAAATTAATGGATGTAGATTGTGACAGGGATCCGGCTAGGCCTAATAAAGCAAAGGGAAAAACTCCTGTAAGTATCACTAAAGTTCCAGTGACTAAGTGGAAGAAACATCCTGGGTATAGTGGAAATCCTGTGCACAATGTCAAGAGTGAGCCTGCCCCTTTAAAAGTTCATAGAGCTCAGGCAGGAACTAGAAGGACAGGGCTCTTTAAGAATTTAGCTGACTCTGCTGTTAGGGGGCATGGTTGCTGGCCGAGTCTCCCTTTTTCTGAGCTTCCCTTGTCAGAAGGAGAGGAGAGGCAGCTGGGACTGGAAGCTGAGGAAAAGCTGAGAAGGAAGTCAGCTACAGCAGCTAACTTATGGCCAGCACAGGAAGGTTCTCACAAGGATTGGGAAATGGAAAATCCTGAAGTACAGTCTGAGGTTTGTGACATGGACTGGATGGAGAACAATGTTATGCCTCAGGGGGAAGCCTGAAATTTCTTTATCTTTGTGAAGGGGTTGTTTTTTTTTTCTCTTTTTGGAGTTTTGTGTTTTGAAAGTATTTTTGTACACTGTTTTGAACCTGTGCTGGGAGCTACAGAATTTACCTTGATCTTCTATGATTGGAAAGAGTGGCAACACCTGTAGGAGAACTGGCCTCTCTGCTCCTACTAAGGGGAATTGCTGTTCAAGGTTACCACAAACATAATTAGTGCCAATACTGTTAAAAGCCTTATATCCTAAACCATTACCAGAGGCATGAACTGTTCTGTCTTACCTTGAAGGTGGCATATAGGATGAATTGGGTTTTGTATTATTATTGTTTTGAACTTATTTCTGAAAGCACAGCCGGTGCTGGGATTAGAACTTGCGTGTATGAGAAAAGAAGCAGCAGAGAAAACTGGAAAGTTTGGGTTTTTTTTATTGATGCCAAAGTTTGACCTTTTTGTTTGGAACTTTCATTGATGTTCAATAAAAGTGTGATATTTAGACAAACCAGGCCATTTTGGTGTGCAATTTATGGGAGACACCAGGCAAGCTGTGTTCCACCACCTTTATGCTCGCGCCAAGACTAGGATTCGGCGAAGCTACTAGGCCTCGCCAGGATCCCGGTCCCACAAGATATAAGGCCTTCTTAGATAGGACCCTAGCATTTCAAGCTGATAGGCAACAATCGTGGTTAGGTAAATGCATTCAGCAAGCTATGTTATCCTATTGCAGTTTTTGGAAATTAATTAAGGCCACTTTGTTCGATAAGTTTATTACTTAGTGAGTTTTATTATTGAAATTCTATTTTACAAATATTTTTATTTTTTACTGTATTATTGTATTTGCTAATTGTCCAGCTCTTTTTAGTGTAAACCGCATAGAACTTTTGGTTATGGCGGTATAAAAGAATAAAGTTATTATTATTATTATTATTATAGTATCTGAATGCCTCTTGCCTTGACCTACAATGGAAAAAGTGTGAGCCAAATGTAAATAAATGAAAGGAAAAAAACCCAAATACATAGAGGGGCATAATAAAAAAAAACATCTAAGTCCCCTTTTGGCCTAAAGCCTTAAACGCTGAAAGTAGCAGCAGAGAAAATGTCCATTCTCAAAAAAATCATCAAAAATGAGGGTTTTTTTTTAGAATGGCCTACCTCTACATTCAGCAGTTTAAATGACCAGACCACCACTACGTCTAACCTTAGAACACATTATCAACCAAAAAATAGTGTAAATCCCAAACATCCAAAACAAGACCTTTTAGGCAAAGGAGGGGCCAATCCTTCGCCTAAAAGCTGAATTCTGTAACCAACGTCTGTCAAAAATAACAACGGTTAAAGAATCCACCACCCCCCTCCCCGCAACGATCATGAGAACACGATCCACCCCCCACCCCTGAGCCAATACCGGCAGGAGGAAGCCCAACCCCTCCTGCTGAGGCGTGAGCCCCGTGACCCCCCCACCCCCTTAAAATACAGGCAGGAGGGATCCCAGGTCCTCCTGCCCATGACATACCCCGGGACCCCCCTCACCCCCTCACCTCCCTTGACCTTATATTACGTTGGATGGACGGATGGGTCCCAAGCTCCTCCACCCAGCAGACCCACCATCCTCCGAATGGTGGACCTTAGAGCCTGATTGGGTCAGGCACCTAAGGTCCCACCCACAGGAGGAATTGGCCCAGTTGACTTAGGCCCCTTGTGACAAACCAAGCACCCGTACTAGTTTTGCACCTAAAACTGTTAAAAGGATCCTGTGCAGAAGAGCTGACCAGATTAGTTCTGGTGACCGACTTGAGGCTGTCCTCCCTTGTCCATGAGATAAAAGCAGTAGTGATCTGGATCAGTGGCAGGCAGACTCACAGCATTGGCACCCTGTCAATACATCAGCCAGGGCAGCTAAAGACAAGCTAGCTGAGCCTAGGAAACCAAGGCAAAGCAGACAGGGAAAGCCTGCAGTAGAACCAAAGCCCATACCCCTCTACAGGCTGAAGGGGTAGGAGAGAGTGACAAGGCTGAAACTCCCCAGCAGCACAGAACAAGGCAGGAGCCTTGGAAGGAGAAATCAGACTCCGAGGTCCCAGAATGGCCAATGCAAGAAGTGGAAGAAAGTCTCTCCACTTCTGACTTCCAGATTCCAGAGTGTGTTGAGGGAATGGAAGTTCAGGAAACTGGCCTTATTCCAGAGAGCCAGGCAGAGCTTATGGACATAAACTAAAGAAACAGTGAGTAGCTGGGAAGCAGCTGGTGTTTTTTTCTGAGCAAGAAATGCTTTATGTTTTTTCTGCTTGCCCTTGGGCTAAACATTATCTTGACTAATAAGTTTACTTACCTGAGGTTTGGTAGCCTGCTACCTTTATGTGAAGTTTGGGCTAAAGAACGTGAGAGCTATGTGAATGATTTTTAGTTTAAAAAACTTACTGTGTGTGCCATTGCTGGTAGTACGATTACAGCTGTCCTGCCTTCCAAGAGGTAGCTACAGCATTAGTGAGCCCTATGCAAAACTGATCTGTTGCCTGCTGCCTAAGAAACTATATAAACTGTCTGCTGCTATGAGAGATATCCTGACTTTATATAAATGCTGTGAATATCTCTTTCATGCCTCTAAAACAATTGCTGCAGAGAGAAAAAGTTTTGTTTTTTTGAATACAAGTATGATTTCATTGCTGAGCCAGAGTGGATGAACTCTGGCAAGACAAACTTTGTGTTTTCTTTTTGAGCCTTTATTTTTCTTTGAAGCTGGTTTTTGTGAAAAGCTGCAGACATTTGTCTATTTGCTATATCTTTTGACCGTGAAGGTCGAATAAAACTATTATTTGCTTTTTGGAAGAATTCTATCTGAGTTTGGTATTTTGAAGCCAGTACTTACCCTATCTCTCCCAGGCCTAGGCATTTTCCTAGGGCCAATTAAAAGACCTGAGGATACCTCTGGTAGTAGGGGACGCGCCAGAGCAGAGGTTTGTCATTGTTCAGCTCCGCTCTGAGGAGTATTTGTGACACCCTCCTGTGGGTGGTCCTTAGGCACGTGGGCTGGGGTGGCCCCATGTGCCTAAGGCCCTGCCCACCGGAGGAGCCTAAGGCAACTGGGCCAATTCCTGTTGGCCCAGGCACCTAAGGACCCTCCTGTGGACAGGGCCTTAGGCTCCTGGCCCAATCAGGCCCTAAGGCCCACCATTCGGAGGATGGTGGGCCTGATGGGCGGATGGGCTTGGGACCTGTCCATCCGGACAATGTAATATAAGTGCAGGGGGGTCATGAGAAGTGTCAGGGGTCACAGAGTTTGGGAGGGCGATCGGGGGTGAGTCGTGGGCAGGAGGGCCTGTGATCCCTCCTGCCCATTTTTTAAGGGGGGGGTTGCGGGGCTCGTGCCTCGGCAGGAGGGGTTGGGCTACCTCCTGCCGGTATTGGTTCAGGGGTGGGGGGTGGATCGCAATCACGGCAGGAGAGATTGGGCATCTCTCCTGCCACAGGTGACGGCAATTCGGGGAGGATCGCAATCGGGGAGATGAGGCATCTCTCCTGCCATGATCATTGTGGTGGGGGGTAGGCAGGTTGCCAGGGCCGATGAACTGATCGCGGCAGCTGCGATCAGCTCAGCGGCCCCTATGCGGAATTTATACCTGTTTTGACTTGGTCTAAGTCAAAAAGTATAAGTTCCGACTGGGCAACCTGCTCAAGCTTTTGGTTATACTTGCTGTACGACTATGTCTAGGTCGGCCCACCTCCCACCCTTTCCCCTCCTCTAAAAATGCCTCTTTTTGCTCTAGGCATTTAGAGGCAGAGGAAAGGCCTAAGCTGGTTTTAGATACACCTAAAACCAGCTTTGATTATCAGTATTAGGACAATCTGGCTTTTTCATCATCCAAGTACCGATTTAGGCCACTTTTTGGATGCTTTTATTATTATTATGAGCCCCATAACCTATAGAGTTTCATATTATTTAAATAAATTTTTTTCATATTTATTATATATATTTTTATTCCTCTCAATAATACAGTAGATTAATTAAAGAACAAAGTATATACTGTATAAGGTAGAACAAATCTCCCCCAAAATGCAAATTATATGTATGGTATTTTTCAAAGGAATAGATTGACCTGAAATATAATATTTTACTTGACTTTACTTCCCAATTTACATTGCCTTGGTTTTTGTTGTTAGGTGCTATTGACTTGTGTTCGAGTCCTAACAACTTGATGAATTACAGATCTATAAAGAAATTGGTTTTGTGCTAGTCCGTTAAGGTCCTCCAGCATTATCCCCTTAGTTGTTTTCAACATGTCCAGCCATCGGATTGCAGGCTGCCCTTTTCGCCTGGTTCCTTCTATCTTCTCAGACAGAAAGATTTTCTCCAGTGATCTAGAATATGGTTACTTAGGCTTAATATGGCTTATCACGAGATGTGCTCAGGCACCTTATGGTAAGTTTAAGATCTGTATATGCAAATCAAATGCTTAAAAATGTTTTTATTTTCTCCACAGAGGGAGTGTGTTGTGGGCATAGAGTAAGGGCTCCTTTTACTAAGCTGTGGTAGCGTTTTTAGCATGCGCTGCAGATTAGTGCGTGCTAACCCCCGCATTATGCGGAAAAACTAACGCCAGCTCAATGGAGGCGTTAGCATCTAGTGCATGCGGCATTGTAGCGCACACTAAAACTGCTAGCTCAGCTTAGTAAAAGGAACTCTAAATGTTTCTGTGTTATCAGTTAGCACAGCTATATTACTGAGTACTAATTAGCGCAGGATTAGTGCGTGAACCTCTACCGCCTTCAAAATAGGTGTTGATAAGTTCTCTCATGCTAATCTTTGCTAATGGATATGGGCTGTTGGCAAAATTAGCACATGGCATTTATTGAGAAAATATAAAATCATCCATTTTCCAGTTGGGATGTTCAACATAAAGCCTTTTGTAAAACACATTTAAGAACACTGACAAATAAATGCAAATTTGCTAGCATATTCAGCAGGAGAAGCCATTTTAGAAAGATATGATCATCATGAGGAGTTTTATTCATGTACATGCTAGCAACTCGACATGTATGTACCAATCTTGTAACATGCATATATATTTCCTAGTGTTTGTACAGGATTTCAAAAAGCTGCAGGTACAAGATAAACCATATAAGGTTTACACTTATACTGATGACATCCTTGTCCTCCTCAAGACAGACTCGAACCTCACTAACCTCTCTGAGAACATATCCTCTTGTATAACGAACCTCCAATCCTGGGCCCACAACGTTTAAATGAAACTGAACGAGTCCAAAACAAAACTACTTTGACTCGGTCCAAAATTAGACCAACTATTCACCTTCATCCCACTGTCCTCTGGCTCCACTCTGCAGCTTGAGTTCTCAAGCAAAGTTCTGGGCATCATCATTGATTCTACATTGTCCTTCAACGACCACCTCAATTCCTTGGTAAAAAAAAAAATGCTTTTTCAGCCTTCACAAGCTGAGGAAAATGAGATCCTGTTTCCATCAAAAACACTTTGCCGTCCTTGTCCAATCCATCATCCTTTCCAGACTAGACTATTGCAACTCTATCTACTTAAGCCTAATAAAGAAAAACCATCAAAGACTTCAGCGGATTCAGAATGCCGCAAAAAGTAAATTTGACCATGTCTCACCGCTCCTGTCCAAGCTTCACTGGCTTCCGATTATCTCCAGGGTCCACTGTCTAACTTTCAAGATCCTACACGACATCCTTCCTCCCTTTATTCCACTTTCTTGGAATTCTTCAAATCCTAATACCACCAGATCCACCCAAAAATTAAAACTATCCTTCCCCTCATTAAAAGGCATTTCCCATGCAGGAAAACTAGGGACCACCCTCCCCTTCAGAATCACTGAGCTCTGATACAACCTTACCTCCCCTCTTCGAAATCTGAGCTCCCTCCAACTTTTCCGTAAACATCTGAAAACCTGGCTATTCTCAAAAATGTAATACTTCCTCCCTCTCTGGTATACTAAGCCCTCTAAACATTCTTTATACTTTAGTCTTTAACCCTTCATTGGAGTTCCTTTCTATCCCAACTCCTGTAAACCTTGCCGAGCTCTACAATTGTGGAGAGGATGTGGTATACAAACCTAAGGTTTAGTTTAGTTAGTTTAGTATAAGGAGCCCAATGGAATTTTTGATACATATTTGAGGTGGTTTTAGACATGACATTAGTTAACACAATTGCCCATTCAATCACTGGTAGAGGCCCCATGTCTAAACAAATGAGCTGGCAGTGTGTATGCTTCAGAGCTTTTGCAAAAGTTAATGTGTGAATTTTTGGGATAGCTGTCTTGAATTCATTGGGGGGGGGGGGGGGGGAGCAGATCTTAATATGGCCAAGCCATCACTATATACTCTAAAGCAGGGGTGTCCAACCTTTTGGCTTCCCTGGGCCGCATTGGCCGAAAAAAATGTTTCTGTGGCTGCACAAATGCGCAAACGCTGCAGCAAGACAGAGGAGGGAGCCGGTAAGATGGTAAACACCCAGGGGCAGCAGAGGTAAACACTGCATCGCCCTCGACCGGGGCCACACAAAATCCTTCACGGGGCCGCAGGTTAGACACACCTGCTCTAAAGTTTGACATAGTGAGGTGGGGGATGAGAGGCTAGACTGTGTCAGATCAGTGAAGAAAAGGAGCAAGGATGCTGGTCTAGGCTGATTGGTCAATGCAGAGTTGCACAGTCAATCTGCTCAGAGCAGAGTTGCTTCTGAAGAGCAGGGAAAGTCAGCAGGGCAGTATTTCTTCAGGAGGAATTTTATGCTTATGTTGGCAACTATGGGCTCCTTTTACTAAGGTGTGCTAGTGTTTTTAGCGCATGCAGGAAATTACCGCGCGCTACATTATCTAGAACTAACGCCAGCTCAATGCTAGTGTTAAGGTCTAGCGTACGCGGCAATGTAGCACACACTATTCCGTGTATTAAAGCCCTAATATGGCTTAGTAAAAGGAGCCCTATGTTTTGAAAGCATAGGATTTGGGGGAACACAGTACTGTTGTTTTTTGTGGTTGTTGAGTCAGATAGGGATGCCTGTGTTCAGTTGTCCAATGGTTCCAGGCTCTGAACGAGACCACGGCTAAGAAAGTGAATGACAATAAATTGAGAGTGGGGCTTCAACAGATGTTCTTTTCATTGAGGACACCAGATTTCCTGCCTCTGCTTCTGGGACTGACTCAGGCTGTGCAGTAGCAATGCTTACTACAATCTTGTTCATTGTTGACCTGAAAGTCCTACTGCCTACCAGAATTTACCATGGTTTAGATTCAGTAGATTGGCATAAATAAGGAGTGTTAAGTGTTTTCAGAAGTATGTTTTGATATTTCAATAGGGTATGGAGAGCTTGTGTATGGAAGGGTGAAAAGCGGTTGGAGGTAATGAGGAGTTTATTTGTTGTTGGTTTTTTTAGACTGTATTATATCGATATGGCTCCTAAGCAAAAGGAGAGGGATAAGAAACTGATTGGTGTGCGGGGTAGGGTAGGAGGAAAGTGAGTATCCAGAATGCTACCTGTTTATCCTTTTTTTAAAAATTTTCTGCAGCTGAGAATAAATTACTTCTTGTAATGACTGGGATTGCTATACAAATGATCACAAAAAACTGGAAGAATTGTGATAGATTGAATCACACCTTTTGGTGGGAATCCCTGTGCTTGTGTTATCGATACGAATGTATGAATTCAGAAATAAAGGGTTATGGCAAAAATTTTAATAAGATTTGGGGCCCTTTAGCAGATTTTGTATCCACCAATCAACAGTCCAAGCCTTCCATTTTATTGAGTTTTACACACATCCGGATTGGGAGGGAGGGGTGGGGGTAAGAGAAGATGTTGATATTATTATTGCTAGTAATAAGTGCTGTTATTTGGTGCCAATTGTTATATTTTTGTATGTACTTTGTATGTTATTAAAATGAATAAAGAATTTTTAAAAAATTGTTAGGATGGTTTTACTTTGTTCTGTGTATGTCTATGAGATGTGCTGTTGCATGTGCATGTTTTGATACATTTTCTACTTTCTACGCTGAGTAGTACAAAGGGTTAGGGTTAGATAATTTTCTCTTTCTGGGTGCAGTAGGAGCATCTGAAAGAATGTGTGCAAATTGTGCGCCGAGGTACACTAGTGTGCTGTGTTCAGATTCCAGGTGTGCTGCGAGATGCTGTCGAGGGGGAGAGGCACCAGTGCTAGCCAACTGCCTACAGGATGTGCCTCTTGTGGCATGAGGCAGTCAGCCAGAACTGGCACCTCTCCTCCCCCCACCCTTTTCCAGGCGTAGTAATAGCAAACTCAGTGCCCCATCTGGAGGGCCTCTGCGCATGCGCAGATGTTGATGCGATGACATCACACATGCACGTGACATCATTGTATCAACATCTGGAGTGTGTGGCACAGTGGTTAAAGCTACAACCTCAGCAAACTGAGGTTGTGGGTTCAAACCCACGCTGCTCCTTGTGACCCTTGGCAAATCACTTAATCCCCGCATTGCCCCAGCCCGTTCTGAGCTCCCTTGAGAGAACGGTATAGAAAATTGAATAAATAAATAAACATCCGCACCCTACAGACATGGCCCCAAGTTTAGTGTGCTTCAAAAGTTTGGGAGATACTGATTTACTGGAAGCTTTTCGATGTGCAACTAGTGAGTTTGGAGTTCTGTTAGCTGTTGCAAAGTCTGAAGGCCATACTAGAAAGTTAACTTTTTGGGGGAACTGAATTAGACTCAGAGCAGATGGAGTCCAGGTTGCTGTGAAAGAAAGAAGTCAAATTGGTCACGGCTATAGATGAGGCTTGCTATGCATCAGGTACAGTCTCTCACGTGGCTGTTTAATTTTGCCTGTCAGATTATTTCAAGGGAAAGAGGCCTGGAGAGGGGTAAGGAGTCCCCCACAGCATGAAACCTGAAAGGGAGAAAAATAATTCCCTAAGGTGGTGAATCCTTGTCAACTGCTTAAAATAAGCCAACTATCCTAGGGCCCCAGCAAGGAGATAAAATGAATGCCAGACCAGGAAGGGTCTGAACCCATATGCTGGGAGGGAACCGATTCTGCTTCAGGATAGATGAAAAGATCTGTTATTTCATTTGGCTTACAGCTCATGATGGAAATCTGGAATGTGCAGAGCAGAGAAAGTTAATTGGATTTATGTTAGAAGATTACTAGGCAGAGTTATAGGTGCACTAAAGTGGGACAGCACAGGACCTTAGAGGTTGCTCTAAGGCTCTGCTGGAAATAAACTGGGTTTATAAAAAAAACAAACAAACAAGAGTTAGCCAAGCCACGACTGAAACAAAGAATCAGTCATAGCTTAGTTCTTGGAGTAAAGGAGGGTTCATGGTATGGAGCATGATATTGTGAGGAATATTAAAAACGTTTGCCATTTATTTTGAAAGCCTCTGTTCACATGTTTGCCTTACCTGGGAAGCTTGAGAAGGAAGGTGCCAGGCTTATGAAGGACTTGTCTTGGTAGGAGAGGCTCTTGGCCAGTTAAAAATCATATTGAGTAGGTTAAATGACACCGAATATCCCCTCTTATCTGGGTAGTACTACTAAATATCCCCTCTGATTGCCATAGCACCTTCCAGGCTTTGGACTTGGATTAGAGTTTAGGCAGAGTTACAAGTTATGCAAGCACTAGCAATATTTAGTGCTGGTACCTATATAGTTAATAAGACAAGTAGGACTGCATAAATAGCAGTTCTATCTCTGCTCAGTTAGCCATGTGGATTTGGCCCTAAATATTGGCCAGACCTGCATAGATTTCTGTCACTGACCCCACTTATATGGTGCTAGTGCTTACATGTGACCCTGGGACTATATTTATTCCATTTGATATCACAGTTGGCCTACAATAGGCATCCTATATAATAAAACCCTAGAGCGCTCATGGGCTCTTGAAATTTCGTGATCCCTGCCGCCGTGATTTCTGATCCATGGCAGCCAATCCGGCGGCAGGGAAAATTCTGGCCACTCCCCTCCTCCCGCCCTCACTCATCAATCGCTGTAGGAAGCGCAGGCAAACTCTCTCCCTGCCCACGTCTTCGCCGCCCCGATTGGTGCTGGCGGCGGCTGCCGGGAGGAGGACTTCGTGGAGCGCCGCCACACGCCAACACCTTCACAGTCTCCTTAGCGTCCTCGCCACCCCGATTGCTGCTTCCACAATGCAGGCGGGGATAGGAAAGGGTAAGGGAGCCGAGTCAGCGGGGGTTGGGCTGGGAAGGGAGAGAAGCAGTCTGCCTCGGGTTTTTCAAGGCCTGGCTTCTTCGGGCAGCAGCAGCGTTTACAATTCGCTGCTGTTGCCGGCTTCAGGCCTTCCTCTCTGGCGGGTCCTGCCTACTTTCTGTTTCAGGAAGATGACCCAACAGAGAGGAAGACCTGAAGCCGGCAACAGCAATGAATTGTGAATGCTGATGCTGCTGCCCGATGAAGTTCAAGGAGGAAAGGGAGCAGAGGGGGAGAGAATGGCTTGGAGGGAAGAAGAGATGGCAGGGCATGGAGGAAAGTAGGAATGTATGCCAGACCAAGGGAAAAGGAAAGGGGAAAGGAAGAGGAGATGCCATATGGAACAGAGAGAGAGAGGGCGGACACTGGATGGAAAGAGAAGAGAGGGCAGTGAATGGAAGGGGCAAGACAGAGGGTGAACAGTAGATAGAAGGGGTAGAGTGAGGGAGACAGACACTGAATAGAAGTGTGAGGGACAGGGGGAGCAGATGTTGGAAGGAAGTGGGGAGGAGAAAGAAAAAAGGGCACATGCAGGATTGAGGGAAGAGGATAGAGTTAAAAATAAAGATAGACAGGGGGCCAGGGAGAGACAGACAGAAAGAATGACAGACAGACAGCATCCAAGGAGAGAGAGACAAATAATAATAAAAAAAAACACAGACATGTACTCTAGCACCGGTTAATGTAACGGGCTTAAACACTAGTTTACTATAAAGTTTAAAGTAAAAAGTTTAAAAAATTACAATAAAAAGGTAGAGACAGAGTAAAAATGGGTAAAAGCAGCTAGAGAAAGAGAACAGGGCTCAACATTAACCAATACATGTTTTGCCTAAATAATAAATGTAAGATTGTTCCATTTGGTCAGCAAAGCCAACAGTCCATCACAAACATGGCCTAAAGAACAAAAAGGAGGAAAGCAATAATGTCGAGGATGACTGACTCTTGTTTGGCTCCAGGACTGAACATAAAAACATAAGAATTGCTATCTCCGGATCAGACCCTGGGTCCATCAAGTCCGGTGATCCGCACATGTGGAGGACCCGCCAGGTGTACCCTGGCATAGTTTTAGTCCCCATATCACTCTATGCCACTCTTAAGGAGATGTGCATCTAATTTACCCTTAAATCCTAGAACGGTGGATTCTGCAATTACTTCCTCTGGAAGAGCATTCCAGGTGTCCACCACTCGCTGCGTGAAACAGAACTTCCTGATATTCGTCCTGGACCTGTCCCCCTTCAGCTTCAGTCTATGTCCTCTTGTCCGTTTCACATTGGACATTATAAATAACTGCTTTCCCTGCTTCATTTTGTCGAATCCTTTCAGTATTTTGAAAGTCTTGATCAGATCCCCTCGCAGTCTCCTCTTCTCAAGAGAGAACAACCCCAGTCTCCTAAGTCGTTCCTCGTAGTCCAGGTTCTCCATACCTTTCACTAGCTTCGTTGCTCCAGGATCACTCCAGTTCAAACACTTCACTATCATGGCATAATTTTTGACTCTCACCTCCTCTTCTACAAAGCCACGTGGCAACAGCCCCGAAGCCCTTTAAATCTCTATGGGCTTCAGGGCTGTTGCCGCACGGCAGCCGCTAGCGCAGCTTTGTAGAAGAGGGGGGTCAGTTATTTTTTGATCCTCAAGTTTCCTCACTGTGTATATCCTGTTTCTTTACCTTATGACAACTACTTACAGTTAGGGGGTTGCTCTACAGCAGTGGTTCCCAAACCTGTCCTGGGGGACCCACAGCCAGTCAGGTTTTCAAGATATCCCTAATGAATATGCATGAGAGAGATTTGCATACCTGTCACTTCCATTATATGCAAATCTCTCTCATGCATATTCATTAGGGATATCTTGAAACCCTGACTGGCTGGGGGTCCCCCAGGACAGGTTTTTGAACCACTGCTCTACAGCAACACCTTTCATACACTTATTTGTTCTTTGTTTATGACCAAGATAGACTATTGCAACACTATTTATGCTGGAATTTCACAAACTCTGATTCACAAACTACAAACCACGCAAAACTGTGCAATTTGCCTATTATGTCAAGTTAGCAGATTTACTCATATCTCACCACTTTTGAAAGATTACCATTGGCTCCCAATTGAACAATGAATCAAATTCAAAATCCTTGTTCTCGCATTCAAGGCATTTTTTTATGGTTTACCCGAATATCTCCATTGGTTAACTATCCCATATACTCCTTTCCTTATGCTCTGGTCTATCAACGATCATTGTCTTGTTTTGCCATCACCCCAATATGCTCCCCTGGAATCCGTATGACACAGTGCTTTCTTCTTCATAACTCTGGCATTATGGAACTCATTACCTATAGCAATTTGTAGTGTCTTCCTTTAAAAAGTTCAAAACTGCTGTTTGGCTATTTGAGCAAGCTTTAAGGGATTGTTGAGGGGACCACGCAGGGTCTGACTGTTGTGCTTCCCTGGAATCTTTGTATCAATTCCCTTTTCCCTTTTGGTTTTGTATATTATGTTTGTATGTATTTGTTCTTAGTATGCCTGGTTGTACCCTATCAAGATTTGTAGTTCCTTTCCATTATTTTAACTTTGTAGATTGTGCACTGCCTTGCTCTACTACCATAGTTGAAGGTGATATACTAAGTTTGAAATATATTAAATAATGTTTAACAGATTTCTGAATTTCTAGATTCACTTGTGTGATGAATGTGAAAACTTTAAATGCAAATTTAAAAAAATGTTAACAACTCAAAAAGTAACACATTAACAAAATTGGATTTGTAAAACTGAAACAAATTTGTCTATAAAAGTCAGAAAATAGCAGGTAATCAGACAGAGACTGGTTATTGCCCCATTCCTGTAAGCCAGGGGTGCCCACACTTTATGGGCTTGCGAGCTACTTTTATAATGACTAAGTCAAAATGATCTACCAACAATAAAATTAAAAAAAAAACACAAAACACAATGAAAGGCAGAGAAAATGTTAATTATTCATATTCCGGGTTTTTTCAAAGAGGTCACGGCAGATGACTCTATGCAATGTCACCTCAGTAACAAAATACAAAAATAGACAAATACACCCCCTCCCTTTTTACTAAACCACAATAGTAGGTTTTAGCACAGGGAGTTACGCTGAATGCCTCGCGCTGCTCTCAATGCTCATAGGCTCCCTGCGCTAAAAAACGCTATTGCGGTTTAGTAAAAGGGAGCCATAGTGCAAAATATAGACAGCAGATATAAATTCTCAAAACAGACACATTTTGATCACTAAATTGAAAATAAAATCATTTTTCCTACCTTTGCTGTTTGGTGATTTCATGAGTCTCTGGTTTCTTCTTCTGACTGTGCATCCAATCTTTCATCCTTTCTTTCAGCCTCCTGTATGTTTCCTCTCCTCCAGACCTCATTCTCTCCCCCAACTTTTTCTTTCTGTCTCCCTGTTCCCCCTTCTTTCTGTCTCCTTGTCTGCCCCCTTTCTTTCTTTCTTTCTCCGTGCCCTCCCCCAAGCCACTCGGTTTGCTGCCACCGCCATCGGGGAACAGCCCCCAAGCCACCGCCGTCCCAAGCTTTCCCTGCAGAAGCGTCGCGTTGACCAGCATTCCACTCCCTGACGTCAATTCTGACGTAGGAGAGGAAGTTCCGGGAAAACAAGGCATTTCTCCTCATTCCATCCAGCCTGAGCCCCATCTCTCCTTGATCCAGCATTTCCCTTCTGTGTCTGTCAGAATTACCATTCCACCTATTTTCCAGCATCACCCTTCTTTGTGTCCATCTCACCTATATCCCTATCTCACCACTTTTTCAGAATCTTCATTTGTCTCTGTCCTTGTCTTTACCCCATGTTCACCATTTGCCCTTTCAATGTCTTTATCTCCCCCCCACCACTTTTTCAGCATTACTTCTATGTCTCTATTTCACCTCCTCTTCATGTCCCCTCTCCTCTGTATCTCTATCCTTATTCAGTAGGTCCTGCTTACCCTTTCTCTTCTTTGTGTCACTATCTCCATTTTCAGCTTTCCCCCCTTTTCCTTTGTTACTGCACCCGGTAGCCAGAATCTTTCCACCCTCCCTCCACTCCGGCCCAGCCCAGTATGAAATATTTCCTTTTGTTTCCCTCCCCTCCCCTCTCTCTTTCTCTTTCTCTCTCTCTTCTCCTCCCTCACCCATGAGTCCTGCATCTGGCCCTCTCCCTTCTACCTGCACCTGGCAACACCCCCCTGCTCCGCGGCTCTCTTCAGCAACTCGTCAGCAGCAGTGATCAAGACAAGCTGCCGACATCGAAGCCTTCCCTCTACGAGTCCCGCCTTTGTGGAAAAAGGAAGTTGAAACAAGCGGGACTCACAGAGGGTAGGCCCCGACGTCAGAAGCTTGTGTCAATCGCTGCTGCAGAGTTGCCGAAGAGAGCTGCGGAGCAGGGGGTGTGGCCGGAAGCAGGTAGAAGGGAGAGGGCTGCTGGAAGAGGTAGAAGTTCCGGAGTATGACACTGACTCGGGCCAGGATGATTTCTTTTTCAGACTGCTGCTGCTGCCGCTGCCGCTACCACCCCCCACCCGAAATGACAAAAACAGCCTAATGCCCGCGTCGGCGTCTTTGACGTCGGGGAGAGGAAGGCTGATAGGCCCGGTAGATCGGGACGGCAACCCGAGTCTATCACGGAGCCCGGGATGGGCTCTGCGATCGACTCACGTTGCCTTCCTGAGCTACCGGTCGATCGCGATCGACGTGTTGGGCACCCCTGCTGTAAGCTATGCCTTAACTGCACAAGCCTTGAACACATGATTTTAAAGTGTTTGAGACTTGTACTGATGAAGACAGAGCTTGCAGGAATGGGGCCGGGACAGGAAAAGAATGCGCTGGGCTGGGACAGGAAAATGAGTTCCCGCAGGGACGAGGAAAGATTTGTCCCTCTGTCATTCTCTAGTGCCACAGCACAGTGGTGTGATTCCAGGCATGCCATGAGAGGTTCCAGAATTTTACTTTACTTTTAAAAATTCCCTTTATAAGTATGCATTAGAATAGATGATATGTACATCGCATAAGCAAGAGTCTGTCAATGTTATGAGTGTCTGTGTGCGTAAGGATACAACCGCCCAGACATGACATTCTGGGCGGTTGTATCCTTCTTTGACATGAAACAGTAAAAAAATTGAGATTAGTACAAAACACCGCTGTTCGCTTAATTTTCAGACTGAGAAATAAAGACCACATTAGCCTCTACTATAAAAAACTGCACTGGCTACCAATGGAAGCGCAAATACTATTCAAATTTGCATGTATCTCTGGGGTCTAGTACCTTCCTACCTGCAAACACACTTCATTCTGCACAACCCCACACGAACAACCAGAATCAAAAATATCTTTGCATACCCAAAGATCACAGGCTGCAGATACAAATCCTTCCTGGATAGAACCTTCATGTTCCAAGTGAATAGTCAGCAAGTCTGGCTGAGAAACTGCATAAATGAACCCAAACTGACCTACAATACATTCCGAAAATCAATTAAAAACGCCCTATTCGACAAATTCATTGACTAAACAGACAACCCTCTCTCACTATGATATTCCCCGCTGTAAACGCTAATTCAATCTCTCAGGTAACTCCAATTTTCATGTATTCTTTACCCATGGAACTCCAATTAGTATGTAACTTTTCTATTTTATGCTTCCTGTTATTCGCTGACTGTCCAGCCTTCTTTCAATGTGAACCGCCTAGAAGTTGCTTGATTATGGTGGTATAGAAAAATAAAGTTATTATTATTATTATGATTGGTCCTTGAAAACTAATAGCAAGTAATTTTGGCCCTCCTTTATAAAACCGCACTAGCATTATTAGTGCCAGAGTTTCGGAGTTCTTACCCCCACAACCGGCGTTAAAAACACTAGCATGGCTTTGTAAAGGAGGGGGCTTATTTTTATTTTTTATGCAGTAGTTATCCTAACTTGAGCAACAAAGCAATCAAAGTTTTGTAACCATTTGGATCTTCTTATCTTTGCGAACTTGAATTTTCAGCTCTGACAGGAATTAAGTAGAAGAAAAAGAGAACAACTGCAGATGGTGGATGATGAAATGAGTCTTTGCTTGTCAACTATTGAGCCATGTTTTGAATTAGTTTGCACTCAAAAACAAGAACATCCATCTCATTGATTAGCAATTGTATTCAATCTACTTTAGTTTCACCTTTGTTACAATTACCTATACATAGCTTAAATAACTTTAAATACATAACTCTCAAATTTAATTTTTTGTTGGGTTTGCAATGTTATCATTTCAATTATAATGTGCCGTAAAAAAATTTGCTCCGTATAGTGTGCCGTGAAAAACTCTTACTTTGTTTAGTGTGCCAGAGCTAAAAAAGTTTGCTTTAGACACAGGTCACAAGATTTTTTGGTCATTGAATAAAGGTTTTTCTAGATGTGTCTAAAGCAACTCAAAGACATATAAGCAGTTTTTACCACTCAGACTTTAGTTGAAGGCATGTAGTACAATAGGGTTAAATATATATTTTGAACCATCTTAGTTGGATACCTTTCTTAGGAATAAAATATTGCTTCAGCTACTATATTTAGAACAGTAGGGACACCAAATATTTAAGACCACCTATAAATTCTGCTTGAAGAGTATTCTCAAAACTTAGTACTTCTTTTTCTGTCTTTATTTCCTCTTCGATTGTAATTGGGTTTTATTTTTACTTTTCTCTCATAATAGATGCACCTCCCCCCCCACCCCCACTACAGCTGGAATTTCTTTTGATCTGTTATTAAGAAGTATATGCTTGCTTTATTTGTTATTTCTCAATTAAGATTTATGTATTAATAGCCTGAATTTGCCTTTTCATGTGATTCTCTAGTTTAGTTATATTTGTAAAAAAAATGACATACAAAAAAGAAAGAATGTATATGCTTTGCAACTCTGTCAATGCTCTGTCCAAACTCTGCCCTAGAACATGCACTATTATATCGCTGCATGCACTTTTACGCACACTCTTGTGGGGTAGTTTTATAAAAGTTAGCAGGCCAGTTTTAAGAGCCTGTGAACACAGAACACATATAGGACTTTGGGTGCAAGGATTTACACCAAATGAAATCTGGTATATATCCTGGTGCGTAAGTTAGTCATGGATTCCTTGAATTCTGTAATAGTGTGTGCATCTTTAATGAGCGTTCCTGATCTGCACATGGCCTTCCCATGGCTATGCCCCTTTTCAGCTGCATGCAAATCTTTATAGAATCGTGCTTAGCAAGATTCACATGCAAATCCAAATGGTTGCCAATTAGCCCAATAAATCATTATTACCCAATTATTGTTACTTATTAAATTACTCAGTTAAATTGTCTGCAAATACCCAAATTTGTACACATAATTTTGAGTAAACTGATAATCTCCAGTTAAAGCGCTGAACAAAATGCTCAAAATGTAATCACCTTGTGCTTTATACATTCAGTTCAACTCAGTGAGTGTACACTTGCTGGGAAATTAGCCTCAGAAGCTGCAGAGCAATCACTGCTCCAGAGCTATGAAGGGGAGCTTAAGTAGCTCATTAGCTCCCCTCCAATGTTCTATCATAGGCAATCCAGTTAAAGTGACTCATGCATTAATGTAATTAGTTTATAATTTATAGTTCAAAAAGTGCAAGCATCGCTTATCTTCACTTAGCGGCATGCACACTTCATAGTGTGATACAAGCACCAGTAAAATCTCCTTTCAAAACTATCAACAAAGGCCAACGTTTCATGATGTGCAAGACTCTCAGTGTCAGTATACTGCAGAGCCTTGAAGAAATGATTTTTTAATCATTAAACGTTGGCCTTCGTCAGCAGTTTTCAAAGGAAGTTTTACTGGTGCCTGTACCACACTGTGAAGTTTGCATGCCGCTAAGTGAAGATAAGCGATGCTTGCACTTTTTGAACTATAAATTAATTACATTAATGCTTGAGTCACTTTAACTGGGTTGCCTATGATAGAAGGTTGGAGGGGAGCTAATGAGCTACTTAAGCTCCCCTTCATAGCTCCGGAGCAGTGATTGCTCTGCAGCTTCTGAGGCTAATTCCCCAGCAAGTGTACAAGACAATGCCACTCCTCACAAGGTGGCCATTACGTAGCAGAAATGGGCAGATCTTTAATCTGAAGTTCTGAAATAACCCAGACTACTCATCTGATTTGACTCCTTTGGACTACTACCTCTTTTCTAATCTCAACAAACATCTCAAGGGAAGAACATTTTCAAGCATTAAGGATGCCACATTAGCTGTGGACCAATGGTTTGAAGAACAACCAAAATAATTTTGGGGGGATGAGTTAAAGAAGTTAGAACAACAAAAACATAAGTGGGGCCTAGAGATCAATTTGTAGAATAAATACATTTTACAATTCTGTAACATGTTGTTTTCTTTACAAAGCCAAGGACTTATCAGCACACCCTTGTATATGCTATCCAAGACACATGAGAAAAGATGTCCATCCCATGAGTATCAAAACAAAGACACAAAAAGTGAGGCACAAAGAAAAGCAGGATTCACCAATGTTCCTCAACTGAAACTTTATTCCAAATGAAAGAGTGAAGGTGTCAAAAAGGGGACTTGACATGGCCATGTTTTGGCTGGTCAGCCTGTATCAGGAGTCAATAAAACCTTCAGCACCATGCACAGTAATGAGCAGATATTTCACTTATAACATAAACTAGTTGATATACTTGGGTTTAAGCAACCACTTTCTATACCTGTTCATCACACCTCCCTCTGCTAATGACATTGGTACTTCCTCCATCTTCGGACAAATGGCTAACTCCAGATAGCAACAGTGTCTCCTCCGACGAGGGCCTCTCAGCTCAGGTGTCCTTGTTAATAAACCCAAGATCTCCATGTGTGCACAGTTCAACAACATTCTGTATGGCTTAAGCTCTCCAAACATTAATTGTGATTCATCTCCTATCTAGACAGGAGGACCCCCACTCTCATGATGTTGGCTGTGGGCTGGAGTGTGCCAGGATTCCAGGGCCAGGCATGCAGGTGTGAAGGAGGGCTGTAGCTCTGTAAGTGCAGGCACCCTGTCTAGGTAGGAGATGAGTTGTAGTTGGTGCTCAGGGAGCTCAAGCCATTCAGAAGGCTCTTTAGGATCAGTGAAAATACAATCATCAGACCTTAAAGCAGGGGTATCCAACCTGTGTCCCAAGGGCCGCATGCGGCCCCGTGAAGGATTTTGTGTTGCCCCGGTCGAAGGTGATGTAGTGTTTTCCTCTGCTACCCCTGGGTGTTTACCATCTTGCTGGCTCCCTCCTCTGCCTTGCTGCAGCGTTTGTGCATTTGTGTGGCCCCAGAAACATTTTTTTCGGCCAATGCGGCCCAGGAAAGCCAAAAGGTTGGACACCCCCTGCCTTGAAGCATGAATTTTGGCAGCATTCCTTTTGTATTTGAGATAGTTACTAATAGGCTTGCCAGCCTTGTTTCTTTGTTCATAATAAATAGAATTCTCTTTAAGGGTGACAAGCCCTGCTCTCTCTGGAAGAATTGTATTATATCTAATATATGATTTAAAGCTTGCTTGTATTTCTAAATTGATTGAATTTGTGCTCTATCCCTGTTACGATCCCAGGAACGATCCCAGGAACGATTAATGATGTTGTTTAGACATGTCTATGTTATATGTGATAATCGCAGGGAAACAAGATTTTATATATATGATATGAAAACCGCATAGTTGTATGCGGTATATAAATTTTTTAATAAATAAATCTAAATTTTAATTTGTATATCTGTGTTTGCAGCTAGATATTAGGCAAAAGATTGAAATTATGTTTTATCATTAATGAACTTCATCAGATAAATGACTGTGGTGTCCTCTGTTTTCACATTTTTGTTGGTGAACCAATCATTTTCAGTAATCAGGATTCTGGGACTGTCATATTCTAATTTAATCACCTGAATTTCCTTATCTAAATTTTCTTGCTCTTGTTTACAACCATTATTTACTTGGATCAAATATACAGTTAATGGGTTACTGGAATAATTTGACTACTGAAAAAAAAAGCTTTATAGGCATCCCATATTATGATATAGGAACATAGAAACATGAAGGCATATAAAGGCCAAACGGCCTATCCAGTCTGCTCATTCACAGCATTTGCTATCTCCTCCTCAACCTAAGAGATCCCACATGCCTGTCCCATGCTTTCTTTAACTCAGTCTTTATCTCCACCACCTCTACTGGAAAACTAGTTTACATATCTACCACCCTTTCTGTAAAAAAGTATTTACTTAAATTATTCCTGAGCCTATCGTCTCTTAACTTCACCCAATGCCCTCTCATTCCAGAGCTTCCCTTCAAATGAGACTCCCCTCATGAACATTTATACCATGTAGGTATTTAAATGTCTCTATCATATCTCCCACCCCCCTCCCTCGCCTTTCCTAATACATATTGATATGTGTCCCCATATGCCTTATGATGAAGACCGCTGACCATTTTATTTTAGTAGCCTTCCTTTGGACCGACTCCATCCTGATTATATCTTTTTGAAAGTACAATCTCCAGAATTGTACACAATATTCTAAATAAGATCTCACCAGTGTTTTATACAGGGGCATCAACACCTCCTTTTCCATACCTCTCCCTATGCACCCTAGCATCCTTCTAGATTTCACCATCACCTTTTTGACCTACTTTGCCACCTTAAAATCATCACATACTATCACGCCCAAGTCCCGCTCCTGTTTCATGCATAAATGTTCATCCCCTAAATCACAAGTGTCAAAGTCAGTCCTCGAGGGCCGCAATCCAGCAAGGTTTTCAGGATTTCCCCAATGAATATGCATGAGATCTATTAGCATACAATAAAAGCAGTGCATGCAAATAGTTCTCATGCATATTCATTGGGGAAATCCTAAAAACCCGACTGGATTGTGGCCCTCGAGGACCAACTTTGACACTCCTGCCCTAAACTGTACTGTTCCCTTAGGTTTTGCAGCCCAAATTCACGACCTTACATTTCTTAGCATTAGATTTTAGCTGCCAAACTTCAAATCATTCTTTGATAGGTCATTCCTCATGTTATTCACACCATTAGGGTTGTCTACTCTATTGTGGATTTTGATATCATCAGCAAAGAAGCAAATCTTATCTGGAAGCCCTTCAGCAATATCGCTTACAAAAATGTTAAAAAGAACAGGCCCAAGAACAGAAATTTAAGGTACACCACTGGTAGCATCCGTTTCCTCAAGAGAGATCTCCATTGACCATTATCTTCTGTTGCCTTCCACTCAACCAGTTCCTGACCTAGTCTGTTACTTTGGGGCCCATCCCGAGGGCACCCAGTTTATTTATTAGATGCCTGTGTGGAACACTGCCAAAGGTTTTGCTAAAATCTAAATATACCACATCTAGCACACTCCCTCTATCCAATTCTCTGGTCACCCAGTCAAAGAAATTGATTAGATTAGCCTGACAATACCTTCCTCTAGTGCAGTGATTCCCAACCCTGTCCTGGAGGAACACCAGGCCAATTGGGTTTTCAGGCTAGCCCTAATGAATATGCATGAGAGAGATTTGCATATGATGGAAGTGATAGGCATGCAAATTTGCTTCATGCATATTCATTAGGGCTAGCCTGAAAACCCAATTGGCCTGGTGTTCCTCCAGGACAGGGTTGGGAACCACTGCTCTAGTGAATCCATGTTGCCTCAGGTCTTGTAATCCACAGGATTACAGAATCATCACTATTCTCTGTTTTAGAAGCATTTCCATTAATTTACTTACCACAGAAGTCAAACTTACCGTCCTGAAGTTCCCTACTTCCACTTCTTTGTAAAGGGCCCACATCTGCCCTTCTCCAATCCTCCATTACCAGTCCTGATTCTAGAGAAGCTTTGAAAATATCAGCCAGCGGAGCTCCTAGAACTTCCCTTAGTACCAGCCACATCGTTTTGTCCACCCTTAGTTTAGCTAAATCCTCGCAAACTCAATCCTCTGAAAATCGATCAGGGTCTACCTCACTTCCATCCCTACTTGTGTTTATCTTCCGCGGTCCTGCTCTTGCCACTTCAGCTCAAAAATAAATTCTACTAGACCCAACCTTTATTCTGTTAGGAATACCACTAACACATTTTGAGCATTTAGATTTGGTCAGACAATTATTTCTTACAGCCAAAGTCTGTATTGTATAAAAATGGTAAAATCCTATTTTACCTTTAAACACTTTTTAATGCATGTTAAGTAATTGTACTACAATACATACTCATTTGGTTTGAGTAGATAATGTTCTGGCTCTCCTGGAGGATATCAGCAGTTAAACTTTTAGTGGTCTCAAAAACATTACCAGGATGAACCTTCAATTCTTTAGGTTAATTTTCCTTTAATTCAATCTTTAAAACAAAGGAAATAAACTTACATCTGCTATTGTCCGTTCTCGACCAGTGTATCTCTGTGGGTTGAGAGAACCGGGAGAGTATGTTCAACACTTGTTGAGGATAATGTTGTATTTTATAAATTAATGGTACAAAAGCTATACTTTAGAAACTAGCAGACTAAAGGGGGAAAATCGTAATAAAATTATACTTTCTCAAGCCATACAGTTGACTTAATATGGAAAGCTGTTGCTCAGACAGAGAGAGCAATAGAGAATATCACAGAGGCACTAGCCCAGTGCCAGAGTGACAACAGCCACAGGTGAAGGTGGAGGACTCATTCTTAAAGGCATAGTTACAGAAACCTACCTCTAACAGGGCACATACGACAGTAATATTAAACACATACTTCAACACAAGCTGCCTGCTCTCATGAATATGGACCCAAATGTACACTATTCTTTCAAAAAAAAAAAAAATATATATATATATATATATATCTTTTTTTTTTTTTGAAAGAATACATTTGGGTCCTTTTCTACATTCTGTATCTACTACTACTACTACTATTACTTATTTCTATAGTGCTACCAGACGCATGCAGCGCTGCACAGAGTCACTAAGAGTAAGAAAACAGTCCCTGCTCAAAAGAGCTTACAATCTAAACAGGAAAGACAGACAATCAGGATGTCATGGATACAGTTAAGGGGAACGGTTAATCAGCGGGCTGCGTTGGAGGGCAGAGGTGTAGGAATGAAAACTATATCAAAAAGATGGGTTTTCAGTCCGCTTTTAAACAAGGGAAGGAAAAGTGCTTGATGGACAAACCCGGGTAATTTATTCCAGGCATAGGGGACAGCAAGATGAAAGGAACAAAGTCTGGATTTGGCAGTAGAGGAGCAGGGTAATGCCAAGAGTGACTTTCTCATTGGGTTCTGTGTTTTGGAATCCCATGAATATGAAGATAGAACATAAGAATTGCCGCTGCTGGGTCAGACCAGTGGTCTATCGTGCTCAGCAGTCCGCTCACGAGGCAGCCCTCTGGTCAAAGACCAGCGCTCTAACTGAGTTTAGCCTTATCTGCGTACATTCTTGTTCAGCAGGACTTGTCTAACTTCATCTTGAATCCCTGGAGGGTGTTTTCCCCTATGACAGACTCCGGAAGAGCGTTCCGGTTTTCTACCACTCTCTGGGTGAAGAACTTCCTTATGTTCGCACGGAATCTATCGCCTTTCAATTCCCTCATTATATCTCTAATTATTTTTTTTCTTTGTTACTTCATTGTTGGTTCCTTGGTCAGTATTGAATTGCTTGTTATATATTGCAACTTGTTTGTACAACTTACAGGGATAGGCATATTCATAATTTTGTTTCAGAGATTTGCTCATATTTTACTGCTTGTGTTGAAATAACACAAGTATTAAAAATAATAATAATAATAATAATAATGTGAACAATGTGGAAAAAAAAAAAGACATCCTATTTCCTCATTCCTCATTGCAGCTGCTGCTGCAGCCCGGAGAGCTCGTGCGAACTTCAGTACCGGCCCGGCAGAGGTATTTCTCCCTCCCTCCCTGGCTTCAGCCCGGTGCTGAAAGTGAAAGTGGGATAGTGGAAAAAAATAATAAAATACTGTATATCTCGACAAGCCTGTCGGGTCTCCTGCCTTTCCCGCAGATGCTTCAGTCACTGAGGTTTTTTTTTCATAGAGATTTGCCAGCCGCGATACTGGCACACGCACGTATGTGATGCAAGAGAGCAGGGCTCGGCGTATGCGTTTACCTTACCTACCGATTAAAGATTATTTAACGCGTACAGAAATGTTAACGACTGCCCTTGTTGGCTTGAGAAGACACCTTTATGATGACAGCTTCCTAAGCGAGATGTGGAACATCTTAATACATTCTGCTTCATTTTTTTCAATCAAGTTCTTTATATTCAACTTGATGTATTTTATCTGTTCTATGTATTACTTCTTTCCCTGCCATGCCGGTATTTTCTGCATTATAAATGCTTTCTGTCTTTATGTTTTTAAGTCTATTATTCTAATTTGTATTTTATCTGTATCCCATGTATTAGCTCACCTTGTTGTGAACCGCCTAGAACTTTTTCGGTATGGCGGTATTTAAGAATAAACTTATTATTATTATTATTTCAGAAAGAGGTCACACTCTTTTCCTGAGTTTGCTCATGTATACTAGATTGCACGTACATATTTGTTCCACTAATGGTAAAGAATGAACACTATTTTCACAGAAGCCCGGATTTTCTCTGCGGTACCGATATTTGCGGCCACCTAAAAAGCGTCCACTGATCGTGTGTCAATCAAGCAATGGCGCCATATAGACAATCACACCTCCAGGAAAGGTAGGTGCGAGAAATGTAGGCCAGGGTTTTCCAGAATTACATTTTTAGTGCATATCTTTGTCATGAATCATGCCTACATATGAGCTTTAGGCCACCATTTCCAACGTTAGCCACGGCCACCGAGGCATTAGGTAGTCTAAAGTGCCTAGGGAAGCGCAATTCTGATGCTGATTTTTCAGGCACCAAAACTCAGTTAAAAACATCATTAAACGGCATTTTTTACTGAGCTTGGGTGCCTACCATCACTTTAAAAATTGGTGCCGATTAGAGACTCCGGACCATAGTGTGCACTATCATCAGTGAATGACAAAACACAAAGGGGCTGATATTCAGCTGACAGCGCTCAGCATTTTGCTGACGACTGCCAGCATTCTGCCTGTAAATTAAAGCCAGGCCATATTCAGGCTTCGGCATTGAATTTCTGAGTTTCCAGAGCTAGCTACAACACAGTCAGTTAAGTGCAATATTCAGCACTTAAACAGCTATGAAGCATTGCATAAAGATGGGACTGAGTATTTATGGGGTGGTCTTGGAAGTTTTATGCTGAATATCAGCATAAAACCGGGCAACTTCCCCTGGAATGCACCCAAAATAGGTGCTTTTGCTTTAAGTGCTAACCAGTCAATTTTAGGAGCACTAACTGGTAAATGCCACTGTTTGGGATATACACAGAACATTTTCTGATATTGCATTTTATCACAGCAATCAGTGGCATAGCGAGGGTAGGAGGCACCTGTGGCGGTAATGCCCCTGAGCCCTCCTTTCCGCCCCCTGCTCCTTCTGTGCCCCCATTCCTTCCCCTATACATTAGCACCCCCCCTTCCCCTATACCTCTTTAAATTTCCACCAGCGTGAGCAGCTTCCCTGGCCTGCCACTTGCATTAGCGTTAGCTTTCTCTCTGATGTCACTTCCTGGCTCCATGACCAGGAAGTGATTTCAGAGGGGAGTCAGGCCAGGCTGAGTTGCTCACACTGACAAAGATTTAAAGAGGTACGGGGGAAGAAGGGAAGGCATGAGCATAGCATGGAGGGTTAGGTGCTGGTGCCCCCCACTAATACAGCACCTGGGGTGGTCCTCCCCCCCGCATCACCTTACTACACCACTGACAGCAATAACAGTCCACGTTATGAGCAGCAGGCATTTGAATAGAGGAGCTAGCTGCCACTAAATCAATATTTTGAATGGAAGAGTGGCTATACTTAAATTAGACAATTTAGATTTTGATGAGGGAATGAACACTGATGATTATTATGGCCCTATGATTGACAATATGGGGCAGAAGCAACAGTGACCTTAACTGTATATCAGGGGATTCCTTTCAATTACTTAGTAGGAGTTTTGTTTTTCCGATTGCGCTTAAAAATGTTCAGCATTTTTAGTGTTAAGAAATGAATTATATTAGCATTTTTCTATTTTAAGCATTAGGGCAGAATGAAATAACATTTCATGATGCAGCTTATAAAACAAACTCCTTCTTTTAATGTTGTCTCAGCTGATTGTTCTCCTTGAGTGGTTTCCCAGATTTTTCCTCTTCTTCCTCACTCTAATGGGCCACTCATTATAGTCTAGTGCTATCTTCTACTAACAGATTGCTATAGCATCCCTGCTCAGTGTGGACATGACACCCAGCATGGGATCTGTCAACTCGCAAAACACTAAGAGAAGCAGATTTGAACTAAATAAGGCCTGCCAGTCTCTGTATCACTAAAATGTGCTTCTATCCACTTTATAGCAAAGATAAGATATTGAGGTTCAATTTTCTGCATCTGTCAAAACCTTGAATCATGCCATTTGAAATGAGAATAGATTGCTAGAAAATGTAGAGGTGTGGAAAAAGCAAACTATATCAGAGCTGTATGCATTATGAAATACTTTGTTATGGGATAACTTTGGTGCATAGGTAGCTAATATTATTGTTACTCAATTTGTGATATTCACTACTGGTATTATGGAGCTAAAGAAGGCGTTAATATTTACATGCAAGTTATGCGTGTAAATCTTTAGAATACTATTATAGCATACCTGTGCTTATGTGCATGCACACACACAAAAAAGAAAAATGTCAAAATCTCTATAAAACACTCCAAGAGTCAAACAAAAAGAGGAAGCAGGGATTAGTTGATAGGCTTCAACTGTGGATTAAAATAGCTAGGAGTTGAAGTAGAAACAAAATTATATTTATTATATCCAGAGGTTTGGTATATATCTAGGTGCTGTTCATTATATATGAGTATATCTTACATATCACACAGAAGACAGTGGGAACAGACAATGAACACTCCACTGAAGATCACTGATGTAAAAAGATCTTGTTTATTTCAATAAAGGACACATATAAACTGTGGACCCGACACAGCACTGTGTTTTGGCTACTAAAGACGCCTGCATCAGGGGTCACTGTAGCATTGCAAGTCACAGTTGAACTGCTTTTATAGCTTTTCAGCGCTCGGCCTTTTTTGTGTGTTTGATTGACCCAGTCTTGTATTAACAAAGGACCTGTTATCTGTGAATCACAACGCTACAATGACCCCTGATGCAGGCATCTTTAGTAGCCGAAACACAGTGCTCTGTCGGGTCCACAGTTTATATGTGTTCTTTATTGAAAATAAACAAGGTCTTTTTACATCAGTGATCTTCAGTGGAATGTTCATTGTCCGTTCCCAGTGTCTTCTGTGTGATTTTAAACCCTTGTATTTTTTGTCCTGTTGGACTTTTGGTGTTTGTTTATATCTTACATATCACATACGTTACAGGTGGGCATGAGCATAGCATGGGGGGGTTAGGTGCTGGTGCCCCCCACTAATACAGCACCTGGGGTGGTCCTCCCCCCCGCATCACCTTACTACACCACTGACAGCAATAACAGTCCACGTTATGAGCAGCAGGCATTTGAATAGAGGAGCTAGCTGCCACTAAATCAATATTTTGAATGGAAGAGTGGCTACACTTAAATTAGACATAACATGGTATGGTTTAACCTTAATCAATATTTTGAATGGAAGAGTGGCTACACTTAAATTAGACATAACATGGTATGGTTTAACCTTAACAAAGGCTTCCCTAGATCACAAACAAAAACAAGGGTACTCAATTTCAGGGGCACTGACTTCGCACGCATGGGAGATTTCGTCTACCAGAAGCTGCAGGTTCAAGAAGTAACTGATAATGTGGAAGCTATGAGGACAACCTTGAAATCGATCCTTCATGAGGCAACTATCCGCTACATAAAATCGGTAACCAAACAACAAAGAAAAAGGAAACCCCAATGGTTCACAGATGAGGTATCATACCTCGTCAAGGAGAAGAAAAGAGCATTCCTATCATACAAACGCATGGGGGAAAAAGATGCAAACGTTGAATACAGGACAAAGTCTGCAGCGGTCAAAACAGCAGTCAGGGAGGCCAAACTTCGTATGGAAGAAACTCTAGCGAAGAACATCAAGAAAGGGGACAAATCCTTCTTCAGATACATTAGCGACAGGAAAAAGAACACAAACGGGATAGTAAGCCTTAGCAATATCAGCAACTCATTTCTTAGTATTGCAACGGAAAGTGAAACGACACAAAAATCCATACGAAAAAGGAGATTATCGCTGAAAAATAGCTGGAAAGCGATGACCACAAATGCTCGCAGTCTAAGCAACAAAGTTCATGATCTGCAAGCCCTGATATTAGAGGCAGATCTAGATATTGTTGCTATCACAGAGACATGGTTCAGTGAATCACATGGATGGGATGCAAACATACCGGGATATAATCTTTTTAGGAAGGACAGAGATGGTCATTAAGGTGGAGGAGTAGCTCTCTATGTAAAGATCAATATCCAAGCGACCGAAATGCAAGGGACCTGGGGAAAGGAAGAAGCGATATGGATTGCTCTGAAAAGAGAAGATGGAACTTCTATCTATGTGGGTGTAGTCTACAGACCTCCGACTCAATCGCAGCAAATTGATAAGGATCTGATTGTGGATATCCAAAAGTTTGAAAGGAAAGAGGAGGTTCTGCTGTTGGGAGATTTCAACCTGCCGGATGCGGACTGGAATGTTCCATCTGCGGAATCGGAAAGAAGTAGGGAGATTGTGGATGCCTTTCAAGAGGCTCTGCTCAGAGAAATGGTGACGGAACCCACAAGGGAAAAAGCGATATTGGATCTGGTCCTCACAAATGGAGAAAGTATCTCTAATGTTTGAGTGGGTGCTCACCTGGGTAGTAGCGATCATCAAACGGTTTGGTTTGATATAATGGCTAAAGTGGAGAGCGGCCGCACGATACTTAAAGTTCTAGATTTCAAACGTACGGACTTTAATGCAATGGGAAAGTACCTGAAGAAAGAGCTGTTAGGATGGGAGGACATAAGAGAAGTGGAAAGACAGTGGTCTAAGCTGAAAGGAGCGATAAAAATGGCTACGGACCTTTATGTGAAGAAAATCAATAAAAACAAGAGAAAAAGGAAGCCAATATGGTTCTCCAACCAAGTGGCTGAGAAAATAAAGGCGAAAGAATTGGCGTTCATGAAATATAAAAAAAACCCAAGAAGAGGAGAGCAGAAAGGACTACAGGGTGAAACTGAAAGAAGCCAAGAGAGAGATACGTTTGGCGAAGGCACAGGTGGAAGAACACATGGCTAAAAATGTAAAAAAGGGAGATAAAAATTTTTTCAGATATATTAGTGAAAGGAGGAAGATAAAAAATGGAATTGCTAGGCTAAAAGATGCTGGGAACAAATATGTGGAGAGTGATGAGGAGAAAGCAAATGTGCTAAACAAATACTTCTGTTCTGTGTTCACAGAAGAAAATCCTGGAGAAGGACCGAGATTGTCTGGCAAAGTTACACGAGAAAATGGAGTAGATTCTGCGCCGTTCACGGAGGAGGGTGTTTATGAGCAACTTGAAAAACTGAAGGTGGACAAAGCGATGGGACCAGACGGGATCCATCCCAGGATACTAAGAGAGCTCAGAGAGGTTCTGGCGAGTCCTATTAAAGACTTGTTCAACAAATCTCTGGAGACGGGAGTGATTCCTGGGGATTGGAGGAGAGCAGATGTGGTCCCTATTCATAAAAGTGGTCACAGGGATGAAGCAGGAAACTACAGGCCGGTGAGCCTCACTTCAGTTGTTGGAAAAATAATGGAAGTGTTGCTGAAAGAAAGGATAGTGTATTTCCTTGAATCTAATGGGTTACAGGATCCGAGGCAACATGGCTTTACAAAAGGTAAATCGTGCCAATTTTTTGATTGGGTGACCAGAGAGCTGGATCGAGGACATATGCTAGATGTAATTTACTTGGATTTCAGCAAAGCCTTTGATACAGTTCCTCATAGGAGGCTGTTGAACAAACTTGAAGGGCTGAAGTTAGGACCCAAAGTGGTGAACTGGGTCAGAAACTGGCTGTCGGACAGACGCCAGAGGGTGGTGGTTAATGGAAGTCGTTCGAAGGAAGGAAAGGTGACTAGTGGAGTCCCTCAGGGTTCGGTGCTGGGGCCAATCCTGTTCAATATGTATGTAAGTGACATTGCTGAAGGGATAGAAGGAAAAGTGTGCCTTTTTGCAGATGATACCAAGATTTGTAACAGAGTAGACACCGAAGAGGGAGTGGAAAAGATGAAAAAGGATCTGCAAAAGTTAGAGGAATGGTCTAATGTCTGGCAACTAAAATTCAATGCAAAGAAATGCAGAGTAATGCATTTGGGGATTAATAATAGGAAGGAACCGTATATGCTGGGAGGAGAGAAGCTGATATGCATGGACGGGGAGAGGGACCTTGGGGTGATAGTGTCCGAAGATCTAAAGGTGAAAAAACAGTGTGACAAGGCAGTGGCTGCTGCCAGAAGGATGCTGGGCTGTATAAAGAGAGGCGTAGTCAGTAGAAGGAAGAAGGTGTTGATGCACCTGTACAGGTCATTGGTAAGGCCCCACTTGGAATATTGTGTTCAATTTTGGAGACCGTATCTGGCGAAGGACGTAAGAAGACTTGAGGCGGTCCAGAGGAGGGCGACGAAAATGATAGGAGGCTTGCGCCAGAAGACGTATGAGGAGAGACTGGAAGCCCTGAATATGTATACCCTGGAGGAAAGGAGAGACAGGGGAGATATGATTCAAACGTTCAAATATTTAAAGGGTATTAACGTAGAACAAACTCTTTTCCAGAGAAAGGAAAATGGTAAAACCAGAGGACATAATTTGAGGTTGAGGGGTGGTAGATTCAGGGGCAATGTTAGGAAATTCTACTTTATGGAGAGGGTGGTGGATGCCTGGAATGCTCTCCCGAGAGAGGTGGTGGAGAGTAAAACTGTGACTGAGTTCAAAGTAGCGTGGGATGAACACAGAAGATTTAGAATCAGAAAATAATATTAAATATTGAACTAGGCCAGTTACTGGGCAGACTTGCACGGTCTGTGTCTGTGTATGGCCGTTTGGTGGAGGTTGGGCAGGGGAGGGCTTCAATGGCTGGGAGGGTGTAGATGGGCTGGAGTAAGTCTTAACAGAGATTTCGGCAGTTGGAACCCAAGCATAGTACTGGGTAAAGCTTTGGATTCTTGCCCAGAAATAGCTAAGAAAAAAAAAAAAAAAAAATTAAATTGAATCAGGTTGGGCAGACTGGATGGACCATTCGGGTCTTTATCTGCCGTCATCTACTATGTTACTATGTAGAACTCCAGACGGGAATTATGTGGAAACTGACTCCGATAAAGCCAAACTACTGAATGATTACTTCTGTTCAGTCTTTACCTGCGAGGCACCAGGGCACGGGCCTCGGCTGGATGCAAAGCAAAGCATGGATGACCCATTTCAGAAGTTTGAGTTCACACCAGCTGATGTTTACAAAGAACTGTCAAGACTCAAGGTGAACAAAGCCATGGGACCGGACAATCTGCACCCAAGAGTGCTCAGAGAGCTATGCGATTTTTTGGCGGAACCGTTAGCCATGCTCTTCAATCTCTCCCTAAGTACGGGGAGAGTCCCCCTGGACTGGAAAACTGCCAATGTTGTTCCTCTGCACAAAAAGGGTTGCAGAGCGGAGGCTGCGAATTACAGACCAGTAAGTCTCACATCAATAGTGTTTAAACTCATGGAGACTCTACTTAAAGGGAAATTAGACACGATATTGGATGAGGAGAATCTGAGGGATCCCTGTCAACATGGATTCACTAGGGGCAGGTCATGCCAATCCAATCTTATCAGCTTCTTTGACTGGGTGACAGGAAAGCTAGACTCGGGAGAGTCTCTGGACATAGTGTACTTGGATTTTAGTAAAGCGTTTGACAGTGTCCCACACCGTAGACTATTAAACAAGATGAAATCGATGGGGTTAGGTGAGAAACTAACGGCATGGGTCAATGATTGGCTGAGTGGAAGACTTCAGAGGGTGATGGTCAATGGCACCCTCTCTAAAACATTGGAGGTGACTAGCGGAGTGCCGCAGGGCTCAGTCCTGGGACCATCTCTTTTTAACATATTCATAAGGGACTTGACCCGAGGGCTTCAGGGAAAAGTAGCGCTGTTTGCCGACGACGCCAAACTGTGTAATATAGTAGGTGAAAGCGATCTCACGGATGGTATAGCGCAGGATCTGATCAAGTTGGAAAACTGGTCCTCAACATGGCAGCTGGGCTTCAACACAAAGAAGTGTAAGGTGATGCATCTTGGCAGCAGAAATCCATGCAGAACATACACCTTGAATGGAGAAACACTAGCTACGACCTCAGAAGAACGGGACTTGGGAGTAATCATCAGTGCAGACATGAAGTCTGCCAAACAAGTAGAGAAGGCCTCATCCAAGGCAAGGCGGATGATGGGATGTATCAATAGAAGCTTCGTCAGCCGTAAACCTGAAGTCATAATGCCACTGTACAGAACCATGGTGAGACCTCATCTGGAGTACTGTGCGCAATTCTGGAGGCCACATTACCGTAAAGATGTACTTCGAGCTGAGTCAGTCCAGCGAATGGCCACTAGGATGGTCTCCGGACTCAAGGGTCTCTCATACGAGGAAAGACTGGGCAAGTTGCAGCTCTACTCTCTAGAGGAGCGCAGGGAGAGGGGTGACATGATTGAGACATTTAAGTACGTCACAGGTCACGTCGAGGTGGAAAACGACATATTCTTTCCTAAGGGACCTTCAGTCACAAGGGGGCACCCGCTCAAGCTCAGAGGAGGGAGATTTGGTGGTGACACCAGGAAGTATTTCTTTACAGAAAGGGTGGTGGATCACTGGAACAAACTACCGGTGCAGGTGATCAAGGCCACTAGCGTGCTCGACTTTAAGAATAAATGGGACATCCACGTGTGATCTTTACATGGGTCGAGCAGCACTCTGACTTAATGGGGTGGGACAGTAGAGTGGGCAGACTTGATGGGCTATAGCCCTTTTCTGCCGTCATCTTTCTATGTTTCTATGTTTCTATACATATACTGTAGACAGAATCTAGGTAAAACATGGGTGTGTGGTGCGCCTTAATGCTCAGAATTTATGAATACTACAAATTATAATTATTACCCCCTATTACTAAGCTATGCTAGAGATTTTTACTACGGCCCAGAGCGCTAAATGCTTCAATGTTGCTCTGACGCTAATAGAATTCTTATGAGTGTCAAAACAGCGTCGGAGCATTTAGCACCCCGGACCACAATAGAAACTCTTATTGCGGCTTAGTAAAAGAGGGCCTATGTGCATATCACCAAAACTTAGGCACCTACTTTCCTTTAAAGAATATGCATCTATCATGCACATTCTGAACACCTACATAATATATATGGTTTATTCAAGCTTGATATATTACATTCTCCAATGTACTGTATAGATCACAGCAGTTTACAGTAAAATAATTCCATAAAAGAAGGAACTCCAATAATTTAGGAGAAAAAAGATTAAACACTCATTCTAGACAAAAAATAAATAAATAAATAAAAGCAATCTATGCGTCTCCTTAACTCCAAGAGGTGTAGACTTCCATTTATCTCACCTAGAAATGTAAATGCCAAAGGCTTTATGAGAAAAAAAAAATAAAAAAAAGATTTCAGTAAGATTTAAAATTTGGAAAAAAATCAGTTCTAAGCAAATATACAGTATCATATATACTCAAACATAAACCTATCCGAATATAAACCAAGGTAACCTTTTTCTCCCCAATAAAGGAAGAAAAAAAGGTTGACTTGAATGTAAACCTGGCTCCCAACAGCCAATTTGCTTGCTGCTCTGCACGGGCAGGAGCAAAGGAAGGTCGCTCCTGCCACAGTTCACCGCTGAACAACCAGGGACTTAACAGGTATGCGGAGTAGGCGGGAAGGAGATAAAAGTTGTTTAAAGTCAGCCAGGGCAGGAGACAGAAGGAATACCTCCTGTTCTGGCCCACTGCTGGACCACCAGGACTTACCACAGGCCTGGCAAAAGCCAACAACAGGTTCAGGAGGGAGGCGGGTCAGCGCTGACCCAAATTTAAACCAAGGCCCCCATTTTTGGGCCCAAAAATCTCAGTTTATATTTGAGTATATACTATGGGGAGAGGTTGTTTTATAATTTAGGAGCAATAAAAGTAGAAGAGTGATGTTGACTGATAATAAGCCAATCATGGGTTTGGAGGTAAATTTATAATGAGCCTGTCCTGGGTTTGGAAGTACAGTACCAATCTGTTAGCATCCAGTGAAGGGTATGGATAGGAGTATAGAGAATGACCAGAGCCAACAGATATAGGTACACAGATATAGAATAGATATGATAAATAGTAGTAGTAGTAGTAGTAGTAGAGGTGTTCCCAGTGGCATAGTTTGGGCAGAGTGGAAGGAGATTTGGCGAGGCTTAAAATGTTTTATGTGAATCACTAACATTATTTGTGTTTGTGTTTAAAAGCTGAAGTTCACTGAGTTTTGATGAATATAAAAACAAAATAATTGCTGCTGCTGGGTCCGACCAGTGGGCCATCGTGCCCAACAGTCCGCTCATGTGGTGGCCCTTAGGTCAAAGACCAGTGTCATATTGAGTCTATCCTTACTTGCGTACGTTCTGGTTCAGCAGGAACTTGTCTAACTTTGTCTTGAATCCCTGGAGGGTATTTTCCTCTATAACAGCCTCCGGAGGAGTGTTCCAGTTTTCTATCACTCTCTGGGTGAAGAAGAACTTTCTTATGGGAGATAGAAGCCAAGCACTTTAAGGGTTGGATTCTGATATTTTTAGAGACACAGAGAAAAAATATTCCCAAAATACCACATGACAGCCTCATCTCACCTTTTGTTTCGATGGAATTAATTCCTATTAATAATAGTAAGCAGAGGCTTAGGGTATTTCATAGTGGTTATCATTTCTCTAACCTGCCGACAATTTAATATAGCAGAGAGAAAAGCTTCCAGGTATATCTTACATTATGAATGGTATGGAAAATATATGAGATTCTGCATAAACCAACTAATTCAGAATTGTCATTGCATAAGGTCATATATTTACATTAAAAAATTATACTTATTTGCTGATTATTGTTCTTACTTTTAGTTATGCAGATTTAATTTTTTTTTTACTTTTAGATTATTATCTATGCACTTTACTGTTATATTGAAAGGAATACAGAATAAATTTATTCCCTGTGGTCAGGATTGACTTCAAATGCTGACCAGGGCAATTAAATTAATAGTTGGATATTCAGCACTGGACCATACCTGATTAGCAGGACTATATATCCAAATATAAGGCTTATCCTGGTACTACTAAAAAGTTGGACTGGGGGCTCATTTTCAAAACATTAAGACATCCAAAAACAGCATAAAGTGGTACTTGGACATTTTAATAGCAAAAATGCACAAGTACTGATTTTCTAAACTAACTTTTTAGATGTCTTGCAGGTCATTTGCCCTCCAATACGTCTAAATCTTAAGAGACATGTTGGAGGCATGTTTTAGGTGGGATTAAGGTGGCCTTAGGACTTGGATGTCTTGCAGGGATAATCAAACTTTTTTTAATATGTCTAGGCCAAAAAGTTACTCAAACTGACCAGACAACCACTGGATGCATGAAGGCATGATCCTCCCCATCACACACACACACTCAGGTGGTCACTGCCCCCCCCCCCCCTCCGTCTGTGAAATGTAGAATGGAAAGAAACAGTACATACCAGCCTCTATGGCAACTGCAGATATTCTGGGAAATCCTTATAGAGCAGCAAACAGGTGTCTGGAGCAGTGGCGTACCAAGGGGGGGTAGGGGGCGGTCCGCCACAGTTGCAGCATAAGGGGGGGGTGCACAGCCGACCAGGTCCGGAAAATTTCTGGGCTGCAACGGCGACGGCACTCAGCGGCTTCAGCGCCCCCACCCCTCCACGATGGCACTCAGCAGCATCTGCGCCCCCCCCCCACAACATCACTCAAGTTCGGCCTCCTTCTCCCGGCATTAACAGAACTTCAGATCAACTCAGTCAAAAGCTTCCCCTGACTCAGCTTCCTGTTTCTACCCAGGCAGTTTAGTCAGAGGGAAGCTTTTGACTGAGGACCTGTTGCCGAACTGAAATTATGTTGATGCCAGGGGTACAAGGAGCCCATTGCTGATCTTAAGTGTCATTGCGGTGGGGGGGGGGATCTTGACGATCTTGTTGCCAAAATCAGAAAGGTGAAGAAGGGAGAAAGATGGGCCTGTGGTGGATGGAGAGATTGAGAGAAGGGGACAGATGATGGAAGTGGGGAGAAGGGGGAGAGAGAAGAGAGCAGATGATGGAAGTTGGGGGAAAGAGAGAGAAGGGGCAGATGATGGAAGTGGGGAGAGAGAAGAGGGCAGATGATGGAAGTAGGGGGAAAGAGAGAGAAGGAGCAGATGATGGAAGTGGAGAGAAGGGAGAGAGAGAAGAGGGCAGATGATGGAAGTGGGGGAAAGAGAGAGAAGGGCAGATGATGGAAGTGGGGAGAAGGGGCAGATGATGGAAGTTGGGGAGAAGGGGCAAATGATGGAAGTGGGGAGAGAAAAAAGGGCAGATGATGGAAGTGGGGAGAAGGGAGAGCAAATGCTGAAGGAAGAGCAAATGCTGAATGGAAGTGGAGAAAGAGAACACATACTGGAAGGAAGGAGGAATAAAGAAGGACATATGCTGGATGGGGGAAGAAGATAGAGTTAGTGAGATAGTGGAGGGGTGAAGGAAAGGGGTGGCATGCTGTGGGTAGACATAGTGAAAAGGGGGAATTTGAGGACTGCATAGTAAGAACAAATTTAATTTAGATGGACACAGAAAATAAAGGAAGACCAGAGAAGGAAAGGGAAGAGAGAGAGATGCCAGAGAACGGGGAAGGAGACAGAGATATCAGATCTGAGCGGAGGAAATGAGAAGAGAGAGATGCTAAAAATCACAGGGGGGAGGGAAAGAGAGATGAAAGGAGAAAGATGCCAGACCATGAGGGAACAGAGGGAAGATGATAGATGCCAGACTAAATGGGGTGGGGGAGTCTAGAGGAGAGATGGCAGGGGAAGACAGACAGTTTCTGGAAGGTGCAGACAGTGGATGGAACGGGCAGATGCTGGATTGAAGAGACAGGGCAGACGCTGGAAGAAAAAGAGTGAAAAGAAGATAAAAGAAGAAACCAGAGACTACAAAAGGTAGAAAAAAATCATTTTATTTCTATTTTGTCAATAGAATATATCATATTTTAAATATGTATCCTGCTAGAGACATAACTGGGGTCTGCAAAGCCCAGGCAGTGCTTTTTAAGCTTCCTGCTGGCTTAGGGCTCTCTCGGACCAGGGGGCATTCCCCTAACAATATTCCTGTCATGTGTTACTGCAGTATTCTGTTAGCATGACATTTCTGTGTATCATTCTATAATAATTTGGCTTTTTCAGTTTTCTTGATAGTACAGGGGATATATGTGAAGGGGAGGGGAGACAGGGGTTTTGTTGATCCTTGCTCTGTATATTTATATTTATAAAATGACAATTGTACAGAATAATGTTTCTTTTTATACTTTAATAAAATATGTTCAATATAAAATCATAACTGAGACTTATGTGGATGGGATCAGATGGTTTGCAGGGATTGAGCTTGCGGAGACAGGGCGGAAATGTATTTTTTAAATTTCAGTCTTAGTAGTTTGTCGGTTCACAGAATAATTCTTTTATTTCTGCCGGTCCACAGGTGTAAAAAGGTTGAAAAATACTGCTCTAGAGCAGAGTTGGCAGCTGCGCTGAGGTGAAGGAAGGTCCCCCGATGACTCGTCTGCCGGCTTTGCTCTGGAAGAAGTAAGTTATGTCGGAGGGGGTGGACCTGGCAGACACAGTCATAGCGGGTCCTTGCCGCAACTCCCTGCGTCTGCCGGGTCAACCCCCTCCAACATAACTTACTTCTTCCGGAGCAAAGCCTGGAGTCACCGCGGGACCTTCCAACTCGCGGCTGCTGACTCTGCTCCAGAGCTAGTATGTCAGAGTGGGGTGGACCGGCAGCTGGCAGCTACAGCCATCACAAGAAAGGAGTAGGACTGCTGGAATGAAAGAGTGGTGCAGGGAGAGAAAGGGGGCAGGGTGGAATAGAAGGGTGGTGTTAATGGAATTGATGTACAGGTAAAGGGGAGAGAGACATAAGGGAGAAGGATACTGGATGGAATTGGATTGGAGGGAAAGAAAGGGGGCAGATGCTGATTGAAGAGGGGTGCATGGAGAGAGAAAGGGCAGACATTGGATGGTAGTGTGACGGGTAGAGGGGGAGCCTATGCTGGATGGAAATGCAGATGGAAGAGATAAGGGATGGGAGGAGAGAAAGAAGGGAGCAGAGAGAGGAGAAGGTACTAGATGGAAGGGGTAGAGAAAGAGGGCACATGATGGAAGGAGGGGATAAATAAAAGGAGGGCACATGATAGGGGAAAAGGATTGAGTTAGGGAAATACTGGAGGGGTGAGGGAAAGAGATGGCGAGCTGTAGGTAGACAGTAAAAAAGGAAATAATAATAATTTATTTTTATATACTGCCATACCCAAAAGTTCTAGGCAGTTTACAACAATCAAGCACAAACTGATGAGAGGGTAGTAAGAAAGTAATCTAGATGGATGCAGAAAATAAATTGAAAAGGAAAATGAGGGAAGAAAGGGATTGCATAAGAGAGGTGTGGGAGAGGGAAGGAGAGGAGAGAGATGCCAGACCAATGGGAGTGAAAGGAGAGATGGAAGGGGGAGGCATACAGTTTCTGGAAGGGCATAGAAGGAGAGAAGATGCCATATAGGGGCAGAGAGATGGCAGACAGTGGATGGAAAGAAGAGAGTAACAAGAAGATGAGGAAAGCAGAAACCAGAGAAGACAAAGGTAGAAAACAATTTTCTATTTATTTATTGCTTTAGGAGACATGTGTCACTGTTTCTGTGGTGTTGCATTGTATGCAGAGTCCAGCTTCTTGCTGGTTTAATTTAACCTTTGTCTATGTATTTCTATTTTATCCCCCCTTTTACAAAACTGTGGAGCGTTTTTTAGCACCAGCCGCGGTGGTAGCAGCTCTGATGCTCAGAATTCTATGAGCGTCAGAGCTGTTACCACTGTGGCTAAAATCCACACTACAGTTTTGTAAAAGGGGGAGGGGTTAGTTTGTGATGACATTTCCATACTAGGCAAAGGTGTTTTCTGTGTTCTGTGTGTTCGAAAGACATGGCTTTCTGTTAGGATTGACAGTGTAGGACTGATTTGTACTAGTCTGGCTTGTTTAGTTTAACAATGGGTGTATTGATGTTGTACTGCTCACTGCATATGTAAGATGCTGCCTTTTCCTAGGTACTCATGTGTGACGTGTGGCTTGTTACTAAAAATCATGTTTTTCGTACAGATGGGGGGTGCCAAAAAATGATGGGCCCCGGGTGTCACATATGCTAGGTACGCCACTGGTCTGGAGTAGCCTGTTGGGCAGTGTAGTGAACCATAGAGATCCAGGCCCATATCCCACCCTACCCACTACCTTTATGGTGGAAAATGTGAAGCTACCAAAATTCAGCCAAAACCTACTGTACTCCAAGGTAGAGAGAACACTCTGGAGCTTCTGAGTCCCTCCCCTTTCTTTAACCCTTGCAGTGGTGTAGTAAAGGGGTGGTGGTGGTGGTGAGGGGACAGTCCACTCTGGGTACCATGTTGGTAGGGACTCTGGAATCCCTCCTCATCTCCACCCTGCCTCTTCCCATTCTTTCCCTACATGTGCGCACCCCCTTCCCTTCTCCCATAACTCTAGTTGAAGTTCTTGTTTGTGGTGGTCAACAATGTATTCTTCGTAACCTGCTGATGTCACTTCTGGGTGCTGCGCATAGGAAGTGGCATCAGAGGGACAGCCCAATGTGGTCATGAAGAGCACACTGTTGGCCGCCGCGATCAACAATTTTAACTAGAGGTGCAAGGGAAAGGAAGTGGGGGAGGGGCACCCAGCAGGCTGGATTGGGAAAGGAGCGTGGGAGTGCATGGTATGTGGGATCAGTGAAGGAGCGGGGAGGCAGAGATGAGGGTGGGGGAGGGGTGCCTCACACCCTTGCTATTCCACTAAACCCTTGCTGTATCTTTCTGCCAGGAAAGGGCTTTTGCCTGAATGTTGGTGTTAGCTTTTGGAAAGGAATTATAGGGAAGTGGAGAAAAACTCCTGCCTTTCTCTACAGTGTCTCCCTCTATGTAACCTGCCTGCCTTTCTTTAGGACTGGGCACAGCCTTAGTGTACAGATTTCTCTCCTTGGGCACAGGCGTGCTTTCTTTTCTGGTTTAGTTTAAACCAGTGGCAGGGGCTTCCCTGCTAGAATATACAGTATGGGGCTCATAATAATAAAAAAAAAGTTCAAAAAGTGGCCAGATCGTCCAAGTACCGATAATCAAAGCTGGTTTTAGATGTATCTAAAACCAGCTTAGGCCTTTACCCTACCTTTAAATGCCTAGAGCAAAAAGAGGCATTTTTAGGGGAGGGAAAAGGGCGGGAGGTGGGCCGATCTAGACTTAGTTGTACAGCAAGTATAACCAAAAACTTTAACAGGTTGCCCAGTCGGAACTTATACGTTTTGACTTAGACCAAGTCAAAACAGGTATAAGTTCCAAATAGGGGCTACTGAGCTGATTGCGGCTGCTGCGATCAGCTCAGTCCCGG
Source organism: Geotrypetes seraphini (assembly GCF_902459505.1). Classification (NCBI taxonomy): domain Eukaryota; kingdom Metazoa; phylum Chordata; class Amphibia; order Gymnophiona; family Dermophiidae; genus Geotrypetes; species Geotrypetes seraphini. The sequence goes on from NC_047092.1 coordinate 72,263,681, forward strand.
CAACCTGCCCACTACCCACCGCAACGATCATGGCAGGAGAGCTGGCTCATCTCCCCTGCTGCGATCATGATCCCTCCTAAACTGCCACGAACCATGGCAGGAGAAATGCCCAATCTCTCCTGCTGTGGTTCACGGCAGTTCGAGGGGGATCACAATTGCAGCAGGAGAGATGCCAATCTCTCCTGCTGCAATCACCCTACCCCCCACCCCGAACCTCGACAATACCAGCAGGAGGGAGCCCAACCTCTCCTGCTGGGGCGACACATGAACCGTGACCCCCCCCCAAACAATACTGGCAGGAGGGAGCTCAACCCCTCTTGCCGAGGTGACCCCCCCCCAGTCAAGGTATTGGTTTAGCTTTTTGTTATATATTTTGGGACCTGAATTGAACTGTGTTGAGAAGTCAAGTAATGAAGCCCAGCTCCAGTTTTGGATTGTGATTTGAAGGGACTTGATAAGGGACTGGGTGTTTTCTTTTTTTATGACTTTTATATGGAAGATGAAAGGAATCCCTGAAGCTAAGGAACAAGGGTGGAGTTTTTCTTTTTTGCTCCAGTAAGCCCCACTGGAGCAGAGGTTTGTAAGGGGCAGCGGACTGAGAGAAGTCTAGGAACTGAAATACTTGTTTTATTAGTGATTACAGTCTATGGTGCACAGGGGCACTCAGCCCAGTCAGCTCCTGCATACAGAGAAAGGGCCAAATGTAACAAGCCTGTGCAGTTGAAGGTATCTCAGGTCAGAGGAGTTCTGACTGGACTTTTGCAGAATTGTTGTAAGCCAAGTTTTCCACCTATCCAAAACAGGTGGGAAACCCCCATACACTATGATGCTTTTTTAAAGATCTTTTGTTGTGCTTTGCTAACCTGTTGGAGTGGTGAAAATAAATCCTGGCCTGGATTGAACTGTTATAACTGTCCTGGATCTGCCACTATCATCTTCCTGTAGATAGGTGACCTGACCATCTGGAAAATAAGGAAATTATCACCACTTGTCCACCTAGATATAGTCAGCATGGCCCGGTTTTTCAGAGTATGCTCTAGGTGGCTGCCTTAGGTTGCGACAATGTACATTACTTCATAAACATTCAAGTGCATGAAATTGTGCACAGTTTCAATTTTTGTATACCTATATGAAAAGAATACACACTCGTAAATATATATTTCTAATATTTTGACTAAGCATTTGGAAGCCTTAGGAATAAGGGAACCCATAAAGAAATTGTTTATAAATTTTATGAGAAATATATCTCTGAAGATGAAAATAGGTGAGAATATATTATTATATTGGTTGTTCAAATATGGAGTCCTGCAAGACTCTAGTTTGTAATCTTTGTTATTTAATTTAGATATATAACCAGTTGGAAATTTAATTAAGTGTAGAGGTTTTCAATATTATGCCTCAGCAGATGATTTTAGAATTATTTTGTATTCAGGCTCTAAGCAAGATAAATTTGTTTGACTGCTTGATAACATTCTCCAAATGGATGGTGAAAAGTAGATTGATGTTGAATCCAGGGAAAACAGATGTGTTGTAGGTTAAATGAGCCATTATGAGCTTATTACCTCTCCAAGTACTATTTGATGATCCGGTTCTTTCTATTAAGTAGGAAGTAAACATTTTGGGGAGTGACTTTTGATGCTTTATTTAGTTTGCAAATGCATGTTGATAATGACGGGTGTCTGTGTGTTTTAGTTAAAAAAATATACAAAACCTTAGATCTTATCTTCCTTGAGAACATTTGGTAATAGTTACATATGTTTTACTAACAGTCTGAATTGATTATTGCAATTCAGGTATCTGGCAAAAATGAATTGGCTCTAACATGATACAAAAAAACAAAAGCAGATAACAATAATTTATTAATAGTAACTACAAAAGGTAAACAAAATGTAAAAATGTCTGTAATTTATGAAAATCATAAAACCAGGAGAATTAGAATTGAGTTGGTCACCCAGGCTCAATCAAATTCTCAGCTGCTAGAGCAGGGGTAGGGAACCCCGGTCCTCGAGAGCCGTATTCCAGTCGGGTTTTCAGGATTTCCCCAATGAATATGCATTGAAAGTAGTGCATGCAAATAGATCTCATGCATATTCATTGGGGAAATCCTGAAAACCCGACTGGAATACGGCTCTCGAGGACCGGAGTTCTCTACCCCTGTGCTAGAGCAATGAGAGCTTGCTTCTTTGACCCGACCATTCCTACTGTCTTGAACTAACTCTGCTGTCAGCACTGTGGCAAGTTCAAACATGCTTTCATGTTTCAGTCTTACCCATGGGCTAGTAGCATAGCTGATTGAAGACTTGCAGTGGCAGGAGTAAAACAACAAGCTCCTTCTTTTCTGTGGAGAACTGAGATGATTGGGGCTGAATCCTAATGCTTCAGCTATGGATAGAGAGCTGAGGACTGTGGCGTACCTAGGATATGTGACACCCGGGACCGATCATTTTTACCACCTCCCCCAATATAAAAAAATATTTTTAGCAATTTTATTCATTTATTTTTATAGCCCATCCTTCCGAGAGAGCTCAGAACATGTTACTGTTTAACATTGTAATAACCCAGTGAAAAATTGATCTCTGAAACAAGTTAACAGTCTTCCATGAGAGAGGAAAAGGATCTCAGCAACCTCACAGACAATCCAACTGGATAATAAAGTCTGTTTTAAAACAGAGTCCCGTTGTCTTTCACTGATCCTGAAAAACCTCTCTCTGCAATGCCTAATTTTAACTGTGTGGCAATTTAATTCTGAAGATTTTCTGTGCTTCTTAATATAAATTCAATAAGATAAATAGCATATAGACAGAGCAGGAATTACCAGAAGGAAGGTGCTTTAATGTGACTTCTGGCTGTGTAGTCTTTTATTGGCTTGGGAGTGTGTTGTTTGGCTTCCTGCCAGAGTAGGTTAAACCGGAACATGAAGTGGTCAGACCAAAGTGAGGGGTACTAATTCCCCTCTTGCAAAGCTATGCTGGGGGATGTTGTGTTGACTTCCATAGTGGTGTTGAGATCTAAATGGTATCCTTTCTGGTGAGTGGGTGAAGGCAAGCGAATGGAGTACCCGAGGGACTGCAGAAAATTGAAGAGATCCTTGACAGTCTGTGTGCAAGTTCTAGGTGTAGATTAATGTCTCCTAGTAGGAGACAATAGGGAGAGGATGAAGTCTAAGAAATCTTGTTGGGCCTCGGTCCACTTACCTGGGGGGGGGAGGGGGTATCATAAAAGAAGATGCATGTGAGGGGGTATTTCAGTGTGTTGTTGATTTGGTATGATAGAATTTCCAGGTTGTCCAGTTGTTTGGAGATGAGGTATGTGAATTCAAAAGAATCCTTGATCACAATGGCCAGCCATCCTCCTCTCTTGAGATACTTGCATAAGGAGACCGTTCTGTATCTGGGCGGGGGGAGCAAAATTCTCTTATTAGATAGTCGCTGACCATATCCCCTTTCAGATTCTTGCATTATAACTTCTAATTAGTGCTAATTAGCACCAATGATGAGATATTAATTGCCAATTAGCACCAATTGGTCTCGTTAATTAAGTTGTATGTACAAATCAGCTATGAATTTATGTGCACAACTTATTGCTTCGATCTTTACAGAAGATGATACAAGACCATTAATAGATTTCAAGGATGATGAACTGAAAGAAATCTCAGTGAATCTGGAAGATGTACTAAGCCAAATGTATTAAGCCAAAATGATAAATCACCTGGACCAGATGGTATCCTTCCCTGGAAAGAACTCAAACATGAAATTACTGACCTATTAGTGATCTGTAACCTGTTGATAAAATCATTTGTAGTACCTGAAGATTGGAGGGTAGTCAATATTACAACAATTTTTTTAAAGAGTTCCAGGAGATATCTGAGAATTTACAGACCGGTAAACCTGACTTCCATGCCGGGCAAAATAGTGTACACAATTCTAAAAAATAAAATTGTGGAACAAATAGACAAACATGATTTAATAGGACAGTCAGCCAAAGTCAGCCAAGGGAGATATTGCCTCACCAATTTTCTTGACTTCTTTAAAGGTATGAATACAGTAAACATGTGGCTAAAGTTGAACCATTTATATAGTATATCTAGATTTTCAGAAAGCTTTTGAGAAAGTTCCTCAAGAGAGGCTCCTGAGAAAATTAAAGAGTCATGGGATAAGAAGCAATGCTCAATTGTGGATTAGGAATTGTTTATCAGATAAAAAAACAGAGGGTAGGTTTAAATTGCTATTTTTCTCAATGGAGGAGGGTAAATAGTGTAGTGCCACAAGGATCTGGACTGGGACTGGTGCTACTTAACTTATAAATGATCTCAAAATGGGAAATGAAGTGATTAAATTTGCAGATGACACTAAACTGTTCAAAGTTGTTAAAATGCATGCAGATTGTGAAAAATTTGCAGGAAGACCTAAGGAAATTGGAAGATTGATGCCCAAATTCTGTAACCAGTGCCTAATGTTAGTCACCTATTTTGGAGGCACCCAGCTAGATAGGTGCATATCTAAATTGAGCAACAAGCCTAATTAAGCTTTTTAATCAGCAATAATTGAAACTTATCAAGAAAGAAAGAGTGATTCTGTAACAAGGCGCTTCTAAAAATTTAGGCAGCCTTCAAAAAATAGGTGCTATGGATGTTAGGCATGGGCGTGGCTATGTGTTAGGCGCCTTGTTATAGGATTGCTGCTCTTGAGGGTGCTTAAGTGTTCACATGGCCGCCTAACTTTTAGTTATACCTAGAGCTGGTCTATTTATTGGGTGCCTCCAAAATAAGTGCCTAAATAGGTGCCTCTCAGCGCGATTCACTAAACAGCATCCATCTGTACTTAAATTGCACTGAACGGGGCCTATATCAGCACCTATCCTTTGGGCGCTTCTTATAGAATTTACCCCTGGGTGTCCAAATGGCAGATAAAATTTAATGTGGATAAATGCAAATAGATGCACATTGGGAAGAATAATCCAAATCATAGTTACCAGATGTTAGGGTCCACCTTGGGGGTTAGCGCACAATAAAAAGATATGGGTGCAATTGTGGACAATATGATGAAACCTTCCGCCCAGTGTGAGGCAGCGCCCAAAAAAGCAAACAAGATGATAGGAATGATTAAAAAAGGGATGGTTAATAAAATTAAGAATATTATAATGCCTCTTTATCGTTCCATGGTATGACCTTATCTTGAGTATCACATTCAATTGCCTTATCTCAAGAAAGATGTAGCAGAACTAGAAAAATGTTCAAATAAGAGTGACCAAGATAATAAAGGGGATGGAACTCCTCTCATATGAGGAAAGACTATAAAGGTTAGGGCTCTTCAGCTTGGAAAAGAGACAGCTGAGGGGAGATATGATTCAAGTCTACAAAATCCTGAGTGGAATAGAATGAGTACAAGTGGATCGATTTTTCACTCTGTCAAAAATTGCAAAGACTAGGGGACACTCAATGAAATACAAGGAAATATTATAAGGAAATATTTTTAAATCCTATAAGGGGAACTATTTTAGCACTTATAGAATAGCTAAGCTCTGGAACCCATTGCCAAAGGTGCTGGTAAGAGTGGTTAGCTTAGCAATTTTAAGAAAGGTTTAGACAATTTCCTGGAGGAAAAGTCAATAGTCTGTTATTGAGACAGACATGGGGGAAGCCACTGCTTGCTCTGGATCAATAGCATGGAATGTTGCTATTATTTGAGTTTTTGCCAGGTACTAGTGACCTGGATTGGCCACTCTGAAGATGAGCTACTGGGTTAGATGAACCATAGATCTGACCCAGTAAGGCTATTCTTATGTTCTTATACTATATATATATAATTTAGTGGCAAATGCATACTAAGGGCCTAATACAATTTAAAAGAGCTCTTTACAAAACCACATTAAGTAACAATATTGAAGATAATAATTAATGATTTTTTTAGCCCTCTTTCTTAAGTGTACAGACCTTGTATGGGGTCCTGTACTCTGCCATTTCTCCTTCCTAACATTTACATCCTTGTCATTAGCAAGTGGGGATCCTAGCCAAACTCTACACCCCATTCTTTGGGTGTTTGGCTCTTGGACTCTCCATATCTTGCAAAATGTTGGCATGTGGCTACCTGTACCATGCTACAACTGATGCAAGTGATATATACCACAGAAAAGGCATATCAAGCTTATAAAAATGCTGTGCCATTACAAAAGCTCTATACTGCCACAGTAGGTGTGCAGTACTAAATCACTACTTGCCAAGTGTTTGATCTAGTCTTGCCCAGTATTGCGATGGGAACCACTGACAATGGCAATAGTGATGTCATGAGAGCAATCTAGGGATGAAGCCAATTCAGGTTGCATAGACATGCTAAGTGCCTAAGTCATGCAGTAGCTACTTTTTTGTAGCATGGCTCATAAATGGTGTATCTAGGAACTATGCAACAGCTTCTGTTGTCCAGTACTATGCATCTGTTGCAGTGTCATAACTCATGATCAGCAGTAAGATTTGCCTGTTTTACCATATGAAACAGGCATGCAGAGTGGCCTTTGCAAGATCTTCCTTAGAGTCTATACCAGAGTTTCTCAACTCAGTCATTCGGGAACCCCAAGCCAATCTGGTTTTCATGATATTCACAATGAATACGCATGAGATATACTTGCATACATTGCTTCCATTGTATGTACTGTAGTTGCTTATAGGTAGGAGTCCTGCCTCTGCCTACTTCACCCATGTGCATGCCTGCCTTGCAAATTTGCACAATATGTTTGCATATTTTCAGAATAGTGCTTTGGTGGCATACTGGCATATAACCACACATATGCAAGGCCAGCCGAAGGGAGACTGTAGGAGCTGTGCCTAGTCCTGAGCACATGGTAGAAGAGTCCTGAGCACATAGCAGAACAGTGAGCGGAGAGTGTGCTAGCAGGAAGAAGCAGAGAGAGGAGCAGAGAAGGCGGTGCTAGCAGGGGAAGAGGCGAGAGCTAACTCCGCCCACCCCTGACATCACCAGCCAAACTCCCCCCATAAAAGGGGATGAGCCAACGGCGCGCAGCCGTTCGGCGCGCGGCGAAGGGCGAGTGCCTTTGTGAAGAGCCTTAAGAAGAGCCAAACTACATAAGACAACAATACCTTAGGGCAACAAGCGGACCTCTCAAACACACTATCCCTTCACCCTAATCGTACAGGCTCTCATACTAACTCACAGACTGCAACCCTCTCAGACATCTCAAACTCTCAGTCTCTCAGACACCCTTATCTTTCAAGCACTAGATACCCCAATCTTCCAACTCTCAGACACCCTAACTTTCAAAATCTCACACCTGCTCACAGTCAGATTTTTCTAATTTTCCTAATTCTCTTCCTTACTGACAGGCAGACCTCAATTACAACTCAGCAATGGCAGGGAGGACAAGAAGCGCGAAGTCTACAATCAAGACCAGTATTCCAGTCGCTATGGGGATCCAGGAAGCGACCAGGGACTGCGTGCAGAAGGAGGAGGCCCAGGACGGTGGACAGAGGTCTCTGTGCAGACCGAGACCATCCCCCAGCGCTACACTACAGTCTCTACACAGACAGAGGAGGCTGTGCAGCTGGATGGAGATCTCATGCAGGAACTAAGGAGCCTCAGGGAGGAGGTGATACGCTTGAGAAGCATCTGAGAGGAAGAGGCCTACATCGACGGAGTCGTCCAGGAGCTGTCCCAAATCACCGAGCAGGCCCATGACAAGTCCATCCTCGAGACGCCCAAATCATCAGCTTCAAAACCAACAATTGGGATACAGGAATGGCTAGCGGCACTGACTCCTGGCAGCTGGTGACCTCCTCCACGGGCAAACATAGGAGACCCCCCCCCTTTTTCAATCTCTTCATCTTCTCCTTCTTCTTACAAACAGGGCAGCTATACATCAACCCCTCAACTCACCCTGCTGAACAGATTCCAGATTCTTCAGGAAGGATCTGCCGATGAGGAACAGGAGCAGGCCCAACACACAGCTCCATCTCCAGGGACAACTGACCGGCTCCCCCCAAAGAAGCGCAGAGTAATAGTCATCGGGGATTCCATGCTGAGGGGCACCGAGGGACCAATTTGCAGACCGGATATGCAATCTAAGGAGGTCTGCTTTCTGCCTGGAGCCAGGATACGAGATGTCACTGCCAGTCTGGATAGACTACTCACGCCCCGAGACCACTTTCCTATGCTTCTTGTCCACATAGGAACCAACGACACTGCCAGGAACACACCAGAGACCATCAACAGAGACTTTGGAGCATTGGATGAGAGGCTGAAGCGGACAGGAGCGCAGGGGGTTTTCTCATCAATCCTCCCAGTTAGAGGCAAGGGAAGAGCCAGAGATGAACGTATCCAGAGGACGAACGAGTGGCTACAGGGATGGTGCCGGGATATGAACTTCGGATTCCTAAACCATGGGGAAGCGCTACAAGGACTTCAGGGATCAAACGGACTCCATCTGACCAGTAGGGGTAAGAACGTCTTCGGACACCGACTAGCCCGCCTACTTCACAGGGCTTTAAACTAGGTAAGTCGGGGGAGGGTACCCATTCACATATTAGTGCAGAAAGGAATTATCCTGATGAGATGAGTCGAAACTCCGCTTCCATGTCCAAGGTAAGTACCCACATTGCAAACAGTTCTTTAGGAGTCACACCGACTCGGGTAGGATACGCCTCACAGGGACTTAGCATACACAAGATATGGAGGGCCATGTATGTCAATGCACACAGTTTAGGTAACAAAATTCTAGAATTGGAGGCTAAAATAAGGAATGCCGACCTAGATGTGGTGGCAATATCTGAAACTTGGTTCACGGACTCACATGGGTGGGATATGGCTATACGGGGCTACAATCTACTTCGTCAGGACAGAGAGGGCAGGTTAGGAGGGGGGTAGCTCTATACATTAAAGAGGACATCAAAACCACCAGGATCACAGATGTCAAGTACACCGGGGAGTCCCTCTGGGTAAACCTGGCAAGAGGCAGAGAAAAATGCCTGTATCTAGGTGTGGTATACAGACCAGGACTTAGAGAATTGTCACCGAAGTAGACTTGAATAAACCTCACAAGCTCTCAGACGCCTGCGTTAGCTGTATCATTGTTTGTAAGAAAACTAAGCAGGATAGAAGGTATCTTTCATCGAGCTTTAGAGAGTTAATGAGATTTTTTAAAGATTTTTCTAATGTTGTATGCAAATAAAACATAATGCAATTAAAACATAATGCATTAAGATTTAGACAGAAAAACCGGCACTTAGCTTATAAGGCATGAGTTGTCACAGCGGGTGTTCTGTTCTACTGTTGATTGAAAACCAACGGGCCCCGTTTCACCTGATAAGGGGCTTCTTCAGGGGTCAAACTATTTCAAGAGCTATTAAAGCTCGTTCTTTAAAGTTGAAAAAATGTTTGGGACTTTTTCCATTATCTGAATATGTGGTATACAGACCCCCAAGACAACTGGAAGACATGGATGCAGAATTAATTGAAGACATAGAGAATATCACTCTACGAGGAGAAGCTGTACTGCTAGGGGACTTCAATATGCCTGATGTAGACTGGAACTCATTTTCAGCGACAACCAGCAGTAGCAGGAGGCTCTTAACCTCCATAAAGGGAGCACGTCTCAAACAAATGGTAAAGGAGCCCACTAGGGCCCAGGCGATCCTCGACCTGGTACTCACCAATGGGGAAAGCGTCTCAGAGGTCTCAGTAGGAGATACGCTAGCCTCCAGCGACCACAACATAGTATGGTTCAACCTTAGGAAAGGCTTCCCTAGATCAAACACGAAAACAAAGGTACTCAATTTCTGGGGCACAGACTTCGCACGCATGGGAGATTTCGTCCATCAGACGCTTGCAGGACCAAGCGGAGACCGATGATGTAGAAGCTAAGTGGTTAACACTGAAATCAACCATACATGAAGCAACTAGCCGCTTCATAAAATCAGTAAATAAACGACAAAGAAACAATAAACCCCAATGGTTCACCGCGGAGATATCGCACCTTATTAAGGAGAAGAAAAAAGCGTTTCTCTCCTACAAGCGCAAGGAGAAAAGAGAGGCAAAAGTAGAATATAGGACCAGGTCTACAGCGGTCAAAATGGCAGTTAGGGAGGCAAAACTTCGAGTGGAAGAAATTCTGGCAAAAAAACATTAAAAAGGGGGACAAATCCTTCTTCAGGTATATTAGTGACAGAAAAAGGAACACAGGCGGGATAGTACGCCTTAGAAGACCTGACGGAAGTTATGTGGAAGCAGATTCCGATAAAGCCGAACTACTGAATGAATACTTCTGCTCAGTCTTCACCTGTGAGGCACCGGGACACGGTCCGCAGTTGAAGGCAACACAAAGCACAGAAGACCCATCTCAGAATTTTGAGTTCACACCAGGTGAAGTTTACAGTGAACTGGCAAGACTCAAGGTGAACAAAGCCATGGGATCAGACAATTTGCACCCAAGAGTGCTCAGAGAATTGAGCGATGTCCTGGCGAAACCATTGGCTGAGCTATTCAATCTCTCCCTAAGTAAGGGGAAAGCTCCCCTGGACTGGAAATTAGCTAATGTCGTTCCTCTGCATAAAAAGGGTTGCAGGGCAGAGGCTGCGAATTATAGACCGGTGAGTCTCACATCAATAGTGTGCAAACTCATGGAAACACTAATTAAAAGCAAATTGAACATGATCTTGAATGAAGGGAATCTTCGGGATCCCAGTCAGCATGGATTCACCAAGGGTAGGTCCTGCCAATCCAATCTCATCAGCTTCTTTGACTGGGTAACAAGAAAGTTGGACTTGGGAGAGTCTTTGGACGTCGTGTACCTGGACTTCAGTAAAGCTTTTGACAGTGTCCCACACCGCAGGCTGCTAAGCAAGATGGAATCGATGGGGTTAGGAGAGACACTAACTGCATGGGTCAATGATTGGCTGAGTGGCAGACTTCAGAGGGTGGTGGTTAATGGTACCCTCTCTAAAACATTGGAGGTGACCAGTGGAGTGCCACAGGACTCGGTCCTGGGTCCACTCCTTTTCAACATATTCATAGGGGATCTGACTCAAGGGCTTCAAGGTAGAATAACACCATTCGCTGATGACGCCAAACTATGTAATATAGTAAGTGAATGCAGTTTACAGAATTATATGGCGCAGGATCTGCTTACATTGGAAAGTTGGTCCTCAACCTGACAGCTAGGCTTCAATGCTAAGAAATGTAGGTCATGCACCTCGGAAGCAGAAATCCATGCAGGACGTACTTCTTGAACGGAGAAACTTTAACTAGGACTTCAGCAGAACGAGATTTAGGAGTAATCATCAGTGCAGACATGAAAACTGCCAATCAAGTGGAGAAGGCTTCATCTAAGGCAAGGCAGATATTGGGTTGTATCAATAGAAGTTTCATCAGCCGAAAGCCTGAAGTCATAATGCCGTTGTACAGGGCCATGGTGAGACCTCATCTGGAGTACTGTGTGCAATTCTGGAGGCCACATTACAGTAAAGATGTGCGCAGAATTGAATCGGTTCAGCGGACGGCCACCAGGATGATCTCGGGACTCAAGGGTCTCTCGTACGAAGAGAGACTGAATAAATTGCAGCTCTACACTCTCGAGGAACGTAGGGAGAGGGGAGACATGATCGAAACATTTAAGTACCTCACGGGACGTGTCGAAGTGGAAGATGATATTTTCTTTCTCAAGGGACCCTCGGCCACAAGAGGGCACCCACTCAAACTCAGGGGTGGAAAATTTCATGGCGACACCAGAAAGTATTTCTTCACAGAGAGAGTGGTTGATCATTGGAACAAGCTTCCAGTGCAGGTGATCGAGGCAGACAGCGTGCCAGACTTTAAGAATAAATGGGATACCCATGTGGGATCCCTACGAGGGTCAAGATAAGGAAATTGGGTCATTAGGGCATAGACAGGGGGTGGGTAAGCAGAGTGAGCAGACTTGATGGGCTGTAGCCCTTTTCTGCCGTCATCTTCTATGTTTCTATGTTTCTATGCTAGTATTCTTAACATTATACATGGAACATTTGCCTAAAATGTTAGTGATGTGTTTATAGAATTTCCCTACAGCTACTCAGGTAAGTGACAGACCTCTTAAATATCATCTGAAGATGCTTAATTATGCAGGTTTTGTTTTAATATATTTTACCTTACTTTATGATATTTGCTATATAGTTTTTTTTTTTTATTATATGTGCTTTTATGTTTGTACTTCAGAACATGTTTAGTTGATATGCATATCTATATTTCATTATTTTATGCAATGTTGGTGATGTGTTTATTAATTTGATTTTTCATTACATTTTGTAAACCCTCTTGGTGCTGCACTTTTTTTTTTTATTCCCGTGTTTTGTTTTGTCTGCTTTTGTGATTGTGCAGAGGGCTGCCTCTGTTTGTATTTCAGCTAAACAAATGCCAGCTGAAATGGAATTTGCCAGCTGCTCTGCTCTAATTATGGAACTGCTAGCATGTGTGCATGACTGAGAACTCAACCCTCTAACCTACATCTATAGATAAGTATGCTGCTACGCTCTGCCTTCCTGCTGCCATAAGCAGATATTTCATCAGTTGGTTTCTGCATAAAACTGAGCTGTTCTAGTCACAAGTTTTTTTATAGACAGCTTTTTTTGTGTGTGTGGTTTCTTAAATCAGTGTTATTTTCAATCTAGTGTGTACTGTATTATTTGGAAACCAATAAGATAAGTCTTATACCCCCCAACACCACGATAGTGGTTTTTAATGCAGGCCGGCGCTCTGAATGTTCTACCTTAAATCTTCGGTCACCCACCATGCAGTGACAATGATCAGGAATGTCACAGAACCCTTCATTCTACTTCTGGGGGCAGGCCTGCTCCTTGACGCTGCACAGCAGTTGCCCAAAGATTTAAAACTACGGCGCTGGGAGGAGGTGGATGGGTAAAACTTGAGAGACGCCATAGGATTTTGCTTGGGCCAGGGCAGAGCTCCTGTACCCCCCTCCCCTAACAGGACAGCGTTCCGCTGCCCATGCTAGGTGGTACACCTAGTGGCATGCCATTGCTTGCAGCCTAAGGCATAAGACAAAGGCACACTCCTCTGCACAGTGACTTGGAACAGCGACTTCAAAAGCAACATCCTCTTCATCCCAACCATTCCAATTATCTTTCATCCCTCCTTATCAATAATGTACCACCTTCAACCTTGAGTTGCTTCAGAAGAACCCACCCTTACTATAAGTAAAATACATTGGCTCTACATGCTCTTATTATTTCTGTTTGATCCCACAAACCTAGATAATGTCCTATATACAACAAACACCATCCTTTTGCACTAGTCCAAAACCTAGGAAACCCAAACTGCAAAAAATCCCATCATTAAGATGGTTTCTAGTTGATCCTCTACCCTTTACCTCCAATCTACACTGTGAGCCATTAAAAAAAAAACCAAAACACCAAAATGTATTTTGGCGTATCTTCCACAAAACTCAGCCAATTCTTATAAAATTTAGGGCTCCTTTTACTAAGCTGCATTAGGGCATTAACGGGCATTGAGCTGGCATTAGTTCTAGCCATGTAGCGCGCAGTGTAGCATGCGGTAATATCCTGTATGCGCTAAAAAACGCTAGTGCACGCTAGTAAAAGGAGCCCTTAGTATGTTATGTCCTGAATGAAGTTAATGTAAAATGTTATAAATATTTCCCCCCCGCACCACCATGTGAAAATGAATTGTGAACTGAATAAAAACACATCAAAAAATTTTATGGCATTATCTTGAAAAAAAAATAAGTAAAGTCAAAAAGTAATGTTTCAATTAAGATGTTTGAAAGTGCTCCATTTACATGAAGGCATGCCCTCACCCTTGGCCACTACTGATCTATGGACCTGTCAATAATGCTCTGGTTTCACTCAGTCCAAAACAGAGATGAGGCACTGTTTAAGGTCTTCGACATCAGATATTGTTGACTGGTAGATGCGTTTCTGTATCAGCCCCCAGATCCGATAGTCAACTAGATTTGGGTCTGGTGAATTTGCAGGCTAAAGGTCTGGAACAATGAAGTCTGGGGTCTCCCAATCTAGCAGTTTTACGGTGTCCTTTGTCCGATGTGCTGGAGCATTCTCCTGTTGGAAGATAGTCTTCTGACATGTGATGGATCACTAGCAACAGCTTCTGCATCAAGAGAACATCCACACCTTTATATGCCATTGATCTGAACCCCAGGATTGATGAAGAACAGATCTGTGAGTATGCGTTTCGAGATTGTCACTGAAACCATGACTGATTGGCTGAAGTTTGGTTGGGTCCGTAGTAGACGTTTGGCATTAACCTCATGCTTCAGTATTGTGTTAATCAGTGGAGCTACTGTAAATTTTAAAAACTTTTCATCTGTAAACCAGGTAAAGCTTAGGTACTTGGTCAAAAGCTTCAGGTACTTGGTCAAAAGCTGCTTGCATCATTTCACACATGTGTCCGCTGTACATACATCAGCAGGAAAATCTGAGTAACTTTCAAAGATTATTAAAAAGGGAAAGATGATGGAAGCACTGGTTAAGGACAGCATTTGTGAACACATAGAAAACAATGGACAGCTGAAGGCGAGCCAGCACGGCTTCTGCAAGGGAAGGTCGTGCCTCACAAACTTACTGTACTTCTTTGAGGGAATAAACAGCCAGATGGATAAAGGGGAATCCATGGACATCATTTACCTTGACTTCCAAAAAGCCTTCGATAAGGTACCCCACGAACGGCTGCTTAAGAAGCTATGGAACCACGGGGTGCAAGGGGATGTCCACCGATGGATCAAAAACTGGCTGGCAGGCAGGAAACAGAGGATTGGAGTAAAGGGCCACTACTTAGACTGGCTATGCGTCATGAGTGGAGTTCCGCAGGGGTGTTCAATATATTTATTAACGACCTGGAGGCGGGAACAAAATGTCAGGTTATAAAATTTGCGGATGACACCAAACTCTGCAGCAGGGTTAGAACCACGGAAGACTGCGAAGACCTGCAAAGGGACCTAGCAAGACTGGAAGAGTGGGCAAAAAAGTGGCAAATGAGCTTTAACATAGAGAAATGCAAGGTAGAGAGCTGCACGGGAACGGGGATGACGGGAATCCCGCGGGACCCGCGGGCATCCCGCGGGTTCCCCCTTTGGGTCACGGGGATCCCGTGGGGATGCCCCCTAGGGTCGCGGGGATCCTGTGGGGATGCCCCCTAGGGTCGCGGGGATCCCGTGGGGACGCCTCCGAGGGTCGCGGGGTTCCTGCGGGGCTGGATGTACTCAGTCGCGCGGCTCTTCTCCCTACCTTCTCTGCTTGCAGCACAGAGCCGAACGGAAGTCTTCCCGACGTCAGCGCTGACGTCGGAGGGGAGGGAGGGCTTAAACAAAGCTGGATGTACTCAGTCGCGCGGCTCTTCTCCCTACCTTCTCTGCTTGCAGCACAGAGCCGAACGGAAGTCTTCCCGACGTCAGCGCTGACGTCGGAGGGGAGGGAGGGCTTAAACAAAGCCCTCCCTCCCTCCGACGTCAGCGCTGACGTCGGGAAGACTTCTGTTTGGCTCTGTGCTGCAGGCAGTGAAGGTAAGGAGGAGAGTAGCCTCGCGGTTCGAGTGGCTACCAAGGGAGGGGGCGGTCCGCCCCGCCACACCCCGCCCCGGTTGCAGCACAGCCGGCCAGGTCCCCTTACTTTTGTGGCACTTCCCCGACCGACCGACAACAGCCCCGTCCGACAATCCTCCCTGCCCTGTAGCCGCGAATCTAAATTATCTTCTTACAGCAGCTGTAATAAGGTAATTTAGATTCGCAGTTAAGGGCAGGGAGGTTTGTCGGACCGGGGCTGTTGTCAGTCGGTCGGGGAAGTGCCACAAAAGTAAGGGGACCTGGCTGGCTGTACTGCACCCGGGGCAGTAGAGAAGGAGTGGGGAGAAGGACGCTGAAAGGCCATGGGGAAGACGGGAGGAGGGGGGGAAGGACTCTGAAAGCACTTGAAGACAGAGGAGGGAGAAGGACGCTGAAAGCACATGGGGAATACAAAGGGGTGGAGAAGGACGCTGAAAGGCCATGGGAAGGGCGGGGGGGGGGAAAGGACTCTGAAAGCACTTGTGGAAGACAGAGGGGGGAGAAGGATGCTGAAAGCACATGGGGAAGACAAAGGGGTGGAGAAGGACGCTGAAAGGACATGGGGAAGACAAAGGGGTGGAGAAGGACGCTGAAAGGCCATGGGAAGGGCGGGGGGGGGAAGGACTCTGAAAGCACTTGTGGAAGACAGAGAGGGGAGAAGGATGCTGAAAGCACATGGGGAAGACAAAGGGGTGGAGAAGGATGCTGAAAGCACATGGGGAAGACAAAGGGGTGGAGAAGGACGCTGAAAGGACATGGGGAAGACGGGGGGGGTGGAGAAGGACGCTGAAAGGACATGGGGAAGACAGAGGGGGGAGAAGGATGCTGAAAGCACATGGGGAAGACAAAGGGGTGGAGAAGGATGCTGAAAGCACATGGGGAAGACAAAGGGGTGGAGAAGGACGCTGAAAGGACATGGGGAAGACGGGGGGGGGGGGTGGAGAAGGACGCTGAAAGGCCATGGGGAAGACAGAGAGGGAGAAGGACGCTGAAAGGACATGGGGAAGCAGAGGGGGGAGAAGGACACTGAAAGCACATGTGTAAGACAGAGGGGAGAGAAGGACGCTGACAGGACATGGGGAAGATGGGGGGGAGAAGGACGCTGAAAGGAAATGGGGAAGAGAGAGTAGGGAGAAGACACTGGCAGGGAAGAAGACAGATGCCAGACTATGGGGGAGCGGAGAGAAGAAGATGGGTGCCAGACCAATTTGGAAGGGGGAAGAAAGGGAGAGGCACAGTAACAGAGCAAATGGAAGATGCAGAAGGAAGAGAGACAGTGGATGGAAGGAATTGAATGAGAACATGAGGAAAGCAGAAACCAGGCAACAAAGGTAGGAAAAGAATTATATTTCTTTTTTTTTATTTTGCTTCAGGATAAAGTAGTATATTAGTTGTGTTGATAAAAATTTATAAACATTAGAGGCTCTGGTAGAAACCCATTTGCAAAGTATGTATTCTTCCCAATTAATATTTTCAAATTAATAAAGTCTTTTTGCTTATTTGTAAATGGGTTTCTACCAGAGCCTTTAATTCAGTAGCATAATTAAATGAAATAACTATTTCTGAAGTTTATATGGACGGGCGGGGACGGAGGGGATTCCTCGCGGGGACGGGTGGGGACGGAGGGGATTCCTTGCGGGGACGGGTGGGGATGGAGGGATTCCTCACGGGGACGGGTGGGGACGGGTGGGATTCCTCACGGGGACGGGTGGGGACGGGTGGGACTTTGGCGGGGACGGGTGGGGACGGGTGGGATTTCTGTCCCCGCGCAACTCTCTAATGCAAGGTCATGCATGTAGGGAAAAAGAACCCGATGTTCAGCTACAAAATGGGGGATCGCTGCTAGGGGTAAGTAACCTTGAAAGAGACCTGGGGGTGATGGTAGACACATCATTGAAGGCGTCGGCACAATGTGCGACGGCCTCAAGGAAAGCAAACCAAATGTTGGGTATCATTAAAAAGGGTATCACTGCCAGGACGAAGGAAGTCATCATGCCACTGTATCGTGCAATGGTGCACCCGCATCTGGAGTACTGTGTCCAGTACTGGTCGCCGTACCTCAAGAAGGACATGGAAGTACTTGAGGGAGTCCAGAGAAGAGCAACTAAACTGATAAAGGGTATGGAAAACTTCTCATATGCTGATAGATTGAAAAAGCTGGGGCTATTCTCCCTGGAAAAGCGGAGACTTAGAGGAGACATGATAGAAATCTTCAAAATCCTGAAGGGCATAGAGAAGGTAGACAGGGACAGATTCTTCACAATGTGGGGAACCACAAGTACAAGGGGGCACTCAGAGAAATTAAAAGGGGACAGGTTTAGAACAAACGCTAGGAAGTTCTTTTTTACCCAGAGGGTGGTGGACACATGGAATGCGCTTCCAGAGGCCGTGATAGGCCAGAGCACATTACAAGGCTTCAAAGAAGGTTTAGATAGGTTCCTAGAGGATAAAGGGATTGAGGGGTACAAATAGGATTGAGCTAAGTTATAGGAATAGTCAGGGACCACTGCACAGGTGTTAGGCCTGAGGGGCCGCCACGGGAGCGGACCGCTGGGCAGCATAGACCTCTGGTCTGACCCAGCGGAGGCAAATTCTTATGTTCTTATGTACTTATTCTGCAAGATAAAATATAGTACTTGAGCGCTGGATGCTGTTATATAATTGTGTATGTATTGTTGTGACCTGCTTTGTATAAATTAATAAATATAAACCATGAGGTTCATAATTGAAATGAAAATACAGTGGTACCTCGGAATCCGAACGCCCCCGAACTCGAACAACTTGGAATCCAAACTAATTTTTAGAGCAAATTTTGCCCCAGAATCCGAACGTACGCCCGGACAATGAGGAAAAAAAGACTAGAAAATTTCACATGCCAAGCACCCCTCTTCACATGCATTCGGGGGCCAGTCCCGTTCCCTCCCCTGTGACCCTGCCATCTCTTCCACCCTCCCCGGCCCAGCGTTATCTCCCCCAACTTCCGCGATACGGTACTGCTCACTCAAACTCTTTCTTCTGTCCTATCTTCATGCTCTTGTCTGAAGTCAGCTACCACTAGCGCCCCACTCCCCTCTGACATGACTTCTTCCTCGGCCGTGTTCATTTTTACCGGAAACAGGAAATGCATCAGGTGTGTGCATACACAGAAAGGAGGTGAGTTGTAGGGGGCGGCCACTAGCAAATGGGAAGAAGTTGCGTCAGGTGCGTGCATGGGAAAAATTGTCTTGGAATTCGAACGTTTTGGAACTCAAACGGGGTTCTGGAATGGATTAAGTTCGGATTCCAAGGTATCACTATACATTGAAAAACTTGGCAAATTGGCACTTGGATGCTGATAATCGAAATGGGTTGTTAGACATATCTAGAGGCATTTTAGGCTTCTGACTGCCACTGTACATCCAGGGTGAAAAGGGGTATTTTGGGAGAAGTGGCTAGGGCAGGAGGTGGGCTGATCAAATTTGGTCATCCAGTAGCGATAATCAAAAGTTTGATGAGACTGCTTAGATGAAACTTATATGTTGTGACTTAGGCAATCTAAAAATAGGTATAAATGCCTAGAAGGTATCCAAAGTGACCAGATAACTACTATAGACACAAAGTATAGACCCCACATACTAGGCGCCTAGGCCAATCAGGCCTTAGACTTAGTGGGGATGGGCGGACCCGCTATGCCTAAGGCCTGATTGGTCAAGGCTTCTAGAGCCTGGGCCAATCAGGCCTTAGGCTTCGGCGTGATGGGCCGGGAAGGGGCGGGCCCGCCTCATTTCAACGAGGCAGGCCTGCCGGCTGGACGGGCAAGACCCATCTGGCCAACAAGAAAAGGTTAGTTTGGTGGGGGGGGAGGTTTGGGGGCTGTTAGCGCGGGGGGGGGGGTGCGGAGGGGGTGCGTCTTCCGGCAGGAGGGATTGGGCACCCTCCTGCCAGTGATTGGTAGTGTCTGGGGGGGTGGCAGGAGAGTTTGGGCACCCTCCTGCCAGCGATCAGTAGTCTCGGGGGGGGGGGCAGTCGGTAGTGTCGGGGGGGCATCTTCCGGCAGGAGGGTTTGGACACCCTCTTGCCGGCAATTGGACAGGCGGCCATGGTCCACTATACTTATAGCGGAAGAGAGATCCCTTGCCGCAATAAGTATAGCGGCTGCGTCTACTTACAATGTAGACCAGCATTTTGTTGGCCTACATTGTAAGCATCTCTTTCTCTACTAGGGAGACGCGCAGAGCCGCCTAGGTTTGCCTAAGGCCCTTAGGCGAGCTTAGGTGTCTTGCGGGCCTCCCTAGGCTCCCGGAGGCGCCTTCAATATAGGCAGCCTGCCTGGGGACCATTTTTTTAAAAAACATGCATCCCGATTGGCTGATTAGACAGCTGTAGGACGCCCACAGCTGCCTAAAATCGGGACTCACTTTGTAGAATCAGGACCTAAGTGTCTCCCGCTCTACTAGGGAGACACATAGGGCCACCTAGGTTCGTCTACTGCCTAGCCTTAGGGGAGCTTAGGTGGGCTTGCGGGCCTCCCTAGACTTCTGGAGGTGCCTTCAATATAAGCAGCTTGCCTAAGGAGCATTTTTTTTTTTTAACGTGCATCCCGATTGGCTGATTAGACGCCTACAGCTGCCTACAATCGGGACGCAGTTTACAGAATCCGAGTCATACTGTATATCTATTGTAAATGCTGCTATTTACATGAAGTAATGTCTCTAAAATTACTCCTAAAATAATTTTACATACAAATGTATTATACAAATCTCAATAGCATATTCAAGAATATTAACTAATTTTATTCATATTTAAGTAGAGATAACATGGACAAATGTTATATTTTGACTTTAAGGCCGTCTTTTACTAATCAGCGGTAGACGTTTCTACGAAAGCCCAGGGTGCTAAATGCTCCAAATTTTATGAGTATCAGAGTAAAAGGGGGGGGGGGGGGGGTAAGTTTTGTTATAATATTTAATTTTTTTTATACAAAGGAAATTATGACCCTCTTAAACAAAGCCGCAGTACAGGTTTCTACTGTGGGCCGGCAAGTTAAATGCTCCAATGCTCATAGGAATCCTATGCATGTTGGAGCATTTACCTCACCTGCCCAGTGTAGAAATCTCTACCGTGGCTTTGTAAAAGTGTTTGTATAGTAGTTGTCATCAGCAATCAATAGTCTTTTCAACAGGATTCTAAGAACTTTCAATCAATTCATAACCCTGCCAACAACAACAAAAAAAGCTAATCGATTTGCTCCATGTATTTGGTGACATTTGAATTTTCATAAATTAATATGATAAGTTGACTTCATAATTACTAACTGGTCCTCACAACTTGTAAATTTTGGAGTCCTCATGGAGAAACTTATACATAAAAATGCATGGTTACACATTCTGGTTAATGCAGAAGGTTAAATGAATCTGTCATTTTTTTTTAATAACATTCTAACACCCTGCAGTTTCAAATTTATTAGACATGAATGTGTACCTTCTGTGTAATGCTCACTTATAATTTTGGGGTATGAGATTGTGTTAGAGACATATTTTAATATCCTGATAATTAATAATTTAGAAAATGTTGCCTGTGGGAGCCCTGATTTGTGCTTATAGAGCGAGTCAATCTGTGTACTTAGGACCTTTTTTGAAGGCTTTTGTCAGCATTACATAAATGGCTAGTTTTATTGGTACTATACATCAAACCTGTTTTGATTTAAAGTTACATCTGACTAGTTTAATAGATACTTCTAGCCTCTTGATTTATGGCAACAAGATATCATATTGTATGCTATTTAAAACACAGTAAATTTGCATTGTCTTTACATTACCTTCTTTTGTGATTTAAGCTATACTTGAGCTCCATCTAAACCGCTTCCTCACCATAGTTATTCTTATTTATAAAAGGTTATTTGCCTACTATAATAATGAAATATATCTTTGCTCACTCTTCGAATATTTGGTCATTTCCATTAGTTTTCCTTAATAGTTCTCTGGTGACCTTTTCTGGCACCTGGTATTTTATGAATGTTGAACTTTCATCCCTCTCTGTAAATTTCAGCCTGTTCACACAAACTATAATCTTGTTTCTGACATTCACAAATAGAGATGTTCCAGACTCATAGGGATTCCATTTTCCTTTTCTTTGCCAATATAGAAAAATCATCTGAACAATGTGGGTGGCTCTGTTTCATGGCTTGCATTTGAGGAAAACCAGACTGTTCACCTATACTGTAGCAGATGTTTACTGATACTGTGTCATTCATAGATTACAAGGTTCTGAAATCTGGTGCTGTTAACACCTGGTAACATTATAAGCCAACAACAACAGCAATACTAATGTAATCATAAAATGTGGAGGATTAGCCTAATGCTTAAAGCAGCAGGGGGAGGGGGGGCATGGAGGGCCCAAGTTCAAATTCCTGAGCTGCTTCTTGTGACCATGAGTAAACAAATCAATCCTCCATTAGCATGGGACAGTTAAAGGTGGCACTGCAAACTAATCACACCTAGGGTCTGTTATGTATACCATTACACTGGTGGCAGCCCCCTTAAGTTATGGCTTGGTGCATGTGCACAGTGGAGAGAGAATAATAATAATATACCAACATATGAATTACCAGTCAGTAAGACCTACAGAAGCATGAAATTACGGACAATGTTATTGAAAATAACCAAAACACATTTAATGAAATGGCAAAATTCAGACTTACTGACACTTAGAACATAACATCACAAACATTGCTGTCATTGAAAAAAAACTATCCTTCATATTCACCTGGCAACGGTCAGAATTTTTAAAAATGCTATTGCTGGCTAAAGTAATCCTGGATATTCAGTGCCAGGCCATGTGGAAGCAACAGCACTGAATATCAAAGGCTAATTTGAGTATCCCTGGCCACCAGAGTTTATGTGGGTCCTGGCTGATATTCAGCCTGTGCCTGTATAAGAAACTTATGTGCATCCCAGTTGAATATTAGACTGGTATTCTTTAAAACCCTCCCGATCCCCCTCCTAGCCTCCCAGGCTGCAATGCTCCAAGTTCCTCCTCTCCCCCTAAATGAATCCCCCCAGTGTCTAGGCAGGCCTCCCTGGGCTTCTCTGTCTACTTAGTGGTCCAAGGGGATGGGAGGATATTGGGGCAGGAGCACAGCCCCTTCATTCCTGCCATTTGTGACTTAACTCCAAAATGTTTTCTGCAACCACTCATAGCAGATTGCAGTACTACCTTGAGTTGCTGTACTGCAAGGTGCAGGAGCAAGGGGACTGTATTCCTGTCCCCAGTGATCCTCACTGGACCACCAGGGAAACAGGTCCCTAAGGGAGTTGGGGGCAGGGGAGGACATGGATCATCGTGGCCTGTTAGGAAAGGGGTAGGTGATGCTGAGAGGTGAGAAGCTGATATGCACAGGTGGGGATAGAAACCTTGGGATGATAGTGTCTGAGGTTCTGAAGGCAATAAAACAGTGCGGCAAAGTGGTGGCTGTAGCCAGAAGGATGCTGGACTATATAAAAAGAGGCATAACCAGCAGAAGATGTTGATGCTCCTGTACAGGTCATTGGTGAGGCCCCACCTTGTATACTGTGTTCAGTTTTGGAGACCGTATATGAATAAGGATGTAAAAAGACTTAAAGCGGACCAGAGAAAAGTGACAAAAATAGTTTGGTGCTTGTGCCAAAAGATGTGCAAGAAGAGATTGGCAGACTTGACTCTGTATACTCTAGAGGAGAGGAGGAATAGGGGAGATATGATACAGATGTTTAAATATTTGAAAGGTTTTGTATAATTACATGAAACGCACTGTTGAATGGATGAGAGAGTGCAAGGTTTGAAACTGAATGTTGATAAGGCAGATTTGATGCTTGTGGGGAAGGCAGACCAAGGTAGATAGCCAAAGAAAATAAAGGTAATGATGAAACCCTTTCAGTAACGGAGTCAATGACAATCTTAGGAGTTAATATAACACACTAGCAACCCAGTGTAAAACTTAATACTATTTTTACTAATTTTTTAACTTTATCCCCACTGATTCAGGTATCAAGGCATTTTTTTGTAGAATCCTCAGCAGGCTCTGCTTCCTTTTTTTTCTGCATTTCATATAAGGATAGCACGAGCCATTTCTTCACCAGATCATTTTTTCTTTTAAATTAATTGTGCAAACACACCACCTATAAATATATATATTCCTTATAAATAATTTTGTAAGAAAGACTTATCGTATAGTAAGTCACGGGTATAGGTGGTGTGTTTGCACAATTAATTTAAAAGAAAAAAGGATCTGGTGAAGAAAGTGGCTCGTGCTATCCTTATATGAAATGCACCCAAAAGGAAGGAGAGCCTGCTGAAGATTCTACAAAAAAAGCCTTCATACCTGAATAAGTGGGGATAAAGTAAAAAAAAAAATTAGTAAAAACAGTATTAAGTTTTACACTGGGTTGCTAGTACATTATGCTGATATCTGTGTTATCCTAGTTGAAAATTAGCCAATTGAGAATTGTGCAAATCTTAGGAGTTAGACTTGATTCAGGTCTTAAAATGAAGTGTCAAGTAGCTAAGATGGTACAAATATATTTTGCGCAAATATATATACTTTACCAGGTGAAACAGATGTTGATGTCTTTTGACTTCCCTACTGTAGTACAGGCAATGGTCTTATCAAGACTTGACTACTGCAATAACCTGTATCTTCGGGTGATTAAGACAAGGTACAGGGAATTACAAGTGGTACAAAATGCTGCAGCCAGATTGATCATAGGAGCACCTAAACATGATCACATTATACCTTATCTTCGCCAATTGTACTGGCTGCCGGTGACATTTAGGCCCTGATTCTGCAAAAGCACGTCTAAAGTTAGGCGCAGTTTGGACGTCCAAGATAGGCGTCCTTTGTAAAATCACACTCAGCGACGCTCAGAACTGTTTGGACGTCTTTTAGAGAATCAGTTTTTAGGTGAGAGTTAGACATCCAAATAGTGTCATAATACTTTATTATGATGTTATTAGAATGGCAATTTTATGGTGTTTTTTTAAAATTATAATTGTGATACTGGGAGTTGGATCTGTTTAATGCTTTTATTTATTTCTCTTACCTCAGAGAGAATGAGTGAACCAGCAGCATTAGGGTAGAAGGCTGTCAGTTTAACCAGTATGCTATACAATGAGCTAGCAAGTTGCAAAGCAATTGAAAAACTAGGTCCTATAGGCATTGTAAAGGCAGTCTACTTTTGAGCGTAGTTTGGGCTTCAGATAGATGTGAATTCTATGGATGGAACTTAGGCACAGTTTGGACATCCTTAATGTGATCTGCTAAATAGTTTTATGGGTTTTTATTTTTGCTTTATTAAGCTCAAAATACATTTAATAAGGCACCACATGCAAAACCTTCTATTTTTGTGACAAACAGCAATGTTATTTGCTAATTAGAGGAAAACATCCATTAACTAAAGCAGAGCATATGAAAAAAACACAGCTCTAGGTTTCTTCCTAAAAAGCTATCCTTATTTTCTGACTAAACAGTGCTCCAATCAGCTCATTCTTGAAAGCAAAGAAAGCACAAGAAAAAAATATATAGATTGCATACATAACTTCATTTGTAAAACCTGAAAAACTGGAAAAAAAAAACAGATAGAGACCTTAGCATGGCTTCTACTTCATTGCAAATGGAGGTATGCAGCTGTACAATGCTGACCTCATTGTGAGATCATCAAGGTACACCTGCAAGATAGAATGCCACAATTAAAATATGTGCTGGGATTTGAACCCATGACCTCTGGAAGATAAGTACAGGCCTTTAATCCATTGAGACACTGCAGCTTCCACTAATGACTTTCTCCTCGCATCTGATATGAGAGCTTAGTTATCCTAGCCATGTGCAGGTGAAAATACCTGAGAAGATCATAGTGTAGCAGATCCCTAAGCTCTCATATCAGATGTGAGGAAGAAATACGTTAGTGGAAGCTGCTGTGGCTCAATGGGTAAAAGCCCTTTTTAGCTCTTTTCTACCTCTTTCTCATCCTTCTCTTTCATTTTGCTTTTCAGCTACCTATCAAATTTTCATCTTCTTTCACCCACTAGCTCACTCCTTCCTCAACCTTTTCATCTTTAATCTACTCCTCAAAACCACATTTCTGCCCTCTGTAATCACTATCCACTTATTCAATTCCTTGCCCTCCTTCCCCTGGCCTCTCCAATAGGGTTTCATCATTTCCAGTGTCTTCCTCTCGTCTCTCTTCTAGCTCAGCATCTGCACCATTTTTACTCTCCCCATGCTTTAAGCTTCACATCTCCCTCTTTCACCCAAATCCTACTCTACTGCCATATAGGTGCCATCTGCAGCCATAAGGGCTGTTGGGGTTGTAGATGGGGGGAGGGGGGGAGGTATAGTGTGTTTTTTAAGGTATTTTGGGGAGCTCACCATAACAAATAAGGGAGTTTTGGTGAGTTGTTTATCTGGCACCCTTTATGTGAAGTTCACAGCAGTGCCCTGTAAGTTACCCAACTCTAAGCCCACCCAGAACATGCTTCTAACATGCCCCCTTTTCGTTTAGGACATATAATGGTTAGGATGCTTTACAAGATGTCCAAAAAGACAGTTTTGAAAATCAGCACTTGAACATCCTGGTGATTAGGACGTCCAAGTGCCGATTTATGCTCCCTCTTGAACATCTTAGTATTTTGAAAATACCCTTAATATAAATTTTAAAAAAACAAAACTAAATTAAATTTTAATGATATTCAATAAAAGCTGGACTGACAAAGAGGTTAGCAACCGGTAGCATTCAGTGCACGGCTGTGGTCTGAAGGTCCATACAAATAACTATGAGTTAATAACAGCTATCTTCAACCTGGTTTGGGCTTCAGAGACAGATATAAATAGTTGTTGGATACAATTATTTTAATAATCAGCAGTACTGACTGTACATGGACTGCTGAGCTATAAATAGAGCAATGATATTCAGTTTTTATCCATATAGCTAAGCAGTTTAATTTAGGACAGTCTTTTTGCTTGTCTAAATTAGACTGTTCAGCTATATGTTTAGATGATGAATATTGCTAGCTATCTGTATAGTTAGGTGGAAAACTCATATTCTACTCTTGCTCTGTCTCATTGTGGTCTGCATAATGCCACAGTGATCTGTAAGATAGATAGACCACTGCTGGGGTTGCTATTTTGGGGCTGCCGACAGGCAGGGTAGGAGTGACTGGACATTGCTCCTGTCTGGATCACCGAGTACTCTACAGATCCCCACTCTGAACCATCAATGAAAATGATACAATAGGAGTACAGGTGGGGGAGGAGGTTTTGACCTCCGGAGGGGGGGGGGGAGGAGTTTGAATTGGAGGTACTTGAGCTAATGGCCTGGGGTATCGAGCTGTCACTTTGTGGCCCAATGCTGTTGGGCCATGGGAATAATGCTGCTTGCAAAGTGGCTCACAAGCAGCATTATTTCTTTAAGATGGGATTCAGCAACCCGCAGTGCTGGTATCTTGCAAATTGCTGAATTCTATGGGGCAAGGTGAGGTAAACGGTGACACCTTACTGCACTTTGATGAATTTCCCCCTCAATTCTGTACCGATCTCAGTATGACCTTGGAAATGAATAATAATAACACAGGAGAACAAATTTTAGGAAAATATTTGTTTCTTTAACAAATTTAGACTAATTTAAAAGAATTTACAACCCTGAATCAGAATGTAACCTAGCAATGTTTCTGTCACATAGGGTTTGATTTCAAATTGAATTATTATGTGAGGTCTTACATAATAATTCAATCTGAAATCAAACTCTACGTGTTTGATTGTTATGGCTGAAAATCCGGATCATTTTCATTTTTGAAGACCAATGTCTCATCTGCTACTTTGTCATCATCAGTGTCTAAGGTAAACTTGCCTGGTGGCTTCAATATAGGAATACTTTTGTCATATGACACTGGACTCAAAGCTGATGGCAGATTTATGTATGAAATTCACTTTTTTGTTTTTGGAAGAAAAGTCTGAAACATAAGCAGCAGTTTGTAACATGATCTTTCTGCTTTCTTCATATTATTAGGACAGCAAAGGACATAGTTAGCTTTTAATCCAAGCTCTTAATTTACTGTACAACAAATATGGATAGCCCACCCTCTGTTTTGATCACCAACTCTACAGTACATCCAAAATTCAATTCATAAGCCTTCTTTACAAGTGAATTCATTGGTCTTCTTTGTGGCTTCAGACAGAACTCACCACAAATGTAGCAGAAAGTGTCAGTTTTGAACAGGACCATCCCGTTTTTAGGTAACCTGTCCCATTGTCCCTAAGCACAACCCCTCCTGCCAACCCCAACGGCCCTCCCGACAATCGCAGCAGAAGAGTACCCAACCCCTCCTGCTGGCCCCCCCAACGCCCTCCTAATATCGCCGGCAGAAGGATGCCAAACCCCTCCTGCCGGCCCCCCCACCGGCCCCCCTAAGATCGCCAGCAGGAGGGTGCCCAACCCCTTCTGCTGGATCGCTCTCACCCCAGAACCCCCCCTTAGTCTTACTTTCCAAGTTAGACCGGACGGCTCTTTGCACATCCGGCTAGCAGGCCTGCCTCCATCCAAATGAGGCAGGCCCGCCCCTCCCCTGCCCAGCCCACAGGATCCAAGGGTCTGATTGGCCCAAACACCTAAGGCACCCTCCTATAGTGGGAGGGGGTTAGGGTTAGGCACCTGGACCAATCAGGCACTAGGATCCTGTGGGTTGGGCAGGAGAGGGGCGGACCTGCCTCATTTGGACGGAGGTGGGACTGCTGGCAGGACATGTGAGGCGCCGTCCTGTCCAACTTGGAAAGTAAGACTAAGGTGGGGGTTCTGGGGTAGGGGGGTTCGTTGGGGGGGTCTGGCAGGAGGAGTTGGACACCCACCTGCCAGCGATATTAGGGGGAGCCGTTGGGGGGGGGGGGGTCGGCAGGAGGGGTTGGGTACCCTCCTGCCGCGATTGTCGGGAGGGCTGTTGGGGGGTTGGCAGGAGGGTTTGGGCACCTTCCTGCCGTGATCGCTGGTGGGAGGGGAGACTTGCAGCCGTAGCCGCTACCACTACTAATCATGGCAAGAAGATCTCTGCCACGATTAGGTACAGCGGCCGCATCTACTTACCATGTAGACCAGCATTTTGCTAGCCTACATTGTAAGCATCTCCTGTTCTGCTAGGGAGACATGTAGGGCCGCCTAGGTTCGCTTAAGGCTACCGCCTAGCCTTAGGCGAGCTTAGGTGGGCTTGCAGGCCTCTCTAGGCTCCCTGGAGGCGCCTTCAATATAGGCGGCCTGCCTGGGGAGCATTTTTTTTTTTTAGAAAAAGTGCCTCCCAATTGGCTGATTAGACAGTTGTAGGATGCCTACAGCTGCCTACAGTTGGGAGCACTTTGCAGAATCAGGGCCTTAATGTCCAAGTGCTTCCAAAGGTGCATACCAATGCCTCCTAATAACCGCTAAGTCCAAATATATATGGGGAAAACAAAAAAAACTGGTACTCTACTAAGAAGAGTGATTAAAGGGAAACATACAGAAGTCACAAAATCACTCAATAGGTGTAATAGTGAAATTAATGACTTCTGTTTGTCCTAATAACTATTATACGGTAAGTTGAAGCTTAAGGAATTGTCAGCCTGGTGTCTCTTGATGATCTCAAGTTTCTAGAGATTGTATAAGAACTAATCATATCTTGACAGTAGTTGGGTATGAGCGTTGAAAGTAGTGTGAATGCCAATGTTACTCATTTAAACAGGTGTGTACCAAGGATCTCTCACCGCGCAAGGTTGAGGAATAACCTGTACGGCGGCAATTTTATCTACTGTAGATTGAAATGAACTATTCTACAAATAAATCTTCTCATGAGTAAGTTTCTGAATTTAGAAGTTGTTCTAACTCCACCCATAAACTGTTTGATCTGTCTTTACCTCTTGAGAGGATTGTTGGTCTTTTACATATAGTATTATCCTCTGTTTTAAAATCCTAGAAAGAATCTTAACCTCCCATCTTCTAGATTTTCTAAATGCAAATTAAAATCACCAATTAAAATTGAATGAAATTGAGTGGACGAGTGTGTCAGAATTATAGAGAGTTCATCAAAACTACCCACCCCAATATCCCAGTGATCTATTCTGTATAAAGCTAATATTCCCACTTTATCACCATTGGGGGGCACTCTTACCTTAACCAGTAATGCTTCCTCTCATCTCCTGTCATTTGCAGAATTGCAACTTAGGTATTCCCTACCATTCTCAAAATGTTTTAAGTGGATACAGTTGCAACATTGTACCTGCTCTTGGTCTATTCCTTTTCGGATTTTGACAAATGTACCTGCTTCAGGACACAATGCTGTTCTTTCTATAAATATATCATTCAGACAATCTATAAAGGTACTACAGGAACACAGTTAGTTTGGGACAAAGAAACCAATCATTGGGTTATCCATGAAGGTTGAGATTATTTTTGGAGCAAGATTGTCTGCCATTCCTTGTCAGCTTTACTTATTCAGTCCGGGTTTTATTTTGGTTTTGTTTGTTTTTTTCTGGTACACCAAGCATACTAGACATTAATCAAATTTGGTAAACTGCATAGTTCAGTGTTCAGCTTATGTTAGCACTGTGGGAGGTTTCAAAAAACATTGGAACATATTTATTGCTGTTCCATGGTGTGATCTTTTTGGACTGGAGTATGGGAACATATTTCAGCTCAATACCCCAATGTCATATGCTATCATTTTCTGGAAAGCAAATATCTTTTTAAAACACTGCTGAACATCATGTTAGCAGTGGGTTAGAAGGGTAGGTCATGTCTAAATATCACTTTTTGGTGTACTATAGTATGTTTGTTTGCTAAATATGAGTCTATTACAACTAAAAGAATGCATCAATTCCTGGAGAATGAGAAATTGTGAAAAGACCAAAGTGGCAAGTTGTCATGGACTGTGTGGATCATTGTCAACTGCAGTATATCACAGTGTTTTATATATTATTTGAGACACTGTCATCTTACTCCCTCCTTCCTTCTTTCTCTGTCCCCTTATATTGCAGGGGTTCTCTTGATATGAATTCTTTGTATGGTGTTAGAAAAGAACATGCTATGTTGTTGATATTATGATACTGTTGTGCTCTTGATTGTTGATAGAATAAAGTGTAGAGGCAATGATCTGCAAACCACACAGGCAGACAGTTGTACCAGGAATACCACAACATTTCACTCTCAGGCTGCATCAGGGGTAAATGATAAAGTATAATTAAAAATAATCATGAACATACAAAAATTAAAGATCATATTAAAGCTACACAATTATAGGATCTGCAGGGCAAGGAAAAGGCACTGTGGATCAATTTGGAAAGAGGGAATGGTGAATAAATTTACTTTGGTGTGATATATAGGCCTCCTTCACAGATGGAAGAAGTGGACAGAGATTGAATAGTAGACATTCAGAATATATCTAAAAAAGGGAAAGTTTTACTAATAGGTAATTTTAACATGCCAGATATTGATTGGGATATTCCTATTGCAGGGTCTTCTAGAAGTAGGGAGATTCTGGATTCTCTACAAGGAGAACTGTTCCAGTAGTTAGTAATGGAACCCACACGGAATAGGGTCATACTAGACTTAGTGCTTACAAATGAGGAAAGCATTTCTGATGTAACATTGGGTGATCTGACATCCAGTGATCACTGCATGGTACAGTTTAATATTAAACTTTATATAGAGAAGGCTCATTCAAAAATAAAGGTTCTAGACTTTATAAAAACTAACTGTTCAGATGAGGGATTGTGTCAAGGAATTGTTGTCTGGATGGGAACATCTGAAAGGTATAGAAATTCAATGGACAAAACTGAAAGGAGTTATTGTAAGGGTGACAAACCTTTTTATGAGGAAAGTAAGTACAAGTAAGAGGAAAAGAAGGCTGATTTGTTTCTTAAAAGTAGTAGCTGAGAAGGTAAGAATTAAGAGGTTAGCTTTCATAAACTACAAAACATCACAGAATGAGGAAGACAGGCAAAAATATCTGGAAAAGTTAAGGGTGAGTAGTCAGGAAAGTAAAGATACAAATGGAAGAAAAAATAGCTGACATGGTAAAATGGGGAGACAAGACTTGTTTTAGATATATCAGTGATAGGAAGACATGCAAAAGTGGCATTATGAGACTCAAATACAGAGAAGTGTTGCTGATGAAAGAGCGCTCTCACTCTTCTCAGGATACAGAGACTAATGAAACACTTTAACAAGAGAATTTAGCTGATCCTTAAATGTAAGAGATGAATCAATAACAATACCCAATATTAGTGAGGAAAACTCAATTTTCAGAGATTCTCCTGAGTCTAAGGTCACAGCTGAGGGAAGATAATCTAACTTTGGACCAATCCATAAAAGTTTGTTCTTTGCAGCATTCAATTTCATCTGGACCATCATCGCCCAGGACCGAAGCTTAGCAATGCAATGAATAATATTGGGTGTTAGATTAACAAGATCTGGGTTGATGTCAAGTAATATGAAGATGTCATCATCGTACGTTAATAGAGTTTCCTAAATATTCAAGTCATAGTATTTCAAAGTACTCATGTAGATGTTAAATAAGATTGAAGACAATGGGGAGCCCTGGAGAATACCACTAAGAGCTCTCCAAGATTTTGAATTAGATCCTTCCATATTAACTGAGTAAGAACAGGAGGATAGAAATTTATCGAACCAGTCCAAGACAGTCTGATCAAGGCCCAAGTCTGAGAGCAGATAATGCAGATTATTATGATAGATTACATCAAAATCTGCAGATAAATCGAACTGAAGTAAGAAAGCATGTTTCTTACAAGATTGTAACCCCTGTATCTTAGAAAGGAAAGAGACCAAAAGGGTTTCTGTGCTGAAATTTGGGTAGAACCCATGCTGGAAAGGTAAAAGGATAGAAAACTTCACCAAGTAACTTGAGAGTTGGCTGGCAATAATTGATTCCATAAGTTTAGTTAGAAGAGGTATATTTGCAATCGGTCTATAGTGGGAAGTGACAGTTGGGTCAAGGCCTGTTTTTTTCAAGAGAGGAGTAAGGCTAATTATACTCATGTCATGTGAGAAATATCCTGTTTCTAAAGCATAATTTAGTAATGCAGTCAGCAAATTGATTGCTTGAGGTGGAATATTAGCAAAAAGATAAGAAAGAAAAGGATCAAGGGTGCATTTATATCTCATCAATTTTGCGCATAGTTTTGAGACTTGGGACTCAGATACCAAGTCAAATGAATGCCAGAAACAATCTGCTGGCTTCAGCATTAAACTACCCTTGAAATCTGAGAAAAGGCCAAAGTCCACTGTAGAGAAAGAATTCCTAATGGTAACGATTTTATCCTCAAAAAAGAAGCAAGAGAATCTGCAGAAGGTGGTGAAACCTGAAGAGATTTATGGTAACAACTTGTTAATGTATGCCAGAAACTAAATAGAGTATAGTACCACACTTTGGTGATTAAAATTGGTGATTTTATTGCCATAGTAGTTTTTTCTTGCCTTTCTCAGCTCAGAATTATATTTTCTTATAGTAATGTAATGTAATGTAATTTATTTCTTATATACCGCTACATCCGTTAGGTTCTAAGCGGCTTGAAGAAAATATACATTAAGATTATAAATGAGAAGTAAGAAGGTACTTAAAAAATTCCCTTACTGTCCCGAAGGCTCACAATCTAACTAAAGTACCTGGAAATTAATAAAGAAGAGAAAATAAAGATGGTTGAAAAAAGAAAAATTCTATGTGAACTTATAGGATGGAAATTAAACTGACAGTGAAGAACTGTATGAAAAATACATATGGAATGCAGTTAGAGAGGGTAGGTTACAATCTATTTATGGTATTTGTTTAATTGGAAGGTGTTTAGGTGGGTAATTTGGGGGAAGGTTATCTGAAGGTAGGTGAATCTTCTGGAGGTAAAAGAGGAGGGGTTAAGATATTTGGATGAATTTTTTGAAAAGCAGGGTTTTGATTTCTTTTCTGAATGTTTTGAGGTTGTCTGATATTGTCATAAGATTGGAGATGGAATGGTTGATTTTTGCTGCTTGTGTTGCCAGAAGGTTGTCAAACATTTTCTTGCGTTGTGTGCCTTTGAGTGGGGGGAAGGCGAAAGGGTTCGAGGTTCTTCTGTGTCTTGAGGTGGAGATTTGGTTTAAGCGGTTATTTAGATAGGAGGGGGAAGAGCTGTGTAATGCTTTGAATATCAGGCAGTAGAATTTGAATTGGATTCGTGCTTGTATGGGTAGCCAGTGAGAGTCTAAGAAGGCAGTTGTTATGTGATCATATTTTTTGACTGAGTAGATCAATCTGAGGGCGGTGTTTTGTATGGTCTGGAGTTGTTTTATCATAGTGGCTGGACAAGGAAGATATAGGGAGTTGCAATAATCCAGCAGACCTAAGACTAGGGATTGGACGATTAGTCTAAATTGTGTTTGGTCAAAGAATTTTCTGATTTTGCGGAGATTTCTCATGGTTAAAAAAGCTTTCTGGGTTGTTTTGTTGATCTGGGGCTGCATTGTGCAACATCTGTCTATCGTAACTCCTAGGTGTTTTAGTTCGGGTTGTATTGGGTATTTGGTATTTTTGATTTTCAGTTCAGTGATGGTAGGAGTTTGGGCTTTTTCGAGCAAAAGGAATTTTGTTTTTTCAGAATTTAGTTTTAGTTTGTGATCCATCATCCATTTTTCTACTGTGTCTAAGGTTGTTTCTAATAGAGAATGACACGGTGGCGGTTTACCCGCGGCCACCGCATTTTAGCCGCGGGTCACCGCCGAAAACAGGGAAGAAAACTAGCAGTCGCTGCGGCGACGGGGACAAGGCCATTCACCGCCCGCGGGGCGGTGAATGGGTCTTGTCCCCGCAGTGAGGCATGAAGGATCGCGCGGTCCCGCAGCTCACACCCGCCTGCCCAATCGATTCTAGTGTTTAGCCAGCTCTCTCCCTTCTCCTCACCTTAGTTTGTAGATTTTCTTTTTCGGCGACCCGCACGCTATCAGAGAGCCGCGCACCCGCTGCTGCTCAGTTTCGATCTTCTGCTCTGACGCAACCGGAAACAGGAAGTTGCAGCAGAGCAGAAGATTGAACACTGAGCAGCCGCGCGTGTGCGGCTCTTTGGGAAAGCGTGCAGGTCGCTGAAAAAGAAAGCCTGCAAATTAAGGTGAGGAGAAGGGAGAGAGCTGGCTAAACACTAGGATCGATTGGGCAGGCGGGTGGGGGCTGCGAGGACCGTGCGATCGCTAGTGTTCCCGGCTCAGACTGTAAGGAGGGAGTGAAAGGGAAAAGGATTCTGGGCCAAGGTGATGAAAACGGAAAGAAAAACCCACAGCAGGAAAGAAAGGGAAGGACAGGCAGGTGAGCCAGATGCTAGAAGCAGGGGGGGGGGAAGAAAGAGGGAAAAAAGCTAGATGGGGTTGAAAAGAAGAGACACACTGGTATGGAAGAGGAAGATAGGGGAAATCTGGACACAGGAAGGTAACAGAAAGAGGGGAAATTATGTGCATTGGGGCATAGGGACAGAGACAAAAAGGGGACATGCCATGTGGATGGAATATGGACACAGGGGGGGGCAATGGCAGATACATAGGGGAGATATTAGAAAAGTATATAAAATCGTACCCGTTTGAGGCTTTTATGTATGCAGCAGTGACGGTGACGGGGCGGTGAATGGGATGGCAGTGGCGGTGACGGGGCGGTGAAGAGGATGGTGAGACGGGGACGGGGCGGTGACGGGGATGGTGAGACGGGGACGGGGCGGTGACGGGGATGGTGAGACGGGGACGGGGCGGTGACGGGGACCAATTTTTTCACCGTGTCATTCTCTAGTTTCTAGCTTTGTTGTGGTGGTGGTCTCTGATGGGTCGAATGGGAGGATTATGGTGATGTCATCAGCATAGCTGAAAGATGTGACATCTAGGGTATCTAAAGTGGCTCCTAGGGAGGAGATAAAGAGGTTGAAGAGCGTAGGTGAGAGAGGTGATCCTTGTGGAACTCCGCAGGGATTTGTCCATGGTTCTGATTTGATATCATTGTATTTTACCCTGTAGGTTCTAGATTTGAGGAACCCCTGAAACCATTTGTAGACCTTGCCTGAGATTCCTATGGCGTCGAGAATTTGTAGTAATAAGGTGTGGTCAACTAGATCAAATGCTGCGGAGAGGTCTAATTGTATTAATATCGGGCTGTATCTAGTAATGTGACAAGTAGTGTTTCTGTACTATGGTTAGTTCGGAATCCTGATTGTGAGGGGTGGAGTAGGTTATGTTTTTCCAGATATTCGGTGAGGTATTGTGCCACTAGGCCTTCTATTATTTTAATGTACAATGGTATTGAAGCGATAGGTCTGTAGTTGGAGGGGCTATAGTGAGCCTCCAATTAAGTTTATCTAAGTCTAAATTAGATTTCTTCCATTTACACTCGAGTTTCCTACACGTTTGCTTGAGTTCTCTATGAGATGGTGTAATAAGAGGAGCGAGTTGTTCTTCAGTTAACCCAGCTACCATCTACAGGGCCTTCTCTCAGAGAGAGACTTTAGTGCTTAAGTCTAAAATAGGTCTGAACTAATTTTCTTTCTAAAAATTACAGAGAATGGTGAAGTTTCTGGAAACCGGTGATTACAGGACCAGAGGCAACAAAGAGTCACTACATTTGTCAGACAAATATGATCAATTTCTTTGAGTGGGTGACCAGAGAATTCGATAGAGGGAGTGTGCTAGATGTGATGTATTTAGATTTTAGCAAAGCCTTTGACAGTGTTCCACATAAATGCTTAATAAATAAACTGAGTGCCCTCGGGATGGGCCCCAAAATGGTGGGCTAGGTCAGGAACTGGTTGAGTAGAAGACAACAGAGGGGGAAAGCCACTGCTTGCCCTAGATCGGTAGCATGGAATATTGCTACTCCTTGGGTTTTGACCTGGATTGGCCACCGTGAAAACAGGCTACTGGGCTTGATGGACCATTGGTCTGACCCAGAAAGGCTATTCTTATCTAATCTCATCAATGGAGATTGCTCTGAAGAAAGGGATGTTACCAGTGGTGTGCCTCAAGGTTCTGTTCTTGGACCTGTTCTTTTTAACATTTTTAAAAGTGATATTGTTGAAGGGCTGTCAGGTAAGATTTGCCTCTTTCTGGATGATACTAAAATCTGCAATAGAGTAGATACCCTGGATGGTGTGAATAATATGAAGAAAGACCTAGTAAAGCTTAAAGAATTGTCTGAAATTTGGCAGCTAAAATTTAATGCTAATAAATGCAATGTCATGCTTTTGGGCTGCAAAAAACCGAAGGAACAGTATAGTTTAGGGGATGAAGAACTTATGTGCATAAAAGAACAGTGGGACTTGGGTGTGATTGTATGTGATGATTTTAAGGTGTCAAAAATAAGTTTGCCACAAATAATGCTCGATCCTCACAAGGTAAACTACTGAAATTGTCTAGATAAATGAAAGAAAGAGGTCTCAGAGCACCAATCCAAAAATCATATATTTTTTCTCCTTTGGTTATCATGGTGATGGATTTCTTTCATAGACCAAAACCTTCATAATTGTTTGCTGTCAATTATCAGCTTAATATAAATTTAACTTTATTAATCCATTACTGATTTTTTAGGCTTTTCAGTTCAATTATCATTTTTTGGCTTTTCTAAGAACAGGATTTTGTTTAAAAACCTCTTTAATCAAACACCTGATTTGCATTATTGATAATGGGAAAAACTATAGCCATATTGTTGCCACTATTATCAATTGCTTTAATCACAGAATCACCCCAAATCACACCTGCATGTTGGTAGGTGTCTCAATGTAGACACTTACCTTAAAGTGGTAGAATCCTACCAAGTTAGATGCCTAACAGTTAGGGCTCCTTTTACTAAGCTGCGATAACGTTTTTAGCGCACGCTAAACCCACGCTACGCGGCTAGAACTAACACCATCTCAATGCGCTAAGTGCGTGCTAAAACTACTATCGCAGCTTACTAAAAGGAGCCCTTAATTTTTTAATGGTTTTAATTGTTTCTTAATGGCACTTTCAATTATCAGTTCCGATTAAGCCAATTAAGAACATTAAGTTAGGCACCTAGATCATCTAGGTACGCTGATCTAAGCACTTAACTTTAAGCATCATTTATAGAATGTGGGCCTCAGTTCCTTAGTTTGTGATAGCATTTTCAAAATTATCAAATCTCATTTTGCTATATTTGTTGTTTTACCTGATCTGGTAAAAATTATAGTACTTTTCTGCATTGGCACACAAAGCCTTTGAATATGAGTATAACACTATCGATAATTTCAAGTTTGTACAATAACATAGGTTTGAAAATGTAAAGTGAGTAAAAATAACTGTACTTGAAAGAGAAACATGTAAGACACATGAGTAACAAGGAGCAAATCATTTCACTTTCTACTCTGGATTTTTAGGTTGAAAGACTGCAAGCTATGCAGATAATTAGGCATTCATGCTGCCACAATAAATCACTTTTCTAAAGAGACTGATGCACCTTGACATACTCAGCTTAAACAGATAGACATGCCTGTAAATAAGGATCTTCAGATGCATTATAAAAAGAAAAAGACAAAGGATTCTTTAGCAAGCATCCTGTTATCCTTTCAGCAGTGGGTCTCAATATGTTCCCTCCCGCCGCCACCCACCTCCTGACAACCAAACACCTGCCTCCTCCCCCAGCAGCAGGAGGGATGCCCACCTCCCTCCTGCCACCACCATCACCCATCCCCCCAACAACCCACCGTACCTCCTGTACTCCCCACACTTCCAATATCTTTGGCATGATGGATGGCCAGAGGAATGCCTATTGCCTCCAGCTGGAAGGCCTACCTCTTCAAAATGGCAGACATTCATCTTCCTGATGCATCCTTGGAAGTGCCGGGGAGGGGTCTAAGTCTCTTATTGGCAAGGCATTTAAGACCCCTCCTAAGGAGAGGCCTCAAGCTCTTGGGCTTGCACCAGAAAGAGGAAGGGCTGCCATTCTGAATAGGCAGGCCTGCCAGCCGGAAGGAGTATGCATTCCTCTGGCCAGCCTTCATGCCAAAGGTACGGGGGGTGAGGGGATTGTCAGGGGTTGGGTAATGGCAGCAGCAGGAGGGAGTGGGAATCCCTCCTGCTGCCTGGGGGGGCAGGTATTTGATTGTCGGGGTTGTTGGGGGACTCTAGTGACAGTGGTGAGAGGGAATAGGCATCCCTCCTGCTGCCAGGGGTGTTGGGTTTGAGTTGTCAAGGTTGTCAGGGGACCCCAGCAATGGTAGCGGGAGGGAGTGGGAATCCCTCTTGCTGATCTTTGATTTGGGGATCTCTTTTATTTGTTTGTTTTAATTTGCGGGGTGTATGAATAGCCACAAAGACATACTAATGGAGCAGTGGGGCACCTTACAGAGCACTGCTGTGAACATCACATAAGGGGTGCCAGATATACATCTTACCAGAACCCCTTTATAATGTATGCTGAGTCCTCCAAAACTTCCCCAAAACATACTGTACCAACCTGTCTACCACCCCAATAGCCTTTATGGCTGCAGATGGCACATATAGGGCAGTAGAGCACATATAGGGCAGTAGAGCAAGGCTTTGGAGGGTTTTAGTGGCCTCACACTTGCCACCATAAATGTAATGGTTAGAGTGGCTTATGAGCCTGGTTACTCCTCTCTGTGGTTCACTAGCCCTTAAGAACATAAGAACATAAGAAGTTGCCTCCGCAGGGGCAGACCAGAGGTCCATCGCGCCCAGCAGTCCGCTCCCGCGGCGGCTATCAGGTCCATGACCTGTAAAGTGATCCTTGTCTAAAACCCTTTATTCCCCTTTATGCTTCTATCTATACCCTTTCATAATCCTATCTCTATCTGTATCCCTCAATGCCCGCATCCTTCAGGAATTTATCCAATCCTTCTTTAAAACCCCATAGTGTACTCTGTCCTATCACAACCTCCGGAAGTGCATTCCAGGTGCCCACTACCCTCTGAGTGAAAAAGAACTTCCTAGCATTGGTTCTAAACCTGTCCCCTTTCAATTTCTCCGAGTGACCCCTTGCTCTTGTGGTTCCCAATAGGCTGAAGAATCTGTCCCTCTCTACCTTCTCTATGCCTTTCAGGATCTTGAAAGTCTCTATCATGTCTCCTCTGAGTCTTCGCTTTTCCAGGGAGAAAAGCCCCAGCCTTTCTAACCTGTCTGCGTATGGAAGGTTCTCCATACTTTTTATCATTTTCGTTGCTCTTCTCTGAACCCTCTCCAGTATTGCCATGTCCTTCTCAAGGTACGGTGACCAATATTGGTCACAGTACTCCAGATGCGGGCGCACCATCGCATGATACAGTGGCATGATGACTTCCTTCGTTCTGGTTGTAATACCTTTTTTAATAATACCCAACATTCTGTTTGTTTTCTTTGTGGCTGCCACGCATTGTGCCATTGACTTCATTGTTGTATCCACCAGCACACCCAAATCTTTTTCAAGGTTACTTTCCCCTAGTACAATCCCCCCATTTTATAGCTGAACATCAGGTTCTTTTTCCCTATATGCATGACCTTGCATTTCTCTACATTGAAGTTCATCTGCCATTTATGAGCCCACTCCTCCAGTTTGTTCAGGTCCCTTTGTAGGTCTTCACATTCCTCTGCGGTTCTAACCCTGCTACAGTTTTGTGTCATACGCAAATTTTATAACTTCACAATTTGTCCCTGTTTCTAGGTCATTTATAAATACATTGAACAGCAGCGGTCCGAGCACCGACCCCTGCGGAACACCGCTCATGACCTTCCTCCATCTAATCTAATCTAATCTAAACCTTAAGTTTATATACCGCATCATCTCCATGAGTATGGAGCTCGACACGGTTTACAAGAACTTAAAATAGTGGGTAGAGAAGAAGAAAAAGGATTACATGAACTTATGTGTAGAAGGGGGGAGAGAAAAGGGGGGAAGGATGGAGCCTTAATTTGCTGAAAAGCCAGGTTTTCAGTTGTTTGCGGAATAACAGAAGGGAGCTCAGGTTCCGCAGCGGGGTGGTGAGGTCGTTCCAAAGACCTGTGATTTTGAAGAGAAGGGATTTTCCAAGTTTGCCTGCATAGTGGATGCCGCATGGAGAGGGGAAGGCTAGTTTAAGCCTTTGGGCAGTTCTGGAGGAGTCGGGACTGGAGGAGTTAAAAGACAGTGGGATAAGAGGAGGGAGGATTCTGTAAATGATCTTGAAAGCCAGGCAGGAACATTTGAAATGGATTCTGGAGATTATTGGGAGACAGTGAAGTTTGGCAAGGAGTGGGGAGGCATGGTCAGATTTGCGTTTTGAGAAGATCAGTTTGGCTGCAGTATTCTGGATTAGCTGGAGTCTTAGAATGTTTTTTTTTTGATAGATTTAAGTAGATGGCATTGCAGTAATCTAGTTTGGAGAGGATGATGGATTGGACAAGGATGACAAAGTGTTGTTGGCTGAAGTAGGATCTAGCTTTCCTCAGCATGTGAAGGCTGAAAAAGCATGATTTTGCCAAGGAGTTGAGGTAGTCATTGAGGGAGAGAGAGGAATCGATAGTGATACCAAGGACCCTGCATGAGAATTCGAGCTGTAGTGTATCGCCTGTGGGTAGTGCGAAAAGTGTGGGCAGGTGTTCGAATTTTGGGCCGAGCCAGAGAAGTTTTGTTTTTGATTCGTTTAGTTTCATCTGTACCGAGAGGGACCAGGCACAGAATCTCATTATGCAAGCTGTAATGTTTTCGTGGAGGTTGGTGAGGTTCAAGGAGGACAAGGATGTCATCTGCATAAGTGTAGATTGTTTCCAGGGGGGATAGTTGAAAGAGTTTCAGGGAGGACATGTAGATGTTAAAGAGAATAGGGGAAAGGGGTGATCCTTGAGGGACACCGCAAGATGGAGTCCAAGGAGTGGACATGGTGCCATTTGTGTTGACGGTGTAGGAACGGGAGCGTAAGAAGTTTGAGAACCACATTAGGATGGTGGAATCGATTCCAATCTCGGAAAGTTGTTAAAGTAGTATGTCGTGGTGGACGACATCAAAAGCAGCGGAAAGATCGAATTGTAATAGGACAGCGAATTTGTTACGTGAGTGTAGTTGTTGTACCTTTGAAATTAGGGAAACTAGGAGGGATTCAGTGCTAAAGCAGGGTCTGAAGCCATGTTGGTAGGGGTGAAGAATGGAGAATC
Organism: Geotrypetes seraphini; assembly: GCF_902459505.1. Taxonomy (NCBI): domain Eukaryota; kingdom Metazoa; phylum Chordata; class Amphibia; order Gymnophiona; family Dermophiidae; genus Geotrypetes; species Geotrypetes seraphini. The sequence continues at coordinate 72,305,371 of NC_047092.1, forward strand.
TCTCGAGATAGGAGGAGAGCTGGGTAGCAACTACAGTTTCTAGAAGTTTGGTAAGTAGAGGGATATTTGCTATGGGACGGTAGTGGCCCTTCACTCCAACCCTTTGCTTTCTGTCTGCCAACCAGTGTTTAATCCATCTGTATACGTCCCCTTCCACCCCGTGGTTCCACAGTTTCCTAAGTAGCCGCTCATGGGGGTACCTTGTCAAAGGCTTTTTGGAAGTCAAGATAAATGATGTCTACGGGTTCCCCTTTGTCCATCTGGCTGTTTATCCCTTCAAAGAAGTGCAGTAAGTTTGTTTGGCACGATCTTCCCTTGCAGAAGCCATACTGGCTCGCTTTCATTTGTCCATTTTTTCTATGTGCTCATAGATGCTGTCCTTTATCAGCGCTTCTACCATCTTGCCCGGAACTGAAGTCAAGCTTACCGGCCTGTAGTTCCCCAGGTCACCCCTCGATCCCTTTTTAAAGATAGGTGTAACATTTGCTATTTTCCAGTCCTCCGGGATCTCCCCAGTTTTCAAGGATAGGTTGCAAATTTGTCGGAGTGTTTCTGCTATTTCATTTCTTAATTCTTTTAATACTCTTGAGTGGATTCCGTCCGGGCCCGGTGTTTTGTCACTTTTCAATCTATCTATCTATCTATCTGTTGAAGGACATCCTCATGGCTTACCTCTATTTGCGACAGTTTTTCTTCTTGGTCTCCACTTATGATCTCTTCGGGTTCTGGTACATTGGATGTGTCCTCGCTTGTGAAGACTGACGAGAAAAACTTGTTTAACCTATCAGCTACCTCTTTTTCCTCCTTTACCACTCCCTTTCTGTCTCCATCATCCAACGGTCCTACTTCCTCCCTCGCCGGTTGCTTCCCTTTAACGTATTTGAAGAACATTTTGAAATTTCTTGCTTCCCCAGCCAGCCTCTCTTCGTATTCTCTCTTTGCTTTCTACTAGGCTTTCCCATACCAGATACTGCTGTTCTACAGATAGGTATGTACTATTTTATTCAGAAATTTGAGGGGTGGGAGGGGATGTGTATGTGTGTTGGGGGTGGGGTTGGGGTGGGGTATTCATGCTTACTTACCTCCAGTGGTTATCTGGTCAGTTTGGATATCATTGTGGCTTCTAAAACAGGTCTAGCTAAAAAAGTCCAAATTCAGTACAGGATGTCTTGAAAAAGGTTTGATTATTGTCACAAGATGTCCAAGTTTAAACACACCCAAATACTACCTATAACAAGCCCCTTAATACACTCCTGAGAACTCTGGGAAAAACATCCTGATAGACATCCAGGAAACCTGCTTCAAAAATTGGCACTTGGATGTCCCGGTGATTAGGATGTCCATATATAGACTTAGCAGGCTTTTTACATTTTAACCCCATAGGTTATAAGCAGAGGTGAGACATATAAACGATTAGCATAGAGAAATAATAATAATAATAACTTTATTTTTCTATACCGCCATAGTCAAACTGACTTCTAGGCAGTTCACATAGAAAGAAGGCTGGACAATCAGCGAATTACAAAATGCAAGAAGAAGAATGTTACATAGTAAATTGGAGAAGCATAAATATATGAGAGAAGAAAGCTGTTACATAATACATTGATGTTGAAAGGGAAAGAATACGTGAGAGAGGTCATCTGATTAAGCAAGGAATTTATCAAATAGAGCGGTTTTAATTGATTTTCGGAATGTGTTGTAGGTCTGTCTGGCTTTATTTATGTGGTTTCCCAGCCAGGAATTATTTAGAATATAAGAACATAAGAATAGCCATACTGGGTCAGACTAATGGTGCATCTAACCCAGTATCCTGTCTTAACGATGGCCAATCCAGGTCATATGTACCTGGCAAAAACCCAAATAGTAGCAACATTCCATGCTACTAATCCAGTGCAAGCAGTGGCTTCCCCCATATCTGTCTCAATAGCAGACAATGGACTTGTCCAAACCTTTTTTAAAACCAGCTACGTTAACCACTCTTACCACTTCCTTTGGCAATGTGTTCCAGAGCTTAACTGTTCTCTGAGTTAAAAAATATTTCCTCCTATTGGTTTTAAAAGTATTTCCCTGTAACTTCATCGAGTGTCTCCTAGTCTTTGTCATTTTTGATGGAGTAAAAAAATGATCCACTTGTATCCATTCTACGCCATTCAAATTTTGTAGACTTCACTCAAATTTTGTAGACTTCAATCATATCTCCCTTCAGCTATCTCTTTTTCAAGCTGAAGAGCCCTAACCTCTTTAGTTTTTCTTTCCTACGAGAGGAGTTCTATCCCCTTTATCATCTTGGTCACTCTTCTTTGAACTTTTTCTAGTTCCACTATATTTTTTTAAGATGCAGCAACCAGAACTGAATGCAATACTTAATAAGAGGTTGTACTATGGAGTGATACAGAGGCATTATAATATTCTTAGTCTTCTTTACCATCCCTTTTCTAATAATTCCTAGCATCTTCTTTGCTTTTATGGCAGCCACTGCACATTGGGTAGAAGGTTTCAGCATATTGTCTATGATGATACCTAGATCATTTTCTTGGGCACTGACCCCTAAGGTTGACCCGGCATCTGGTAACTATGATTTGGATTATTCATCCTAATGTGCACCACTTTGCATTTGTCCATATTAAATTTAATCTGCCATTTGGATGCCCAGTCTTTCAGTTTCTAAGGTCTGCATGCAATTTTTCACAGTCCGCAACTTTTAAGAACTTTGAACAGTCTAGCTATGTTAACCGCTCAAACGACTTCCTCTGACAATGCATTCCAGAGCTTAACTATTCTTTGGGAGAACGGTATAGAAATTGAATAAATAAATAGTGTCATCTGCAAATTTACCCCCTCTTTTACTAACACAGAGCATAGGTAACGGCAGCGGCGGTAACTGCTCTGACGCTCATAAAATTCCTACGAGCATCGGAGCAGTTACCGCAGCTGCCAGCACTAAAACCTGCGCTAAGTAAAGGAGAGGATTAATCACCTCACTTGTCTTTCCAATTTCTTGATTATTTATAAATATGTTAAATAGCACCATAGCTCCATTTGAACTAACATTTTGAAAGAAGAGGTATGACCATGAAAAGTTGTCAAAACCAATCTGTCAAGCATATCACACGGCCTACCATGTACTATCATGTATTATCTATTTTGCTTATTAGTGTTATTTCTTATCACTTCTGGAGAAAATTTTTAGTTTAATTTTCAATGTTTTTAAGTTTGGACTTTCCCACCAATGGTTTGCTTAATACTATTGATGGAGACATGCACCACAGTAGAAAAATTAACTCTCATTTTGATGATGCTTAGAGCACTCTATTTTTCATTAGTAAATGGCTATTTGATATGTTGAAAATTATTTTAAACATCTGAAATAGCTGTAAAAATAAAACTCAGTCTCGTTTTCCCTACAATTTGCTGTCATCTAGTGAGACTTATCAAATGAAGAAAGGGTAAGTGAGACTGACAGTTGTTTGATCGAGGAGTATACGGGTGATTGGACACTCTTCTGAGAGGCAATGCCTGTACATGGCTCTGGTCTTAATAACTTTCTATTACACACACTTCCTGTTGCACAGGGAAAGCTAACTTTGATTTATATTTGATAGATCTTCTACACACCAGAACTGTATTACCTTGAATGGTGTCGCTGCAAAAACACCTGAAGTGATTTTATCACTGTCATGAAAGCAGTAAATGGTTTCAGGTGCTGGGGATCTTGTTACATTCAGCTGTGTGATAAGTGAAGTCTGTTGTTAAAAATGTTTTTTTTTTCTGCTTCTTTAACTTTTTGACATAACCCCGGAAAATCTATATTCTCTACTCAATGGGGAATCTATTGCTTTATAAATTGTATGAGGTAGAGTACTGAAAATCTGAGATTTGTGAGGTTGGTTTAATACATACTGTGCTGCTTTGAACCTTTTAAGTGGTGTACTCTACAAGCTACATGTAATATACTATATTTTACACCTGTCTGTAATATTACAGAACAGCTTGACTTTAAATTAAAAAAAAAAGTTTTCTTTGCACAGCATATGGCTCACAGGCATGTAGTGAATCCCATTTCTCCACTTATATTATTGTTAGATAATAGTAGACATTTTTCATCCAAAACATCTTATAGTCCTGTGGATTACCTATGCTCGGTGTCTGCACATCTGGACGACTATATAGTACATTTGACATTACAGTTTTAGAGAAGTATGAAGGGTGGTGATATTATTATTATCCCCCCCCCAAAAAAAAAAAATAGGGGGGAAATAATCAAGAAACTATCCAGGGTAATTTAAGAGGATATAGAATAATATACATTGACTTTTACAAAGCTGCGGTAGAGGTTTCAACTGAAGGCCAGTGAGGTAGATGCTTTGACGCTCATAGTGGTGGGCAAAATGTGGGCCAACCTATACTTAGTCATCCTGCAGGGTTAATCTAAAGTGTAACGAGACTGCCTAGACGGAACATATATGTTGTGACTTAGGTGATCTAAAAACAGGTATAAGTGCCCAGAAGGTATCCAAAGTGACCAGATAACCACTGCAGGGACAAAGTATAGATCCCCACACACTCCTCCAGTGATCACTAACCCCCTCAAACAGCCATAAAAATCAGAATAAAAATGTACATACCTGGCCTATATTTCAAAAGTTAAAAGTAGACATGAACAGCTGAGCTAATTGCAGCAAGGGAATCCCCGATCAGCTGAGCTGGCAGGACTCCCCAAAATTGTGGCTTTGTAGAGTCCTGCCAGCTCAGCTGATTGAGAGGAAAATACCCCTGCTGCAATCAGTTGAGCCAACTGGGGTAGAGGTCCCCTGATACCCACTCCCAAAATTGGCGGAAGGGATGCCCACTCCCTCCTGCTGTTGACCCCCCTCCCCTCAAAGCACCAACAACCCCATTGTGCATTGGCAAAAGGGATGCCCACTTCCTTATGCTGCCACTCCCCCAAAGTGTTGACGCCCACAAGTGAAGGCTGGAAGGAGGAATGCCCACTCCCTCATTCTGCTAGCCCTTCTGAACCCCTGACACATCCTAAGCAAAGAGTAGCATCACATCTGAATCCCTGAACCCCCCACTCCTATACCTTTTTGAAGTAAGGTCGGCTGGAGGGATGCCTAATCCAGCTGGCAGGGTCACCTCTTCCAAAATGGTGGACTTCTCCTTCCCAGTGCAACCTGGGATGCACCAGAGAGGAGTCAAAGGCTCTGATTGGCCCAAATGCACAAGTCCCCTCCCTTAGGTATCTGGCCAATTGGAGTTTTACGCCATACCCAGTGCATCCCAGGAAGCATTGGGAAGGAGGCCTAAGGACCTGATTCGTCCAGATGCCTAAGACACCTACTATGGGAGGGTCTTTAGACATCTGGGCCAATCTGAGCCTTAGAGCCCTCCCCAGTGCATCCCAGGATGCACTGGGAAGGCTGCCATTTTAGGTGGCCCTGCTGGCCAGAGGGAGTAGGCATCCTTTTAAAAAGTAATGGAGGTGGGGTGTTGGCAGTTGGAGGGTGTTGGGGATTCAGGTGACTGGCAGCAGGAAGAAGTGGGCTGATGAATGGTGGGGGGAGTTTTGATACTTCAGGGGGTCAGTGACAGGAGGGAGTGGGCATCACTCCTGCCAGTGCAAGATGGGGGGGGGGTTGGCTCTTCAGGGGGGTTGTGGGAGGAGGGAGTGGGCATCCCTTCTATTGATTTGGGGGGGGTGTTAGGGGGACCTCTGCTGCAGCTGGCTCAGCTGATAATGACAAGGTATTTTCCCCCTGATCAGCTGAGCCGGCAGGACTCTCCGAAGCCGTGGCTTTAGGGAGTCCTGCTGGCTCAGCTGATTGGGGATTCCCTTGCCGCAATCAGCTAATGGCAAAGGATCCCTTGGTAAAGTTGAGCCACCAATCTTTGCAGTCAGGCTAAGGTGTGATTCTCTAACCAGTGCTGGTGACGTGGGCACCAGTTAGAGGATCAGGGGTTAAGCGTCTGACCGTTAGTGCAAACATGATTCTGTTTAGGTACATGATTCTCAGCTGCTTCATAGGTGGCCGTTGAGACCGGCATCCTACACAGAATTGGCTCCTAAGTGTGTAGCCCTTGATCGAGACTGTCTCAGCTTGTTGGTTGGACTGAGGACTTTTCAGCAGCATCTTGTATGTGCAAAAACATCCATCTTTGAGCTATTTTTGAAAGGGAAACAAGACATTTTTCCTGTTCAAAAATGGCTCTATAATGGATTTATTTTGTACATAATGAGCTTAACGTCCCAATTTGGACTTTGACAACATATTGAAAATGCCCCGTTTTATATTCTAAGAATTCTTTATCTGCTTAGAATTTTCTGAACTCCAACTTGAAACCAAATTCACATCCATATAAAACAGTGCTTTTGGATTTTGTGAGTAATTTGAAATTAAATGTATTTATCTTCCCATTCTATTTTCACCTATCTACTTTTGTGTTATATTTTCCCTTAAATAGTATTCCCAGGCCATAAGTAAGATATCAGCCAATTAAATTAAGTGGTAATCTAAGGAATTCTTGGGATTCTTTTAAATAGTGTTGTTTTACATAAAATTAATTGATAATCACTGAGTCCTTTTATTAAGCTGCATTAGTCACTAATTCATACCTAATGCAGCAAAAATTAGACTACCACGAGTCACGCTAAAGTATCACATTATTTTTTTACATTTGCACTTGCAAACCATGCACTACACTTTTTGAGGCCCATATGCAGCGCTGTTTAGCTGGCCATGAATCGCTCCAAGCCGAATAAATAGCATATATCTAGCTATCCCTATATTCAGTGAGGAACAGCTATCTATCTCACACTGAATATCTCTAGATTGGCCAGTGACCAGCTATGTCACGCAACATAGCCTGTCACCGCCAATATTCAGCAGCTCGCTGGATAAATTCAGCAGTCAAAAACAACTGCCTAAAAGGGTGGTATATATTTGGCCATTGAGACTTTGCCAACGAGCCGCTGAATATTGGCACAGTCAGCTATGTCCCAGCCATCTAAAAATAAACTGAAAATTCAAAGCCAGTGGCCAGAAATGGCATAGATATTGAATTTACGGTATCACTTTGGATCACGGGAGATTGTCGACAATCTCCCACAGTCTGAATATGAGTCTGTTAGGGCCTGATTACCTTTTGGATGCCAACATCAGCGGCTGCCTAAGTGGCCACCAATTGCATAGCAATCATGCATTGGTGTCCAAAAGATAATTGCATCAACAGTCACAGATAGATGTCTGAAATGTAGGCCATACAAGTCCATAGTGCAAAAAGTACTAGCTCTAAAGTATTTAGGTGCTGGACAAATTTTCAATCTTTCATACAGTGTATTTTTCAATCTTCAGTTTCATCACCTCTTCCGACATGTATGTTTTACATGAAACTTTCTTCAGGGTCGAGGGGATCTAATGACTCTGAGGGAGCATTAAACTGCCGTGTAACATCATTTGCAGGCCTAAATTTAAGGGGTTTGTCTCAAATCTACAGTATATAGATGTGTAGTGACGCTTAAGCCTGCACAAGCTGCGTCTGGGTGAAGCCACACCATGCCTTGGGCGTACTTAAGTGTTGCTTTGCGTCTACTTAGACGTGCTGCATGTCTCCATAGACACGTTCCTGCCTCAGAGAGGTTTTATTTTTTATTTTTAACCTGCATCCCGATTGACTGCCAGATTGAGGTAGGATGCCTTCTGACACCTGCCATTGGGACGCACATTTTTGATGTTTTTTTGATAAGGGGTGTTCAGTGTTGTGTCTATATTACTGAATGCTAACGTATAAGCACATGGATAATGCAAGAACCCTTATCACCTACAAAATAGGTGGCAGTAAGTGCTTTCCCGGTAACTTTTAAAAATGGTTGCATAGAAATAGAAACATTAGTGGATGGCCATTAATGAAAAAAATAGAACTCAGGTTTTTATGGCCATGGTATAAATAGTATTAGTGTCCAAGAATTAACTGAATAAGGTTGCACTAAAGCCAATGTTTACTCCTAAGCGGTAGTATGTCTTCTAGAGCAGATCCACTCATGTTTTTAATTCTGTTTTTTATTTTTATTGGGGGAGGGGTCCCCTCTAATTTCCTTAGATTTTTTTCTTACTTTTAATGTACATTAAAATACATACAAGTCAAATATAACAAAGATTAATGTACTTTAACATGTGCTTTTTCCAGACCTCTTAACAAATCTAGGGGTACTTTACTAAGCTGTGGTAAGCACTAATGTGTGCTTACCATGGATTCAAATCCACTACTGCAGGGTAGACTCAGGCATCCCATGTAGTTTTCAGATATACACATGCTTCCCAGATGATAACAAAAATACTTTTTAAGTTTTTTAGCTCTGGGGGTGTATTTAGGAGTGGAGAATTGGTACGCCCAGTGCTATTCAGTTAGCAGAGCTATATCACTGCATGCAAATTGATTAGCACGTGGTTAATGTGGGAGACTTACTACCTAGAAAATAAGAATCAGTAAGGGATCCCTTGCTAATAACCATGCGCTAATTTGGAAATTAGTGCATGGCCATTAATTAGGAAATTCAAAATGCAGCCATTTTACAGCCACATTAAAAGTGGTCTCAGCATACGGGAAAACCATGTACTAGTTATAGCGCAGCTATAGTGCAGCTTGATAAAAGGGCCCACAAATGTGTTCTAACATATGCCCATCCTTATTATCTATCTATCTATGCTTGTGTATGCATATAAAAGGAAAAAAAATGTCAATTTGTTGAACATGGTATCTGAAATCTCAATAAAGATTAAGCAGAATTTTTACCCTTGGTTCCTTTTACCACAAAAAAATCTGTTATCTGCTTTACTGTAATACACTATCTTATTATATCACCTTTTCGCAACAGGAAACATTTCAGTGATCATCACGGTACTACTTGCATTTAACAGACGGTGCAGGCAAGTGATATGGAAATTTGATTTTATAGGTTTCTTTTTTGCTTGTACACTGTTTTTTTTTTTTTTTAAATTTGGAAGAAAGTGAACCTCAATTGAACTACGAATCACTTATCTTAAACTTCAGTCACCATCTGTGGCAATCGTTGGGAAAGGATAAGAGGCATGGTAAATTCAAGACTTAACTGAGCAGTCATAATGTTCCCTAGCTTTCATTTCACTTTTACAGTATTAACAGGTTTAAAAAAAAAAAAAAATCCCTGCGGCATCCTGGTTGGTTTCAGCAATCATCTGACCAAAAATGTTCTAACATGTCTTATATTTATTTTTGCAAGAATGCTTTCTACAGACATTTAAGATGAAGCCTAACAAAGTGATAATGACAAAAAATGCTTTACTTCTGTTAAATTCTAATACATTTAGATAGTCTTCTAAAAGGCATGATTTTGACAAGCTGTACAAAAGCAGTGTTTTGCAAAAAAACAGTGTTTCGCAAATAATAGTTATTTTGTAGCTAAGAAAAGAAGAATGTGTTTTGATAATACAAAGTATTTTACAAAAAAAATAAAACCCCAAACAAGCTATTCAGCACTCGTATGGATAGCACTCCACTTTCTCTGATCTGAGAGGTATCGCTATTGTCACTTCCCTGAGACAGTTTCTCCTACTTGATATCTCTTTCACAATGGATGCCATCATCTGGGGCTCACAAACATGATTGCTTCAGGGTCATGAGCACAGTAAGCCTTGACCTTGTTATTTAAGATGTGAAGTTGAAATTACAGTTTGCTCGCTGCATTACATAGTTAGTATATCAATTAAACTTCTCATCCTTGGCACGGGAAAAAAAAAATGAGCGATACTTCTGATACCATTAGGTACATCAGCTTAGCATCTATAATAGTTTAACTATGCATTATGCTCTAATAGTGTCAACCTTTCTGACACTTTCCTCTGGTCTTCCCACAGAGTTATTTGCCTCCTGCCAGCTACCACAGATTCATACTGTACCAAAGGAATCTAATGTTAGTTATTTCTTTTGCAAGCATCAGGGCTGTGTAAGAGCCTCCAGGAGGGCTTATTTAACTCAATATCTTCAACAGTTTAGTCAAATACAAGTCATTAATATAAGTCACTTTCCTAACTAGTCACCCTCAGATATCATGAAAGAAGGCATAATATCCCTATAATCTTTATTTAGTGCTGGTTAGACTTGCTTATTTGTACTGATTCTTTGTTCCTGGTCTAGATGTTGACAATAAATAAATTACATTCCCCAGCTGGCAAATTGCACCACTCTTAAGTAGCTTTCTGAACTACAAAGCAGAGTGATGGATATGTAGCCCTAAGAGCTTTATTCATAAATAACCTCCCTGCTTCATTGAAAAGTATGTTTTGTCTACTCAGTTAAATATATATTTACTCCTTGAACCTATAGATAAAGCTTTTATTCTAAAGCAAAAGACTGTTTAAGTACTTCATACAGTTTGAGAAGTTAATGTTTTAGAATATTTCACTGGGGTCAGGAAAGAATGACGCCAGATTGGTTTTTTTTCCCCCTGGGTTCCTTTTCTTTCTCACAAATAAATGCATCTATTTGTGCTCAATCACTCATGATTTCCACAAAGGCATCAATGCCAGAACCAGTAAAAATACAATAAATATACAGTATACAGAAGTTCGAAGAAGAAAAACAAATAACATAATGCTCTTTCCATTTATTTCTTTGTCTTTAATATTGGACTCGTATATTAAAGTATGTTGAACTTTGTGTTCGTTAGTAAATAGGCAAAGAGAGCAGCTTGATTTACGGATCAGACAGCAATCCCATTATAGTATTTATAGATTGACCTCCTGGTGGAGGTGGTGGAGACAAAGACTATATCTGAATTCAAGAAAGTATGGGACAAGCACATAGGATCTTGAGAGAGGAAGGGATGGTAAACCGGACAGACCATGTGATTTTTATCTGCCATCATTTTCTATATCTATTTTGCTATGCTTTTATAAATTTTGGTGTTCATTGTTGGTGTTATTCAAGCTTCACCTGGTGGAAAATTTTAGGAATATGCAATTATTAATACATATTCAGTTTGTTAGCATCTGAAACTACAAATTTCTACTACTACTGTTACTATTACATAGAATACATAGAGTATGACGGCAGAAAAGGGCCGACGGCCCAACAAGTCTGCCCAATCAAAGAACCCTCCTCTTAAAATAACCCTCCCCTAAGCATTTCCCTGGAGTGAACCCACAAATTACAGAGGGGGGCGGGGGCAAAGTGGTTGAAGCTATAGCCTCAGCACCCTGAGGTTGTGTGTTCAATCCCACACTGCTCCTTGTGACCCTGGGCAAGTCACTCAATCCCCCCATTGCCCCAGGTATACTAGACAGACTGTGAGCTCACTTGGACTGTCAGGGAAAATGTTTGAGTACCTGAATAAATTCATGTAAAACCATTCTAAGCTCCCCTGGGAGAACAGTATAGAAAATTGATCGCTGCTATTTTGGACAATTTATATAACTTGTTTAGTAAGGGTCTTAATGCTTTGATTACGCAGTTTGACATGAGTTCTGCTTTTGACTTGGTCGACCATGACAAACTGCTTTCAACCCTTAACTCCCACTCACTGCTGTATCATTTCCTCTACCATAATCTCCCCAACCCTGAAATGTCCTGTCAAAATTAGATTGTAAGCTCTTCTGAGCAGGAACTGTCTATTGTATTTTAAAATGCATAGTAGTAGTAGTAGTAGTAGTAGATGATATTTTTTTCATCTGGAATGATACAGAAGAATCCTTGGTTGAATTTGGCAATGGTTGAACTCATTGGACCCTCAGATTTAATTTACATTGACATATAATAAACATGAAATAGAATTTTTGGGCTTGTTAATTTTCAAGGATAAAAATCTTTTGAGGCCCACCTTATACTGTAAATCTATGGAAAGGAATACCTTCCTCCATTTTGCAAGTTATCGCCCATACAAACTAAATTTTAATCTTCCAGTAGGGCAGTTCCTCAGGATACAAAAAATCGGTACAGAAGAGGAAGATTTTAATATACAAGCAAAAATTCTTGAGGACATGATAATGCAATGAGGGTACTCCAAAAAATTGATACGACGAGTGTTCCTTTGGTTCAAATATGCTAACTGTGCCTTATTGCTGAAAGAACAACCACATAATGTGGAGGATAGGATGGTATGGGTTGTGCCTTTTTCTGATAATTCCAAGATGTTGGCTGAAAGTATGAAGATACACTGGTATATCCTACAGGCGACATTACAAATTTTTGATGATTTTCCAACTATAACATATAATAGAGGAAGGAATTTAGAGGAAGAGACAGATGATATTTAAAAAATGCATGACAAATGTGGCCATTGCCAATGATGTGCCAAAACAATAGAAGTAAGTGAATGGGAACCACCGAAAAGAAATATCATTATAAAATCTAAAGCACGCATGAATTTTAAAACATGCAATATGGTATATGCTATCATATGCCCCTGTAAATTAATTTATGTTGGAAGAAGCAGTAGACCAATACATATAAGACTCAGTGAACATAAATTGAGGATTTCAAATGGAATCATACAGACTCTGCTAGTTCAACACTGGTTGTATCTCTCCCATATTGTGGAGGAAATCTGCTGGAGGGTCATTGACCAGATTACAGAAGGGTAGGAGGGCGCTTATTATGAGCGGAGACTTTATTATAATGAACAAGGATTTTTACACTGAATATGGTATTACATTGAATACCGTATCACCATTCAGACTAAATCAAGAAATCGAATGGATATCATTGCTTTGATCCCTGATTGGCTGATAAAATGATGTTGAAACAACTGTGGGAGATTTAAACAGGAAAGGGAACAACTGCGGCCATCTTTTTGATGAAAAAATAATAAGGTCGGGATGGTGCGAAGTAAAACTGAAGGGTCAATGTGTTATTGCATTGCATACACCAGAGAATGATTTAAGATTGAAAGTATATGGTCTTATGTGATTATTAATGAGGATCTGCTTTATGTATAGGGGACTTCCTTGAAGAAGCTGTAAGGTGAAATGTTGGAACGACTCATCCGTTCCCGACATTGATGGAAATGCCAATGCAACTTACAGCTAAGTTTTTTGTGAAAAGTGCTTTTTAGAAGTTTAATGAAAAAAGAAATATATATGTCAAGCACTTTATATTAGCTCACAAAACATGGAACACTATTTTTAAAAATATATACATAATTCGTTCCAGAAGCATGCTCGTAGACCAATTTACTCATATATCAAAGCGAGTTCCCCATAGGATGTTAGGGAAACTCGCTTGATTTGTTCCACCTCCTCCCTCCCTTCCCTTGGCCACCGGCACTGTTCCACACACCCCCACCCCGCGATCCGGCATCCCCCTCCTGCTCGGAAAAAGCACATTTAAGATTCTCGGTGATCGATCTCGGAGAGAGAGCGAGAACTAGAAGGCCTTGAGCATGCACAAATGCTCAAGGCCCTGCACAAGGAAGATCTTTGGGCACCGGCACTAGCATGTCCTGTGAGTTGGTGCTGGTGCCGGTGCCAGATAGGGGTAAGAGTATGTGTTTGGATGGGTGAGTGGGGGATGCCAGATCATGGCAGAGGGGGACAACGCGAGCGGGGGGGATGCCGGATCGTGGGGGGTATGCCAGATCACGGGGGGGGGGGCGTTCATAAATCGAGTCAAGCTCAGTTTCCGAGGCACAGATTTTGCGAATGCTTTGCTCGTCTTGCAAAACACTCGCAAACCACAGCACTTGTAAACTGAGGTTTGACTGTATTGGCAGATCTGATGATGATGTGTGTGCTTGTTTCTCTATGGGACTAAAGATATTGAGCCATGATAAAGCACGTCTGAAGATTCTGCAAAAACTGAGAATTTGATATGTATTGTAGAGAGCTGCACAGGAATGGGGACGATGGGAATCCCGCGGGACCCGCGGGCATCCCGCGGTTTCCCCCTTTGGGTCACGGGGATCCCGTGGGGATGCCCCCTAGTGTCACGGGAATCCCATGGGGACGCCCCCTAGGGTCGCGGGGATCCCGTGGGGATGCCTCCGAGAGTCGCGGGGTTCCTGCGGGGTTGGATGTACTAAGTCGCGCGGCTTTTCTCCCTACCTGCTCTGCTTGCAGCACAGAGCCGAACGGAAGTCTTCCCGACGTCAGCGCTGATGTCGGAGGGGAGGGAGGGCTTAAACAAAGCCTTCCCTCCCTCCGACGTCAGCGCTGACGTCGGATAGACTTCCGTTCGGCTCTGTGCTGCAGGCAGGGTAGGTAAGGAGGAGTAGCCTCGCGGCTCGAGTGGCTACCAAGGGAGGGGGGCGGTCCACCCCACCCTGGGTGCAGCACAGCCGGCCAGGTCCCCTTACTTTTATGGCGCTTCCCCGACCAACCGACAACAGCCCTGGTCCGACAAACCTCCCTGCCCTTAACCGCAAATCTAAATTACCTTCTTACAGCAGCTGTAAGAAGGAAATTTAGATTCGCGGTTAAGGACAGGGAGGTTTGTCAGACCGGGGCTGTTGTCGGTCGGTCGGTCGGTCAGGGAAGCACAACAAAAGTAAGGGGACCTGGACGGCTGTGCTGTACCCGGGGCGAGAGAGAAGGAGGGGGGAGAAGGACGCTGAAAGCACTGGGGAAGACAAAGGGGTGGAGAAGGACGCTGAAAGGCCATGGGGAAGACGGGGGGTGGGGGTGGAGAAGGACGCTGAAAGGCCATGGGGAAGACAGAGAGGGAGAAGGACGCTGAAAGGACATGTGGAAGACAGAGGGGGGAGAAGGACACTGAAAGGATATGGGGAAGACAGAGGGGGGAGAAGGATGCTGACAGGACATGGGGAAGATGGGGGGGGAGAAGGACGCTGAAAGGAAATGGGGAAGAGAGAGTGGGGAGAAGACGCTGGCAGGGAAGAAGACAGAGATGCCAGACTATGGGGGGAGTGGAGGGAAGAAGATGGGTGCCAGACCAATTTGGAAGGGGGGAGAAAGGGAGAGGCACAGTAACAGAGCAAATGGAAGACGCAGAAGGAAGAGAGACAGTGGATGGAAGGAACTGAATGAGAGCATGAGGAAAGCAGAAACCAGGCAACAAAGGTAGGAAAAGAATTCTATTTATTTATTTATTTATTTTTTGCTTCAGGATAAAGTAGTATATTAGTTATGTTGATAAAAATTTATAAACAAAAGAGGCTCTGGTAGAAACCCGTTTACAAAGTATGTATTCTTCCCAATTAATATTTCCAAATTAATAAAGTCTTTTTGCTTATTTGTAAATTGGTTTCTACCAGAGCCTTTAATTCAGTAGCATAATTAAATGAAATAACTATTTCTGAAGTTTATAGGGACAGGCGGGGACGGAGGGGATTCCTCGCGGGGTTGGAGGGGATTCCTCACGGGGACGGGTGAGGACGGGTGGGATTCCTCACGGGGACGGGTGAGACTTTGGCGGGGACGGGTGGGATTTCTGTCCCCGCGCAACTCTCTAATGTATTGCTGTCTTAGTAGGGGAAATAAGTTGAACTGACAGCACATACACCTTTCAAAATCGGCTATATAATTGATTGCTTTTCAGGTGTGACCAGGCATACTCATCTTTGTAGGAAGCAGTTCCTACAGCTAAAGGCTAAGGTCCTGGTTGTGGGAGCAACATTTTTCCTTAGATTTCCTTGGAAATGCCGGATCAGTTAGGGAAGGAATAGATATATTTCAGGACCCTTCTCATGTAGAGTCTTTTTTGTTAGTGTGCATGAACTGGATCATATAGACTTAACACGGAAACTCAGCACTTCCTAAATAAGAGGCGGTAAACAATACTCCCTCTAAGCATTGGCCAGATGTGTGTAAATTTTTTTCGTTTGAGCAACAAGTTATAAAAATGTCTTTTCATGTTTGAAACTAGTTCTAAAAAAACAGTTTTGCTAGTATTTTTGTGAGCAACCATGTAAAATCTGTGAGCAACGCTCCTAGAATGTATAAACAATTGCACATGTGCTTCATTTAAAGGGAGCATTGGTGGTAAGTGCTCCCAAATTAATTATTTGCAGTTGCCGCACACTAAGGAAAACATTAGCACATAACCTGCAAAGAAAAAACAAACTTATTTTACTGATGTGTTCAATATGAGTTTAATAAGAACATAAGAATTGCCGCTGCTGGGTCAGACCAGTGGTCCATCGTGCCCAGCCGTCCGCTCACGCGGCAGCCCTCTGGTCAAAGACCAGTGCCCTAACTGAGACTAGCCCTACCTGCATACTTTCCAGTTCAGCAGGAACTTGTCTAACTTTGTCTTGAATCTCTGGAGGGTGCTTTCCCCTATGACAGATTCCAGAAGAGCGTTCCAGTTTTCTACCACTCTCTGAGTGAAGAAGAACTTCCTTACATTCGTATGGAATCTATCCTCTTTCAATTTTAGAGAGTGCCCTCTCGTTCTCCCTACCTTGGAGAGGCTGAACAACCTGTCCTTATCTACTAAGTCTATTCCCTTCAGTACCTTGAATGTTTCAATCATGTCCCCTCTCAATCTCTTCTCGGTCGACTGTCGACTTAGGAAAGTCCTGCATTATAACTCAGAAATTTCAATAAAACCTGTTAAACGTTTATAAAAATGTTCTAAATCCATATTTTAATGCATTTTAGTAAAAGGGCTCCAGAAAGATTCTTCAGAAAAAAATAGAAAGAAATATTAATTCTACATATTTGTCTTATTAAAGCATGGTTTAATTAATTATTACTGTACGAGAGGGGTGCTGAAAAGTTCTCTGCCCATCCAAGAAGGAAATGATGTGGAGCCATTAAACTTACAAGTTTATTCCACATATTCACCCCTATTTTTAACACAATTAGCATATCGTGTCTGAAGTTCTGTAACCCTTCCAAAAAATACTCCGATGTCTGGTCATTGAAATACTGCTCTGCTGCTGCAATCACCTCCAAATCACTTGAAAATACTGAGCTTTCTCTTTTGTTTCTTGTTAAAGCTTATTTTTATATCTCACAGATACTTAAAGCTGGTTTGTGGTTTAAGACAATAGGGAGCAATCGTTCTAAAACTAGTGTACTCAGGAGATTGTAATGCCAAGCACCACCTGATCATTTGGGAAATACAATCAAAGCAATTAATAATGCATTTCAGAGTTGAATGAACTAGTCAAGAGGGTGCCTTTTGAAATGACAGTTTCCTAGGTAAAAGTGGAAATGTGACTTGGCTTTCCTGGCAGCTCTCGCTCTCTCTGTTGCATTTAGTACAGTCTTAAATCTCTGACATGTATCTGCCTGATACTTTCATCAATGTCCTCCAAAACAGTAGGCGAGAGTGCTGAAAAGTTCTCAGCCCAACCAAGAAGAAAATGGTGTGGATTCAATCAATAATCTGAAACAATATATTTTACTTATTTCATGTAATCTTATTTCATTAATTGACAATCTGCAGAAACAAAATTCTATTCCCCTCCTTTACTAATGCGTGGCGCGGGTTTTAGCGCTGGCAGCGGTGGTAACTGCTCCGACGCTCATAGGAGCAGTTACCGCCGCTGCCGGCACTAAAACCCATGCTTCACATTAGTAAAGGAGGGGGATAGAATTTTATTTCTGCAAATTGGCACTTAATGAAATAAGATTACACTGTTTTCAGAATTTAGGAAGTTGGTTAGTTGAGTTAAGAACTTTTCAGCACCTCCTCATATAACATTTAGGGAACAGTGTGAAAAATGAATGAAGAGATTCAACAAGTTGATATTGTGTATGAAATATAAAGTAGATGATTTTTTAAATGATTATTTTAAAGACTAGTAGTATCAAAGCATCTTCCTTATGATGATGCAATCACTGTACTATAAATATAGTACATGATCTGAAGCTATATATATTTTCTCCGAGGGTTGCAATTTTAATTAAACTTTACTTATGCTTTTAACACACATCTGGTGCAACTAGTTCCATTTCTTTTTTTTTTTTTTTTATTTATTATTTTCAACTTAAATTTCAAGTATTACACTTGTACAGAAAGCAAGAATAGGATAGATATCAAATACAAAGCAATATAAATCTTAAATTAAACAAATATACTATTTATGCTCAAGTCCACAATTAGGATCCAAGAATTATTGAAAATTGGCGAAATTATCTAAAAAGAAAATTGTAAAAGAAGCTGAGAACTATAGCACTGAGATGAGGTCACAATATCCTAAATATAGGGCTCAAAGATTGTTAACATTCAGGCGAGACATAGCCACAAAGTTTGTCAATTGTGATGGTTCAAAAAACACATATTTAAGAGTACGGTGATATACAATACATTTACACGGATGTCTCAAATAAAAGGTTGCTCCCAAAGATAAAACCCCAGGTTTCAAAAGAAGAAATTCACGGCGACGCCTTTGCGTCTCCCGTGCCAAATCTGGGAACATTTGTATTTTATAACCAAGAAAGCTTTTTTGTCTATTTTTAAAGAAAAGTTTTAACAACCATGTTTTATCAATTGGCAAAGCTAAAGTAATAATCATGGTGGCTGGTGATGTTAGATCCTTCTCAGATGTTTCTAAGATCTGTGATATATTTGGAAGTTCTTGATCTGAAGGTTTTTCTTTTAGTTGTTGATTTTGTTCTTTATCAGGCAAATAATAAACCCGTGAAAATGGTGGTAATGAATCTTCAGGTATCTCTAAGTTCTCTACTAGATATCTCTTAACCATTTCTCTAGGTGTTACTAACTCAAGTCTTGGAAAGTTAATTAACCTTAAGTTATTACTGCGTGAATTGTTCTCAAGCATTTCAGTCTTCTTCCTTAGGTTAATATTATCTTTAACTAAGGCCTCTTGAACTTGTTTCAATGATACAATTTCTTTTTCCATTTTTAGAACAGATAAATTAGAAATATTCGTTTCTTTTCTTAAATCCTTCAATTCTTTATCATGTTCCTTAATTTTCCCTTCAATTTGTTGAAGTGTAGGAGTAATTTTTTTAACAAAACCAGCCAATAAGTCCCAGATAGAGTCTAAAGTCACTTCTGCAGGTTTAATCAATTCAATTGAGGTTTGTGTAGGTGTAGAGTGCTCACCGTTCTGAAGTCCTTCGGGGGGTGTCTTCAGCCCTTCCCCCTCATGTTGAGATGATATTCCCCCAGGTACCTCCATAGGGGCCCTAGAAAAATGGGCCCCAGTCTCCAAACTCTCCAGTAAATCTTCCCTTGCCTCTGGAGAGGAGAAAACCAGTGAATCCGGGGTTTCCCCGCCCCTGGGAGAGCTGGTCGTCTGGGGTTGCGGGGGCGGTGCCCTAACGTCGGGGCTCAGTGTAGTGTCGGGCCCAGGGACATCCACGTTGGTTTCGCCTCCCTGTGTTGTCAGCGGGCCGCCATCCGACGTCACTGCGACCTCCTTCATGCGCCGCAGTAAATCCTGAATATTCCCAAGACCCGGGGCTCCAGGACGCCGCGAGGCAGAAGCGGCACTCCGGCCCCGTCTCTTCGGCATCGCGGTAAGTAATTACCGTTAAGGAAATTAAGAGAAGCACAGTCCTGGGACACGCAGCTCAGCGCGTCCTGTCTCAGATCGCCATCTTGGCTCTAGTTCCATTTCTTTTTGCAAGAGAGCTTCTGTTTTCAAAGAATGTGTAGCTACTTCTCAAAAGGCTCATGCAACATAAGTGGAAAATGTATATTTTAAACATTTTTAATACATCAATGGCTTCTTCTGTCATGAGCACTCCCAATTCATATCATACAATTGAATTTGATCTAATACTACGCTGCCTATATCAAGCAATGTCAAAAATTTGAAAATGATTAAACAAAGTCCTTTTTTGTAATAGACATCAGCATCTACCTCCTCCCCGTTTTACTAAACCATGATAGAGTTCCTATGAGCATTGGGAGCAGCGTGGAACATTCAGCGTGGCTCTCTGCACTAATAACTGCTATCACAGTTTAGTAAAAAGGGGGTAGTTTCCTAAAGAAGCATAATAAATTGCAGTGAAATTTAAATAATTATATCTTTTTCAGAAAATAGGATATATTAATACCACCTTTTAAAATAGGTGTTACATTTTGAAAAGTTTAATCTCTAATAGAAGACATCTTATTGCAAGATTAGTACTGTTTGTTAACATCATAAAGCATTATTTGAGTGTGAAGCAGTTTCAGATCACTACTGTTAGAAAAGATCTGCTTACAAGCATTTCTAATATACCTCAAAGGAAGCAGAAACATCGGCATTATAAAACCAAAAAAATGCATTGCTACCTCTGTTTTCTTAAATTTTCCAAAATAAAGCATGCAAATATGTGTCCTGCAATCTTAATGTTAGAGAATTAAGTAAAACAATAGATCCTTGAATAATATATATATATTTTTTTTTTTATTTTTTTTTTAATGCAAGGGATAAAAACTCATTTCATTCTCTTTTTCAAATTTTATTATTTCCATTCAGTGAACTGAAATGATTACTTCTGTCTCCTGGGTTTAATAAAGCAATTTGGCTCCTTAATGGGACTTGTTAGGGTTGAAGACCAAAACATACCTGGTAGGATTTTTGCATTAGTGTATACTGCTTGCTGAGTCATCAGCATGGAAACTAGAGGTTAATTTCACTTCTAGTAAATGAAGCGGATAATCTGCCAACAGAGGATGTCTCCTGTGTTGTAAATAAGTCCTTACAAGCTAAGGGACAGCACAGGGCATCGTTCAGCCCCATTCACACCATCTGTCCACAAATGAAGACAAAGTAAGGATATTAATGTTTTCTACAGTTCAAAGGCAGTATTGATAAACCTGCATGGATAGTTTTTAAAAGGAAAAGAGTAGTTGAAATAATTTGCTAGCATTTCTTTGTGTTATGGATTATCTTTCTATATTCTGGCAGTAAGCAAGATGGATTCTTATTCAAATTCTTATTTATTTATTACCAAAACTTGTACATCAAAATGCTAACATTGATAATTATATCAATTCAACTGGATGTGACATAGCACTTTTATACCTATTTATTTAAAATATTTTAGCTTGCCTAAAACTAGGTAGTCAAAACTTGATGTGAGCTACTTTTGAATGTATGAGATCTATATTTGAGATGACTTTAGCAATGCTCTCATATTTGAGATGCTAAGGTACCTCAGAATACCATCCTAATAACAGCACTCAGAATGGTAACAAAAATCTTATACACAAATACACGATGTCCGGTGCAGTACTTGAAGAGACCCCCCAGGAAAGAGATTTAGGAGTACTGGTCGACAAGTCGATGAAGCCGTCTGCACAATGTGCGGCGGTGGGTAAAGGGCAAACAGAATGCTAGGAATGATTAAGAAGGGGATCAAGAACAGATTGGAGAAGGTTATCATGCCACTGTACTGGGCCATGGTACACCCCCACCTGGAATACTGCATCCAGCACTGGTCGCTGTACATGAAAAAGGACATTGTACTCCTCGAAAGGGTCCAGAGAAGAGCGACTAAAATGGTTAAGGGGCTGGAGGAACTGTTGTACAGTGAAAGATTAGAGAAACTGGGCCTCTTCTCCCTTGAAAAGAAGAGACTGAGAGGGGACATGATCAAAACATTCAAGATAATGAAGGGAATAGATTTAGTAAAGAAAGGTTGTTCACCCTCTCCAAGGTAGGGAGAACGAGAGGGCATTCTCTACAGTTAAAAGGGGATAGATTCCGTACAAACATAAGGAAGTTCTTCTTCACCCAGAGTAGAAAACTGGAACGCTCTTCTGGAGGCGTTATAGGAGAAAGCACCCTCCAGGTCAAGACAAAGTTAGACAAGTTCCTGATGAACCGGAACGTACGCAGGTAAGGCTGGTCTCAGTTAGGGCACTGGTGTTTGACCTAAGGGCCGCCGTGTGAGCGGACTGCTGGGCAAGATGGACCACTGGTCTGACCCAGCAGTGGCAATTCTTATGTCCTCCTAGGTCCTTATTACCGTCTCTCCTCCTGTTTTCTATGATTTTTTTTTTATTTTTTCTCTATTTTTTGTAAATATACTGAGTCACTGCAGGAGCAGGATGAGCTCAAGTTCTTTGGTCTTAGGCATTCTAAGCCAAAAGCCCTCACCAATACCTTGTTCACGCTGTGTCAAAAAAACAAAACAGACCTCTGTACAGATCAACGCTATCTCCATGCTCCTTTTCTGTTTGTCTCCCTGCCTCCTTTTCTTTCTTTCTCCCTCCCAGCCCTCCCCCAAGCCACCACCGCTGCAATCGGGGAACAGGCCGCCGCCACAAAGAGGACGCTGAAGCGCCAGGCCGACCAGCCTTCTCCACCCGACGTCAATCTAACGTCGGAGAGGAAGTTCCGGGCCAGCCAGGCAGCGATTGGCTGTCCCGGAACTTCTTCTCTGACATCAGAATTGACGTCAGGTGGGGAAGGCTGGTCGGCCTGGCGCTTCAGCGTCCTCTTTACAGGGTCGGAAAGCAGGTAGAACGGAAGGCAACGCGAGTCTATCACTGAGTCCGAGATGGGCTCCGTGATCGACTTGCATTGCCTTTGTGATCTACTGGTTGATCACGATCAACCTTTTGGGCATCCCTGCCATACAGTGATACAAGGGCATTATAACATTTTCATCTTTGCTTTCCATTCTTTTTCTGACAATTCTATTTGCTTTCAATGTATCCTCAACAATGTTACTGTGGGACACATACCCCCTCCTTTACTAACGCGTAGCGCAGGTTTTAGCGCCAGCAGGGGCAGTAACTGCTCCGATGCTCATAGGAATTCTATGAGCTTTGGAGGAGTTACTGCCACTGCCGGTGCTAAAGCCCGCGCTATGCGCTAGTAAAGGAGAAGGATAATTATTTATTATTTTATTTTAAAGTTAAGTTTGATTAGTATGTTTGTTCTTGTTTAATGGGTCTTTTCTATGATTAATTGGAGTTCTTACTTTATTATTTCTATTATTGCTATATTGTAAATCCCTTTGATATCTGTAGAGCAAATTTTAAATAAATCATAAAGCATGCAAATGCATTCAGAACATCTGTTTATTATGTAAATTGACTACCACAGCTTGCAGTAAGCTTTGCAAACTGCCATTATTTTTCCTCCTTGGATCATTGGGCCAGTGGTAAATAATTGCACCCCTACCTACCAATCCCTGGTGGGAAGACCTTTCCCCAATCAAACCCCTAAGGACAGTAATTACCTCCTCCCTTCAGCAAGGAATGTTCAGTCTTGTTATACACTGAACCTAGTGGCTAGGTTAATGGGGAAGGAAAAATCCCCAATTCTTGATGCCCTCTCTGGAACCTAGATTAACTCCAATGATAGTCTCATGGTACTACCACTAAGGAATAGATTAATATTTAAGGGATATTAATTAAGATAGGGTACCTTTAGATCCATCTTTACTGTAGGAGTAGTCTAATGGTCAGTGCAGTTGACTAAGAACCTGTGGGACTGAGTTCAATTCCCATTACAGCTCCTTGTGACCATGGGCAAGCCAATTAACTCTCCATGACTCCAGGTGCAAAATTGGGATTGTGAGCTCACTAAGGACAGAGAAAGTACCTGCATATAGTATACAGTATGTAATCCACTTTGGTTGTACCATAGAAAGGCAATACATCAAACCCATAACCCTTTACTCTTTTAGTGAGCCCAAACTGCTTGATCTAGATCCATCAAAAGGCATAAATGTTAGAAGATTCCCCCCCTATAAATCCTTGCCCCTTAAATTTACTAACTTGAGGGTCATCCCTTCTTATACTCTGCCCCATGCCCCAGAACCTTAGAATCAAATGCTAATGGTGGAAGAAGCAATTCCCACTTGGTCCTCCTCAAGTTCCTTCCTCTTTGACAATGGCATAATTTGACCCCTAGAAGTTATCACATGATGACACCTCGACATCATAGACTACCACAAGACTATCAGAGGTGTTTAAGAGGCACCACTGTAGAAGAGGCAGCCAGTGCTACAGAAAATAATTGGGAATTGTTTCTGCCCCTCTTGCCCCCTCCTTCAAAATTCCTTGGGGTAAGTTGGTGTCCTGGAGGAAGGGAGTTGGAGGACAAAAGGTTGTGTGGGATTGTCCCTTAGATTAGTCAATTTGTAGAAAAGGAGGGGTGGCTCTTCTGACATTTATGCCTCAGGTCAGGCTTGGGGGAGATTGGGTCTACCATAGGCAGTGGAACGCTTTATTGTATGGGGGGCCCGCAAGCTCTGCCCCAGACCACACCCCCATAATAGTACTGATTGTAATACCATTTTTCCATTCATTTTTCATATATACACACACTATGGTTAACCACAAAATGAAATTATGCAAAGCACACTGTATGCTTCTCAACATTCATTCCTACCAGAACACTTGGCCTTGGTCACACATGCAGAACATAGATAACCCCTATGCAAATACAGGACCAGAACTAAAGTACACAAACAAAACCCTAAGATGCAAAACTCTGCATGCAGTACAACCCCCAGAGAAATAGAAAGAAATGCATTTCTTCCTGAACACTGCAAAATATAGACAGCAGATGTCATTTCTCAAAACTGATACAATTCAATCACTAAATTGAAAATAAAATCATTTTCCCTACCTTGGTTTTCAAACCTTCTTTCCCCAGTCTCTGGCTGTACTTCCTTCTGTCTGTGCTCTTATCTGTGTATCCACGGCCACTTTTATCCATTTGTTGGTTTTCTCTCCTTCACTTTCTGCCATACATCCATCTTTGTTAAGACCAAACACAGGGACTTTTGTATAAACAATAGTCAGTGAAATAGCTATGATATATAGTGGAAAACTGACTATGATAATAGTAATTACCAGTGAGGAGAAAGCGAAAGACTCTTCAGCGGTATGCTCAGAGAAGTGAAACTCTGAAGAGGGGGTGAAAACCTCCTCTTGAGAAAAGAGTTTACCGTCCAGTCACTGCATATACTTCTAACCCCTAAGACTGTTTTTCACAAGATAAGTACATAGCATTAGTAATTCAGCGATCATTTTGGCATTAGAAAGAATTTACGCCAACTCTACAAGAAAATTTAACAAGTATAACATATGATTTACCAGTGGTCAGAGAGTGATTATTCATGAAGTATATGCAGTGACTGGACGGTAAACTCTTTTCTCAAGAGGAGGTTTTCACCCCCTCTTCAGAGTTTCACTTCTCTGAGCATACCGCTGAAGAGTCTTTTGCTTTCTCCTCACTGGTAATTACTATTATCATAGTCAGTTTTCCACTATATATACATCCATCTTTAGCATTAACTTTTAACATTCTGCTTTCTTCTCAAAATCTACTTTTCCATGCCTTCCCTTCCCATCTATCCATGTGTACCATCTCCTCTCTCTGTCTTCATCCATCTCTAATCCCTCTCCCATGGTCAGACATCTCTGTCTTTCCCCTTCCCCCTTATATGGTCTGGCATCTTTCTCATCTCCTTCCCATAGCCTGGAATCTCTCTCCTCTCCCAAGGTCTGGCATCTCTCTCTCGTTTCCTCCCTCTTCCTGAGGTCTAACATCTCTCTCCGCTCCTAAGAACATAAGAACATAAAAATTGCCACTGCTGGGTCAGACCAGGTGTCCATCGTGCCCAGCAGTCCGCTCACGCAGCGGCCTTCTGGTCAAAGACCAGCGCCCTAACTGAGACTAGCCCTACCTGCGTATGTTCTGGTTCAGCAGGAACTTGTCTAACTTTGTCTTGAATCCTTGGAGGGTGTTTTTCTCTATAACAGCCTCCAGAAGAGCATTCTAGTTTTCTACCACTCTCTGGGTGAAGAAGAAGGTGTTGATGCCCCTGTACAGGTCATTAGTGAGGCCCCATTTGGAGTATTGTGTTCAGTTTTGGAGACCGTATCTGGCGAAAGACGTAAGAAGACTTGAGGCGGTCCAGAGGAGGGCGACGAAAATGATAGGAGGCTTGCACCAGAAGACATATGAGGAGAGACTGGAAGCCTTGAATATGTATACCCTAGAGGAAAGGAGAGACAGGGGAGATATGATTCAGACGTTCAAATACTTAAAGGGTATTAACGTAGAACAAAATCTTTTCCAGAGAAAGGAAAATGGTAAAACCAGAGGACATAATTTGAGGTTGAGGGGTGGTAGATTCAGGGGCAATGTTAGGAAATTCTACTTTACGGAGAGGGTGGTGGATGACTGGAATGCACTCCCGAGAGAGGTGGTGGAGAGTAAAACTGTGACTGAGTTCAAAGAAGCGTGGGATGAACACAGAAGATTTAGAATCAGAAAATAATATTAAAGATTGAACTAGGCCAGTTACTGGGCAGACTTGTACGGTCTGTGTCTGTGTATGGCCGTTTGGAGGAGGATGGGCAGGGGAGGGCTTCAATGGCTGGGAGGGTGTAGATGGGCTGGAGTAAGTCTTAACAGAGATTTCGGCAGTTGGAACCCAAGCACAGTACCGGGTAAAGCTTTGGATTCTCGCCCAGAAATAGCTAAGAAGAAAAAAAAAAAAAAAAAAAATTTTAAATTGAATCAGGTTGGGCAGACTGGATGGACCATTCGGGTCTTTATCTGCCGTCATCTACTATGTTACTATGTTACTATGTATTACGTTTGTACGGAATCTGTCCCCTATTAACTTTAGAGAGTGCCCTCTTGTTCTCTCTACCTTGAAGATGGTGAACAACCTGTCCTTCCAAGACCATGACAGCAGCTACACTAGATTTTAAAAAGGATCTTTTTAACTGGATAGCAACCACTCTCACTGAAGGAACATTCCACGAGGAAATGGGACACATACTAATCACACCCAATCCAAAAGACCAATAAAACTCACTAGCCCTAAAAACCAACTACAGACCAATAGCAAGCATCCCCTTATTCACCAAGCTGCTCGAAGGACTGGTCAATTTGGAGCTAGTAGACTATCTAGACAAATTTAACATCCTCAGTGAACACCAATCGGGATTCAGAAAAGGTTTTAGCACTGAGACAGTCCTAGCCTCGATCCTAAATCACCTATATGGCTTATTCAGCAAAGGAACAAGTGCTCTGATTTTACAACTAGATTTCAGCAGCGCTTTTGATCTTGTTGATCACGAAAAAATGCTACACTGCCTAGACGGAATAGGAATTACGGGAAGAGTAAGAAACTGGCTACAGGGTTTCCTAACAAAGAGATCTTACCGGGTGATTGGTGGAGGGACGTACTCAAATACCTGGAAAAACCCCTCAGGAGTACCACAAGGTTTACCGCTGTCACCTACTCTATTCAACATCTACATATCATCCCTAGGACACTTCCTAAAAAAGCTAAACCTAATCCACTACATATATGCAGATGACATTTCCATTTTAATCCCAGTAAACAGCATAACAAACGAGACCTCAGAATACATTTCTCATATTATGACTGAAATAGAACACTGGACAATAAACTTCAAGCTGAAACTAAACACAGAAAAAACAAAAGTCTTCCTTGCAAGCCCAACAGACAAAATTACCAATACAACGTTACATATAAAAGATAATGCATACCCGATTACTAAAACAATAAAAATATTGGGAGTCACGCTAAACACACACTTGACAATGGTGGAACACACGAACATAGTAGTAAAAAAATGTTTCCTGACACTATGGAAGTTAAGGTCCATCAAAAAATATTTCGACCCTCTATCATTTAGACCAGTGTTCCTCAACCTTTTTATACCCGTGGACCGGCAGAAATAAAATAATTTTTTTGTGGACCGGCAAACTACTAAGACCGAAATAAAAAACCACATTTCCGCCCCGTCTCCGCAAGCTCGATCCCCACAAACCATCTGATCCCATCTGCACAAGCCTCAGTTATGATTTTATATTGAACGTATTTTATTAAAGTATAAAAAGAACCAATATTCTATACAATTGTCATTATATAAATATAAATATTCAGAGCAAGGACCAACAAAACCCCTGTCTCCCCTCCCCTTCACATATATCCCCTCTACTATCAAGAAAACTGAACAAGCCAAATTATTACAGAATGCTACACAGAAATATCATGCTAACAGAATACTGTAGTCACACATGACAGGAATACTGTTAGGCTTTGCAGTCCCCAGTTATGTCTCTAGCAGGATATATATTTCAAATCTGATATATTGTAATGACAAAATAGAAATAAAATGATTTTTTCTACCTTTTGTGGCCTCTGCTTTCATCTTCTTTCCACTCTTTTCCTTCCAGCGTCTGCCCGTTCCATCCACTGTCTGGCCTCTCCCCCTTCAATATGTATCTGACTACTTTCTATGCCCTCTCCCCTTTCCTTCCAGCCTGTGCCTCCTCTCTCCTTTTTACATCATTCATTTCAACTTCACTGCTTTCTTCATTTTTATCTCTCCTACACCAGATCTAGCATCTTTATCCCTCTCTCATTTCTCTGCTGACCCCCTTTCCAGCATCAATCTCTCTGTACTTTCTCATTCCTATCTCTCCCCTTTCCCTCCTCTAATCTCCCTGCCAGCTGTTTCCTTCCTTTTTTCCTTCTCCCTTCCCTCCTCCCCCCTATCCAACAGTAGCTCTCTTCCCATCCCTTTCCCTCTTCCCCTCCCAGCAGCATCTCTCCTTCTACCTCCCTCCAGGTGCAGTAGCAGCTCTCCCTTTATCCAGCAGCTTCCCAGCCTCCAACAGTGATTTCCTCTCCTTCCAGCAGCTCTCAGTACTTGCCTGCAGCAGTGATTTCCTTAGGCAGCCTTGGGTCCGTTGTGCCTCTGAGGAAAGGGGAAGTTGCCGAAGTGAATCACTGCCCTGGTAAGTACAGAGCTGCTAGGAGAGGAGACAGCCACTGTTGAAGGCTCCCCAGGATCTAACTCCTGCTGTGCCCTGCACATTCGCGACCTGCCCCCCCCCCCAAAGCCGGCAAAAAGAGCTTTGCACCACAGGCCCTGCCGCCCAAGACGAGCTGCAGGCCCCTTCCCACCGCATCCTGCACATGGGCAGACTCTCAGCACAGACGTTGCTGATGGCCCCAATCCACACGCTGACCATCTCCCTTCTACTTGCAGCTTCCCCACGGCCCTCTTCGGCGACTCGGCAGGGGCAGCGATCAAGACGGGACCTTCCCTCTCTGAGTCCTGCCTATTTTGTTCCAACTTCCTGTTTCCGCATAGGCGAGACTCACAGAGGGAATGCCCGACGTCGGCAGCCTGTCTTGATCACCCGAGGCTGGGAGGAACAGAAGATTTCCCGGGCAGGAAATTTAACGGCGTCCATCTCACCAGCCCTGCGCGGACTGGCAGGAATTTTCTGCGGACCGGCACCGCGGACCGGCGGTTGAAGAACTGTGATTTAGACTACTAGTGCAAT
This sequence comes from Geotrypetes seraphini, assembly GCF_902459505.1. Classification (NCBI taxonomy): domain Eukaryota; kingdom Metazoa; phylum Chordata; class Amphibia; order Gymnophiona; family Dermophiidae; genus Geotrypetes; species Geotrypetes seraphini. Next base: position 72,334,577 of record NC_047092.1, read on the forward strand.
CACTAGTGCTTTCAACACTGGACTACTGCAATATTGTTTATATGGGTATACCCAAAAAAAAACTGTAAGGAAACTTAGGATTGTCCAAAACACAAGCGGTCCGCTTGATATTTGGATTAAAAAAGAGCGACCATGTTAGCCCCTACTACAGACTGCTTCACTGGCTACCAATGGAGGCACAAATAATATTCAAGTTCTCTTGCATATGTTTCAAGTTGATTTGGGGACTAGCTCCTACGTACCTGCTACCTCACTTCATTCTATACAGCCCTACGAGACAAACCAGAAACAGCAACCTATTTGCATACCCAAGCATTACCGGCTGCAAATACAAAACCTTCCTGGATAGAACTTTTATGTACCAAGCAAACAAACAACAACACTGGTTAGACAGCTACATAAATGGAGCAAAACTGACATATAATGCCTTTAGAAAAGCCATAAAAACTGCCTTATTCAACAGAATTATCACCTTAAAAAAAAAAAAAAATCTACACCTAACACTACATATGTCCACTCCTGCTTTTAAGTCTGAAATGTCTAACATTATATTTTGCTGCCTTTAAGATTCTGTTTGCTGTATTTCACTGCCTTTTGTAAGATTCTATATGCTATATCTCTCTGCCTTTTTGTAAGATTCTATATGATGTATCCCAGACTTTTTGTAAGATTCTATATGCTTTTTGTAAGTTTCTATATACTGTATCCCGGACTTCAACATATTGTAACTTGCTGACTGTCCAGCTCTCTTCAGTGTGAACCGCCTAGAAATCTCATGACTATGGCGGTATAGAAGAATAAAGTTGTTATTATTATTATTATTATAAGTTTATTCCCTTCATTACCTTGAATGTTTCGATCATGTCCCCTCTCAGTCTCCTCTTTTCAAGGGAGAAGAGGCCCAGTTTCTTCAATCTCTCACTGTAAGGCATCTCCTCCAGCCCCTTAACCATTTTAGTTGCTCTTCTCTGGATCCTTTTCAGTAGTACCATGCCCTTCTTCATGTACAGCGACCAAAGCTGAACGTAGTACTCCAGGTGAGTGCGCATCATGGCCCGGTACAGTGGCATGATAACCTTCTCCGATCTGTTCGTGATCCCCTTCTTTATCATTCCTAGCATTCTGTTCGCCCTTTTCGCCAGCACAGCACATTGCGCGGATGGCTTCATCGACTTGTCAATCATAACTCCCAAGTCTCTTTCCTGGGAGGTCTCTCCAAGTACCGTCCCAGACATCCTGTATTCGTGCATAAGATTTTTGTTACCTACATGCATCACTTTACACTTATCCAAGTTAAACCTCATCTGCCATGTTGATGCCCATTCCTCGAGCATGATTATGTCATGTTGCCGATCTTCACAATCCCCCTGTGCCTTCACTACTCTGAATAACTTTGTATCGTCCACAAATTTAATCATCTCACTCGTCGTACCAATGTCCAGATCATTTATAAAGATGTTGAAGAGCACGGGTCCAATCTCCTATCTGCAGTCTGGCATCTCTCTCTCTCCTTCCCATTCAAGTGGGTCATCTCTCCTCCCTCCCAGTGTAACATTTCTCCCTCCCTCCTCTCCACCACTATCATGTCCAACAATTCTCCCTCTTTCTTCCTTTCCCCATATACATCATCTCTCTTTCCCTTTCACCCCACACAGCTTTGTCCAACAATTCTCTGTTCCTTTTCCCTCCCCCATCAGCAGCATTTCTTTCTCTCCCTTCCCACTACTCCACCTGTGCAGCACCTCTCTTTTCCTCCTTTCCTAACCCCCCCCCCCCCCCCGTGCATTTTTACTTCCCAAACCTCTCCCAGGAAATCTAAAGGAACATGATACTGAAAGGGAAATAAAGTATTTATGGAACAAGTTTTGCAAATCTGGCACCCAAAAACCCTCTTTCAGCAAACCATGTAACTTCCAGACACCATTCTCTGATGTACTCCTCAGCTAAAAGAAACAGAAGAACAACACTCTATACTTCGCAGCAAGGCACATGAGACAGTGGAGACAATTTCCATATGTAAATTGCATCACTTACATATGTATCTGCCATATTTTACAAACTTATTGTACCTATAATTAATATTGAGGCCAAAATTTTAACTTGGGGTCATTATGGAGAAGGAAATAAACTCCATAGGATTAAGGAGAATAGCTCCCTTGATCCCTCATATAAAACCACGCCAAATTGAGCACTTTATAAAAGAAAACAGCATGCTTTTTGAGGTGATGTATAAGCCAACATGGAAAGTATTCCAGTACACATGTATTTATTTTGTAAAATGGAAAATACATGCACAGATTTTAGACCTGTGTAAGTAATGCCCAAACCAAACCTTCATGAAATCTCAGTGGAACTCGGCATATAATTAATAGTATATGGTAGTCACACAAATGCCATTGTTTACAATAATATTTTTAAGAGTCATTTATTTCATGAGTCCTTATGATTACTTAATGTATTTCATGTAGACCATTCATTGCGAGTATAAGGGCTTTAAAAAGCGGGTAGAATCCCTGGACATTTGGAAATGATAATCATACCAGGACCCAACAGATACCACTTTAAATAGAGCTGAAAGCCCAAATAAACAGGAAGATACGTCCTGCCAGAGAAAAAAAAGTCATGTAATATATCCCACAGTTTCTATGCTCAGAAATAATTCTTACTAATTTTAAATATAGTTTTATTTGAACCAGTTTGTGTAAAGGGAAGGTCCTGAAGTGCTTCTTTCCTTCCTACTACTCTTGGTTAATGTAAACACAATGATGCATTGCACACACTCATTTCTATATTTGTGAGCTCCCATTGGGATTACTGTAATGCTGTTTACACTGGTATTTCTTAAACTGATCCGAAGAGATTACAGTCCTTACAAAACACTGCCATCTGTGCTTTATGTCAAGGAAAATGATGGCATTGGCTGCCTATTGAATATAGAATCAAGTTTAAGATATCAGTTTTAATTTATAGAATATTCTATGATGGTGCCCCTGGCTATCTGGCCTTTCATACCATCCACTATATTCCCAAAAGTAATCTTCATTCCCTGAATAATCATAAAATGTTCCCCTCTGGTTCTTCCAGAAGCCATGCTTAAAAAATATATATATATATTTTGTAACTCCTTCAGTTTGGAATGTTTTTTTTATCTTTCCTTGTTGTCAGAGAGTTCATATAGGAAAATTCAAGCAGCTTTTTAACACACACTTTTATAGCATAACTCTTGGAGTGCTTGTGTGTGTGTGTGTATGGGGCAGGGGAGGGGCAGGAAGAATCATTTGATCTGCTGGGCAAAAACTGTGGTCTCTTTTTTGATGTTGATTGCATAAGTTGTCTATAGTATATGTTTCTATTATTTTATGGAGTTCTTTCATTATTTTTATTTATTTTAAAAATTTCTATACCGTTTAAAGCCTAAATGGTTTACATAATATCACATACACAAATTTATAAAACAAAATAAAAACACATAAACATAAGCACATGTTTTCATAACATAGGGGTCCTTTTACTAAGGCGCGCTAGCCGTTTTAGCACACGCTAGATGCTAACATGTCCATTATAGTCTGTCGACATAACATGCAATAAAACAGCTATCGTGCCTTAGACCCCATAAAGCATTATTTCTCTTCTAAATTCTTTAATATTTGTTTTGGTCTATTAGGGTATAGTCTCCACAGGGAAATACGAGTATATTAGGGGAAATATATTCAGATCTTCCACATCAAATAAAACTTATAAAGTATGCAGGTGACATTCAGTTACATAAACTCTTGATGAAAATGACAAAAGCATGCTAGCAAATAAGTATACATGCCTTATGGAAACTATCTGCTTTGACAGAAGAGCACCTACCATATGACAATCAAAGTTAGGCGCCATTTATAGAATCATGCCTAGTGGAGCCTAAATCAACTTAGGCACCAGTATATTAAGCTAGGGTTTTCTTAGCCTAAAATACCAGTGCCTACTAGCAATTAACTGAATCCACACTCAAATTCCACCCCAATCCACCCTTAAGCACCCCTACTTGTCAACAGACATCTTGGTGAAGATGCCTACATCCAAGTTGTTGACACCTAATGGCTAATTACTTTTTCTTAATCATTTTAAATTAGTTTTTAATGGTACTTTCAATTATCAGCACCGATTAAGCCAACTAAAAAAATTAAGTTAGGCATCTAGATCAGTAGGCACCCCAATCTAGACATCTAACCATTGACACTTTTTATAGAATCAGGGCCTTTGTCTACGGACCTTTATGTGAAGAAAATCAATAAAAACAAGAGAAAAAGGAAGCCGATATGGTTCTTCAACCTAGTGGCTGAGAAAATAAAGGCGAAAGAGTTGGTGTTCATGAAATATAAAAAAACCCAAGAAGAGGAGAGCAGAAAGGACTACAGGGTGAAACTGAAAGAAGCCAAGAGAGAGATATGTCTGGTGAAAGCACAGGCGGAAGAACAAATAGCTAAAAATGTAAAAAAGGGAGACAACATTTTTTTCTGATATATTAGTGAAAGGAAGAAGATGAAAAATGGAATTGCTAGGCTAAAAGATGCTGGGAACCAATATGTGGAAAGTGACGAGGAGAAAGCGAATATGCTAAACAAATACTTCTGTTCTGTGTTCACAGAAGAAAATCCTGGAGAAGGACCGAGATTGTCTAGCAAAGTTACACGAGAAAATGGAGTAGATTCTGCGCCGTTCACGGAGGAGGGTGTTTATGAGGAACTTGAAAAACTGAAGGTGGACAAAACGATGGGACCAGACGGGATCCATCCCAGGATACTAAGGGAGCTCAGAGAGGTTCTGGCGAGTCCTACTAAAGACTTGTTCAACAAATCTCTGGAGACGGGAATGATTCCTGGGGATTGGAGGAGAGCGGAGGTGGTCCCTATTCATAAAAGTGGTCACAGGGATGAAGCAGGAAACTACAGGCCGGTGAGCCTCACTTCAGTTGTTGGAAAAATAATGGAAGTTTTGCTGAAAGAAAGGATAGTGTATTTCCTTGAATCTAATGGGTTACAGGATTCAAGGCAACATGGCTTTACAAAAGGTAAATCGGGCCAAACGAACCTGAGTGAATTTTTTGATTGGGTGACCAGAGAGCTGGATCGAGGACATATGCTAGATGTAATTTACTTGGATTTCAGCAAAGCCTTTGATACAGTTCCTCATAGGAGGCTGTTGAACAAACTTGAAGGGCTGAAGTTAGGACCCAAAGGGTGAACTGGGTCAGAAACTGGCTGTCGGATAGATGCCAGAGTGTGGTGGTTAATGGAAGTCGCTCGAAGGAAGGAAAGGTGAGTAGTGGAGTCCCTCAGGGATCGGTGCTGGGGCCAATCTTGTTCAATATGTTTATGAGTGACATTGCTGAAGGGTTAGAAGGAAAAGTGTGCCTTTTTGCAGATGATACCAAGATTTGTAACAGAGTAGACACCAAAGAGGGAGTGGAAAATATGAAAAAAGATCTGCAAAAGTTAGAGGAATGGTCTAATGCCTGGCAACTAAAATTCAATGCAAAGAAATGCAGAGTAATGCATTTGGGGATTAATAATAGGAAGGAACCGTATATGCTGGGAGGAGAGAAGCTGATATGCATGGATGGGGAGAGGGACCTTGGGGTGATAGTGTCCGAAGATCTAAAGGTGAAAAAACAGTGTGATAAGGCAGTGGCTGCTGCAAGACGGATGCTGGGCTGTATAAAGAGAGGTGTAGTCAGTAGAAGGAAGAAGGTGTTGATGCCCCTGTACAGGTCATTGGTAAGGCCCCACTTGGAGTATTGTGTTCAATTTTGGAGACCGTATCTGGCGAAGGACGTAAGAAAACTTGAGGCGGTCCAGAGGAGAGCAATGAAAATGATAGGAGGCTTGTGCCAGAAGACTTATGAGGAGAGACTGGAAGCCCTGAATATGTATACCCTAGAGGAAAGGAGAGACAGGGGAGATATGATTCAGATGTTCAAATACTTGAAGGGTATTAACGTAGAACAAAATCTTTTTCAGAGAAAGGAAAATGGTAAAACCAGAGGACATAATTTGAGGTTGAGGGGTGGTAGATTCAAAGGCAATGTTAGGAAATTCTACTTTACGTAGAAGGTAGTGAATGCCTGGAATACGCTCTCTAGAGAGGTGGTGGAGAGTAAAACTGTGACTGAGTTCAAAGAAGCGTGGGATGAACACAGAGGATTTAGAATCAGAAAATAATATTAAATATTGAACTAAGGCCAGTACTGGGCAGACTTGCACGGTCTATGTCTGTATATGGCCGTTTGGTGGAGGATGGGCTGGGGAGGGCTTCAATGGCTGGGAGGGTGTAGATGGGCTGGAGTAAGTCTTAACAGAGATTTCGGCAGTTGGAACCCAAGCACAGTGCAGGGTAAAGCTTTGGATTCTTGCCCAGAAATAGCTAAGAAGAAAAAATTAAAAATTTAAATTGAATCAGGTTGGGCAGACTGGATGGACCATTTGGGTCTTTATCTGCCGTCATCTACTAGTTACTATGTAACTATCATTTTTCTCTCTCCTCCTGCCTCCTTCACTTCCTCCACTACATCCATATCCAACACTGATGTTTTCCTCTCAGCATTTTTCCATTTGTTTTTTTTTTTCCTCTCTTCATTCATTCTTACTATCCAATCTTCAGTCTCCATTTTTTACTCATATAGATTTCCATCTCTTTTACCTCATCATAGCTCTCCTATTCCCCACTTTTTCCCTTCCATCCTGGATATCCCTTCTCCCATCCAGCTTCTCCTCTCTCTATCTCCCATCCTACACCCAGTGTGTCTTCTCTCATTTCCTTCCAATGTCTCTCCACCTTTCTTTCATCCAGTGTCTCTCCCCTCCTCTTCCATTCATGTTTTGCCACTCTTTTTCCCCCTTCCATTCAATATCTCTTTTCTTTTTCTTTTCATCCAATATCTACCCTTTCTCCCTCCACTTCCATTCAATGTCTGCCCTCTCACCTACTCAAAATGTAGTTGGATATTAGATAATATATTCAAAACTTCTAGGATACTGTATCTTCTTTCCAGCAGACCTGTCCAACTCATTATATATTTGTTATTCTCACAAGGATCCTCAGATTGTCACAAGCGTAGCGTAACTCTGTTATGGCCCCATTCTTCATTGCTCCTCTCCTATATTTTTCAAAATCTCAATTAATTATTCTATAAATGTAAACTATTTTTAAATAGCTATATGTTTATCATTGAAATAATTATAACAGCTTTTTGTGCAGCAACATCCCTCCTGACACATTTCAATTACTTCCTCAGGGTCGAGGAAGCAAATTATCATCGCGCTGCAACAAAAATATAAAAATTAGAAACTTATCATTAGAACCCTACTCATCACTATGGTTTAAATGCAGTTACTTATTCAGCTTTAACAAAATCCTCTCTCACCTAAATGACTGAGGTATTCTATTCCTTGTTCTTTATATGGGGAACCTCCCAATATCACTCTTGAATACAAGCGTAAATAAAACATGGGCATTTTTCTTAAAAGGAAATATACCTCTGCAAGCTTCAGCTATGTCATGATTTTATTTTGCAGGAAACCAGCCAATTGAGCCTTACAATTAAAACTAAAAGATGTCATTGACAGACTCAGCAGCTCAGGGGGCTAGCCAAATCAATGATGCAGATTTGCTAGTGCATCCAATAAAGAAAGTGACTAATGATATATGTGGCACCTCTGACAGATATCATTATTATTTAGCCAGAGCAGATGACACCAATTCTACTCTAGCTTCTGTGTTAGGCTGTTTAAGTAAATGTATCATGTGCTATCCTTTCTGTTGCTATGTATGAAATGTGAGCAGCAAAAGGTAAAAGAACAAAAAATGTCATTCCCCCCAAGTATGTTGCAAGTTTCTTCAGCAGGTCTCCTATGCAAATCCCCTTCCTTCCCCACATGCTTCAAATGGAGTCATTCAGGGGCATAGTTATCAATAAGGGCTACCATTAAGACTTGTTATTTTACCACTAATTCATGTTATTTTAGCACAAGTCCCATTTTATGCAATGAGATAGTTACTAATAACTGGGGTTAACAGTAAGATAACATATCTTAATAATAACCCATGGTAGGGGTATAGATACCATTGAGTGAGCCCAGCAAAAAGCCCAGGGAGATGGTAGGGGCCACCTGCAGTAGTGAGCCTACATTCCTTCTCCGTGAATTCCCCCCTGTCTTACCCACCAGCCTCCCTCCTTGCAGCTGATATTTTGTCTAGACCCCCTCCCCTCCCCATGCGGCCAGCTATTTCTCTACCTTCCCCCCCCCCTCTCAAGTTCTCAAAATGCTTGCAGCTCACTGGCAGAGGCAGCAATTGGAACAACATCCTTTTTGCATGACTTCACCTGGGCCTTTCCTGTACTCTGTCCTGCCCACAGGAAGTTACATCATAGAAGTAGGACATGGAGAGAGAGATGAGGGACCTGTGAGGAAGGGGAAGAATCAAAGGGAAGGAAAAGAGAGATAGAGAGGGACAAAGTTCTGAAGCAAAGAAGAGGGGAGACATGCTGTACCTAGTGGGGAAACAGAGGGTAGGGGAAAGACAGAGGAAGAGAAAGACCTGGGACAAATAGGAGAGGGAGAAATGTTGGACCTGAGTAGGAAACAGAGGGAAGGAGGGGGGAGAGAGAGAGAACAGGATAGACTTGGAACAAAGAGAAGGAAGAGAAAGGGAAAGAAGTGCTGGACTGGGAAGCTGTGGGAAAAGAGAGAGAGAGACTGGACCAGGGGGCCAGGGGGGTGAAATGCTGGATCAATGGAGAGAGATGGAGAGAGAGAGAGAGAGAGAGAGAGAGAAAGAGAGAGAGATAAGAGCGTGGGAAGAAACTGGATATAGGGAGGGACAGGGACAAAATGAGGAAATGCAGACCAAGGAGTGAGCATACAGATAGTGACAGAGAAGAGAGATTCTGAATATAGAGGGAGGATATGGACACTGAGATGACAGTTTATGAATATGGGGGAGGATAGGGACAGGGACACACTGATAACACCCCAGAATGAACTTTGCACACAGGAGAAGGAAAATCAATTTCCTTTTCAGTGAGGAAGGGGAAGTCAGTTGGAAGAGAGAGAAGAAAGAGCTCAACATAGGGACAGTTGTAAAGAGACAGGGAGAAGTTAGAATCCTACATGTTCATTAGACAACCAAGGTGGCTGCTGGAATAGAACTGAAGCTCCAGTTGTGGGCATTTCAGGGACTGGCCAGAAAGCAAAGGACACCATCAGCTGATGTGTCTATACTTCCACAGATTAGAGAGTAGGGCCCTGATTCTGCAAAATGCGTCTAAAGTTAGGCGCCGTTTAGGTGCCTACGTTAGGCGTTCTTTGTAGAATTGCGCTCAGCAGAGTTCAGCACTATTTAGGCATTTAACTTTTTAGGCGTCCTGTAGAGAATCATGTTTTAGGTGAGATTTAGACATCCAAACAATGTCCTTAATGTTATAATATTTTATTATTATGTTATTAGAGTGGCGATTTTATGCTGTTTTTCATTATAATTGTAATACTGGGAGTTGGATCTGTTTAATGCTTTTATCTATTTCTCTTCCATCAGACAGAGTGACTGGGATTCAAACCAACAACATTAGGATAGAAGGGTATAGGTTTAATCAGTGTGCTACAGAGTGAGCTGGCAAGTTGTATAGCAATTGTAAAACTGGGTCTTATAGGCATTGCAAGGAAGTCTACTTTTGAGCATAATTTAGGCTTCAGATAGACCTGAGTTCTATGGACAGAACTAAGGCACAGTTTGGATATACTTAATGCAATCTGCTAAATAGCTCTCTGGGTTTTTATTTTTGATTTATTAAGCTCAAAATACATTTAATAAGCCACAACATAAACAGGGGACATCAATACAAAGATATTGCATGTAAAACCTTCTATTTTTTTGAGCAAACAGCAATACTATTTGCTAATTATAATGAAAGATCCATTAACTGAAGGACAGCACATGAAAAAACAGCTTTATGTTTCTTGCTAAAAAGCTACACTTTTTTCTCACTAAAGATTGCTCCAATTAGGTCATTCTTAAAACAAGTAGATTCAGCAAATGAAGCACATGACAAAAATATATAGATTGCATTCAAAACTTCATTTTCAAAAGCTTAAAAACAGAAATACCCAGATACAGACCTTAGCATGGCTTCTACTTCATTGCAAATGGAGGTTTGCAGCTGCATAATGGTGACCTCATTGTGATATCATCAAGGTGCACCTGCAAGGTAGAATTCCACAATTAAAATATGTGCTGGGGAGCTGGTTGGCATTTGAACTTATGACCTTAGGAAAAGGAGCAGAGGGCTTTTATTTTTTGAGCTATAGCAGCTTCCAGACAGGTGTCTATGACCCAGAAATATCAAAGATAAGACAATTTAATTTAATCTTGAATTTATAATGAATGTAAATATTGGGTAGACTGGATGGACTGACTGTTCAGGTCTTTATCTGCAGTCATTTACTATGCTATCACAAACAGTAATTATTGCAGGGTTTACCACATGGTAAGTACATAAATATAGCAAAGATTCTTAATGCAGTTTTGCTCTAGCAGCTTCTATGAAGTAAACCATGCCTTAAGTGTTTAACATAGTTTAGGAATAGAATTCTACTTATGTGCCAAAAAAATGGGTGTGAAAAGAATGCTCCAGGGGCAGGCCCACTTTGCATCTACTCTGGAAGTATAGGCATAGATATTGGTTACCTATACATCTAAAAAAGAAATGATATAATGTAGGCATCCACATTTATTGATACTTATGTGGGCACATGGGCACTTATCTATATATGTAAATTAGACATCTATTTGTCACGTTCTGACTTGGCTTTCCATATTCTGAATGGGACCTTTCTAAAATGCCACTCCACTCATCAATTTAATTCTTCTTTTACATATACTGCTATTGTTACTTGGAATGATGTACTTATACAAGTAAGGACAGAAATTAGTTATTGGAATATTGAAAACATTTTATATGATATATTGTAAAGTTAGAACTTTTAGGGCTCCTTTTACAAAGGTGCGCTAGCATTTAGCGCACGCACTGGATTAGCGCGTGCTATAGTACGCGCTTGCCAAAAAACTACTGCTTGCTCAAGAGGAGGCGGAAGCAGCTAGTGCACGTGGCATTTTAGCATGCACTATTCCATGCGTTAAGGCCCTAACGCACCTTTGTAAAAGGAGCCCTTAGTTATTTATTTCATTAATAATTTCATTAATAATTTTTTTATTAATAACTTATTGAATTTTAAAAAAATTTATAAAAATGCAACATATCAAATCAAATGAAAATGCAAAAAATACAAACTGAAAAGCATAAAACAGAAAAAGTCATAGGGTGTCATAATATAACATGAATCACAATTAAGCATAATACTGTACATTAATCATTAAGTTTCAATAAACATTTCCATACATGCCTAAATTTCTCTAAATTACCACATTTAATTGCATAAATCTTCTCATACTTACTATACAGACAAAACATATTCTACTAAGTATTGTACTCTTCCCCCTCCCCATTCACGGTTTTGGCACTCGCGATTTCACATAATTGCGATCTTTTTTTGAAGAGGGGAAACCCCCCCCCCCATAATTTTGCCTTCCCCCCAGCATCCTGGCTTTACCTGGTGGTCTAGCAGGCTTTCGGGGCAGGAACAATCTTCCTACGCTCCTTCCCCGTGTAGATCGCCAATAGGAAATGGCTGCCGTGAGCTCCCGTCGTAGTCTCTCAAGACTACGGGAACTCACGGCAGTCATTTCCTATTGGCGATCTACACAGGGCAGGAGCGTAGGAAGTTTGATCCTGCCCTGAAAGCCCGCTAGATCACCAGGTAAGGCCGGGATGCCGGGTGAAAGGCGGGAGGAAGGCGGGGATGGGTCAGAGCCAGACCAGAAGATATTTGCGGTTTTTCTCCATTCTTGGTACGGCTCTGCCCCTATACCCCACGAATAACGGAGTATAGGGGCAGAGAGAAGTGGCATAGGGTATAGGTATAGAGGTATAGGGGCAGGGAGAAGTGTATTCTAATTTAGAAAAATCCTTCTAATTAATGAAAATAGTTTTTAAGCGTTAGCATTAGTAAGATCTTTAACAGTTGTGCTTTATGGGTATTTAGAGAAGTCTGCAACCCCAAACCTCCTAATATAATTATTGGACAAGACAGTGGTTCCGTTATGGACAACAAATGTGAAATTGTTGTCCATATCTTATCCCAATAAGAGGCATCATATGGACATTAGAATAGCATATGCTCCAATGTACCAGTCACATCTTTACATGACCAACAAAGTTGTCCCTTGGATATATCAATTCTATATAAATGAAGTGGAGTCCATAGCGCCTAGAGCAACAACAACAACAAAAAAAGGAGGACTGCATCATACACACAGAATGTAGTGACGTGGTAACTGATTTCCATATTAATTTCATTGTGATTCATCTAAATTGGTGTTCAAATCAAATTCCCATATTCCTTGCAAACCCCTTGGCAGTTTACATACATTAACTTTCAAACGTTTATACCATTGGGAAGCTGCCCCTGGGCCAGGAGATAATGCATAGCAAAGTGACAAAGAATCCGGCTGACCCTTCTGCATTGTAATTTGAGGATGGACCGATGTAATATAGTGCTTAAGCTGAATCCATCTGTAAAATTGATGTTGAAGCAGTTTATATTTATTTGCAATTTCAGAAAATGGCATCCAATCCTGACCATTCAAGAATTGTTTTATCTGCCAGACACCAGCCTTCTTCCATATTCTCCAATTAATAATGGATCCTTGTATTTTATACTGTGGATTATTCCATAAAATAACCCAAGATGTATCACTCCATTTAATGTTGACATTTTTTTCTAATTCTTGAAAGGTGGCTTTTGTAGCAATAAGCACAGGATTCTTACCCAACTCCCCTACTGTAGTTGTGAAAGGAATAGACCACAATGGAGCCTCAAATACAGTTTTCTCATACTGAAGCCAAGCTAGCAAGAGTGCTTGCGATTCTGCGAGCATCCACTTTGAACTATGTTGAAGTATGAAGGCCAAGTGATATTCATAGAAACTCGGAAAGTTAACTCTGCCCCAATCTTTATCACACTTCAATTTCTTTAGACTTATCTTCGGTGGTTTATTATTCCTTAAAAATTTAATCAGCAAGCTTTCCATCTTATGGTGAACAGATTTTTCAAATAAGACAGGCAGCATACTAAGGATATACAGTGTTTCCCCAGTCATTCGCGGTCGGCGGTTCGCAGTCCCAGTCATTCACGGTATTATCCGACCACGACTGCTGACCAGAAGAGGACAGCTGGAAAGGCAGGAAAGAGCAGCCAAAGCACTGGCGAGTGAAAGAAATCACTCGCTGTATGCTCCGACTGCCTCTTCCTGCACTAAAGTTGGGCCTTATCAAACAAGAGCTGCGTGTCAAACCGTATTCACGGTTTTTCAAGATTCGCTGGGATTCCTGGAACGGAACCCCCTTGAATGTCGGGGGAGTACTATAATTTATATCAGGTAGCATCATCATTTTAATTATATCTAATCATGGTCCATGTGCCTAAGGCTCCGCCCATAGGAGGGGCCTAAGACAACGGCGCCTCAAGCCCCACCTGTGGGCGGGGGTTGAGCAGCCTGGGCCAATCAGGCCCTAAGGCCAGCCATTCCGGAAATGGCTGGCCTGTCGGACGGACGGGCTTGGCACCCATCCCTCCAACCAACAATTTTTAAGGTACAGGGACGGGGGGTGGGGGACGTGGAGTCGGCTTGGGGTCGCAGATCAGTGGGGGGTGATCGGGGGCTCGGGGGGGCAGTTGTGTGGGGGTTGCGTCGAGGGCAGGAGGGCTTGGGCTCCCTCCTGCCCGGATCGTGGGGGGAGAGGGGGGTTGGAGATCGCCGGGCCAGGAGGTTTTGGGCTCCCTCCTGGCCCCATCGGACTCTGAGGGGGGGTTGGGGATCATGGGGCAAGAGGGCTTGGGCTCCCTCTTGCCCTGATGCTGTCGGGGAGTCGGCGGGGCAAGACAGCTTGGGCTCCCTCTTGCCCCAATGCTGTCGAGGAGTCGGGGAGTCAGCAGGGCAAGAGGATTTGGCCTCCCTCTTGCCCCGATGCTGTCAGGGAGTCAGCGGGGTAAGAAGGCTTGGGCTCCTTCTTGCCTCGAAAGTAGTCGGGGTTCTGGGGTGCCACGAGCTAGGAGGGCTTGGGCTCCCTCCTGCCCGGTTCGTTGTAGGGGGGAGGATTCTGTAACCGGTGTTGTTTTTGACAGACACCAGTTACAGAATCCAGCTTTTAGGCGAAGGACTAGCTGTTCCTTCGCCTAAAAGCCCTTGTTTTGAGCGTTTGGGACTTAGGCTTTTTGTAGCTATATGGTGTATGTTATGAAGTAAGTTTATATGGTGTAAATTTAGACATAGTGGTGGTCTGGGCATTTAACCAGCTGAACGTAGAGGCAGGCCATTATCAAAAAGACCCTCCCTTTTGACATTTTTTTTGATAATGAACATTTTCTCTGCTTCTACTTTCAACATTTAAGACCTTAGGCCAAATAGGGACTTAGATGTTGTTTTTTTATTATGCCCCTCCACGTATTTAATTTTGCAAGAGGACCATTTAAAACCCAGCTCCTTCACCAGAAATTCTACCTCTGGCCAATTTAATGGCATCATTTCTGTTTTTGAAGCATTAAGCTTACATCCAGACAGAAGAAAAATCATCAATAGTTTGAAGGATATGCTGCAGTGAGTTTGGAGTAGTATACAAGAGAATGTCATCAGCATAAGCCGACAGCTTGATAATAGAGGCTTCACACGAAATAGCTTTGATGTTAAAATTGCCACATATTGTCATCAGCATGGGCTCCAATGTCAAGTTAAATAGTAATGGCGAAAGGGAACATCCTTGTCTCATTCCTCTTGTCAGGTTAATAGGGTCTGACATCTGATTGTTGATTCAAATTCTAGTGACCGGAACAGTATATAAAATTTTGATTATGTGGATAAATGCCTCTGGGAAGTCAAACAATCGCAACACCTCAAAAATGAAAGACCATTCTACCCGGTCAAATGCCTTCTCAGAATCAAGGCTCATTGCAAGCATTTTGGGACTTGATGACACCTTATTTGGCAGATTACTATTCGTATCTTTTTCATACTGGCAGCATTACTGGTACTTTCACTGAGGCTACTATCATTGTGTTTCCAAAGCCTGGCAAGGATTGTTTTCAGGTTCAAAATTATAGACCCATATCCCTCATCAATGTTGATGCTAAGATTTATGCTAAAATATTTGCAAACAGATTACAGAAAATCTTGCCCACTTTGATTCATCCTGATCAGAGTGGTTTTATGACCAGAAAATTCTCATGTGATAATACTTGTATGCTCACCAATGCAACTTTATATGCATCTTTACTGTAAATAGAGATCAGTGATTGCTTGCAAAGTTAGAACTTTTAATTAAAGAATTATAAGGATTCTGATTCTGATATCACGAGTCAGTTTCAAACTTTTTATACGAAGCTTTACACACCAGAAAATAGTTTTTCTGAGTTCTTATTCCATGAGTTTACTAGAAATTTTAGTCATCCTGTTGTATCCAGGGAACAGAATGCCTCATTGGAAAATAATTTTCAATATGAAGAAGTTCTCCATGTTATAAAGAGTATGCCCAAAGGTAAAGCTCCCGGGAATGATGGTTTAAATATAGAATTTTATCAAATATTCTCAGATCTTTTAATTCCAAAATTACTTTATTTGTATTATGACAAAAACCAATACTATACAAGCTGAATATCAAAAATATATATGAACACCTAAAGATATTTAAAAAATCAATAATTTTATCAGAAATCTATAAAGGTAGGTTCCTACCACAGAGCCAGATGTAGCAGGACAGAGCGTCCGATGCGCACACAAAAAGAAATTCCCCTGATGCAGCGTATTGGCGAATCATGGCCTGTCAGGAATTCTAAGATGAGTCTTTAGATTCAATTGAAAATCAAACTGGGAAGGTGTATTTATACCTGACAACAGAGCAGTGGACATCTTGTTTATCAGAAGATATATTGAAGATATAACAGAAGATATATTGTTTATCAGAAGATATATTGAAGATAAGTGCAGGTTTTCTATATGTTTGCCTTTATGTGTTTTTGAACGGAGTTACTTTTGAATGATTCCTGTAATATAAAGAATTTTGAACACACAGAGTTTTTTATGACCAAGGATGTGTTTTCTATGACAACTTAGTATTTGTCATAGTAGTTTCCTGGATTGACTCCCATGAAACACTGAGGTCTTTTTCTCCGTGGTAGGAACCCGCCTTCATAGATTTCTGATAAAATTATTGATTTTTGAATATCTTTAGGTGTTCATTTATTTGTATTATGCAATGATCTTGGACGAATCCTTAGAGGTCCTTTCTTGGAATCAACTATAATAGTGATCCCTAAGCCGGATAGAGATCATTCTAAAGTAGAAAACTATAGACCTATATCATTAACATAGATAATAAAATTTATGCAAAAATATTGGCTACTAGGTTACAGGAAGTACTTCCATCTTTATTACATAGGGATCAGAAAGGGTTTATTATTAATAGATTTCCCGGTGATAACTCATCTCTTCTGGAATATAATATCTCAGGTTGCAAATTCTAGGGACTCTTTAAGGCTCCTTTTACTAAACTGCGGTAGCAGTTTTAGCGCGCACTGAAGATTAGCATGCGCTAACCCTTGTGCTACGTGGAAAAACTAATGCCAGCTCTATGGAGGTGTTAGCATCCAGCACGTACTAAGTGCGCGCTAAAACTGCTAGCACAGCTTAGTAAAAGGAGCCCTTAGTAGCACTTTCACTAGATGCCGAAAAAGCCTTTGACAGGATTAACTTGGACTATCTTTATAAAGTCTTGGTATGGTTCGGCTTTAGCAAAAAATTTTATTCATATGGCTAGGGTTTTGTACAATAGCCCTCAAGCCTCCATCTTAGTTAACGGTTTGCTATCCAAATTCTTTCCACTTCAGAGAGGCACCAAAGAAAGCTGTCTACTCTCCCCTCTTTTGTTTAATTTGGCTCTTGAACCTTTAGCTATTGCTGTTAGGGATAATAATGCCATTAGAGGTATTTCCATTAACGATTCCTCCTTTAAACTTTCAATATATGCTGATGACATAATGCTATATACCTCTGTAGATTCAATCTCACATTTATTATCTTGCACTAATGAGTTTTCAATTTTTTCAGGGTATAAAATTAACTGGAGTAAGTCATCGTTATTGCCCTTGACTTCTGTACTAAAGCACCATACTTCTCATTTGGCTTTAAATGGGAGCCTGATAAGATCAAATACCTGGGGATATGGTATGCTTCTAGTATGGAAAGAACATTATCTTTAAACTCTAAATTTATAATAGAGCTAACGACAAACATTCTAGAATCCTTGTCCCCTCCCCCCTTTTTCTTTCTTGGTGGGGCAGAGCCAAAGCCATTAAAATGGTATTAGCTCCAAAGCTTAATTATATTTTTATTATGATACCACTTCCACTCTCAGCTGGATTATATAGTCTAATAAATAGGTTTCTTTGGAGATCAAAACCACCCAGGATTGCGCTCTATAAACTAAAATTGCCTAAATCAAAGGGTGATTTAAACCTACCGGACTTTAAAGGGTATCACCTAGCATTTAGGCTGGCTCAGGGACTACCGTATTTTCGCGGATATAACGCGCACCCGTGTAAAACACGCACACGGGTATAGCGCGCAGAAATCACGATGATATGTACAAAAACTTTTGTATACCGCGCTCACGGGTATACCGCGCATGATGCCCGATGCTCCTTTCGCCCCCCCTGACTTCCGTGCACTGCCCTGACTTTC
Organism: Geotrypetes seraphini; assembly: GCF_902459505.1. Taxonomy (NCBI): domain Eukaryota; kingdom Metazoa; phylum Chordata; class Amphibia; order Gymnophiona; family Dermophiidae; genus Geotrypetes; species Geotrypetes seraphini. The sequence goes on from NC_047092.1 coordinate 72,352,469, forward strand.
CGTGCGCTGTCCCGACTCTCCGTTCACCCCCCTGACTTTCCGTGCACTGTCCCCCCTTGAAGTCCTGTCCCCCCTTGAAGGTCTGTCCCCATCCTGAAAGCCTGATGCCCCCCCCGACGTCCGATACATTCCCCCCCCCGGCAGGACCACTCGCACCCCCACCCCGAAGGACCGCCGACTCCCCAACAATATCGGGCCAGGAGGGAGCCCAAACCCTCCTGGCCACGGCGACCCCCTAACCCCACCCCGCACTACATTACGGGCAGGAGGGATCCCAGGCCCTCCTGCCCTCGACGCAAACCCCCTCCCCCCAACGACCGCCCCCCCCAAGAACCTCCGCCCGTCCCCCAGCCGACCCGCGACCCCCCTGGCCGACCCCCACGACACCCCCACCCGCCTTCCCCGTACCTTTGTGTAGTTGGGCCAGAAGGGAGCCCAAACCCTCCTGGCCACGGCAACCCCCTAACCCCACCCCGCACTACATTACGGGCAGGAGGGATCCCAGGCCCTCCTGCCCTCGACGCAAACCCCCCTCCCCCCCCAACGACCGCCCCCCCAAGAACCTCCGACCGCCCCCCCAGCCGACCCGCGACCCCCCTGGCCGACCCCCACGACCCCCCCACCCCCCTTCCCCGTACCTTTGGTAGTTGGCCGGACAGACGGGAGCCAAACCCGCCTGTCCGGCAGGCAGCCAACGAAGGAATGAGGCCGGATTGGCCCATCCGTCCTAAAGCTCCGCCTACTGGTGGGGCCTAAGGCGCGTGGGCCAATCAGAATAGGCCCTGGAGCCTTAGGTCCCACCTGGGGGCGCGGCCTGAGGCACATGGGCCCAACCCGACCATGTGCCTCAGGCCACGCCCCCAGGTGGGACCTAAGGCTCCAGGGCCTATTCTGATTGGCCCACGCGCCTTAGGCCCCACCAGTAGGCGGAGCTTTAGGATGGATGGGCCAATCCGGCCTCATTCCTTCGTTGGCTGCCTGCCGGACAGGCGGGTTTGGCTCCCGTCTGTCCGGCCAACTACCAAAGGTACGGGGAAGGGGGGTGGGGGGGTCGTGGGGGTCGGCCAGGGGGGTCGCGGGTCGGCTGGGGGGGCGGTCGGAGGTTCTTGGGGGGGGCGGTCGTTGGGGGGGAGGGGGGTTTGCGTCGAGGGCAGGAGGGCCTGGGATCCCTCCTGTCCGTAATGTAGTGCGGGGTGGGGTTAGGGGGTCGCCGTGGCCAGGAGGGTTTGGGCTCCCTTCTGGCCCGATATTGTCGGGAAGTCGGCGGTCCTTCGGGGTGGGGGTGCGAGTGGTCCTGCCGGGGGGGGATGTATCGGACGTCGGGGAGTCGGCCGGGCAAGAGGGCTTGGGCTCCCTCTTGCTCCGATCGTGGATGCGGGTGCGGGTGGGAGCGCGTGCGAGCGGTCGTTCGGGGTGGGGGTGCGAGCGGTCCTGCTGGGGGGGTGAATCGGGCGTCGGGCGGGGTGGGAACTATGTTTAAAAACTTTTGTATACCGCGCTCAGGCATATAACGCGCGGGGGGTATGCGCGGTAGGTAAAAACACGTATAACGCGCGCGTTATATCCACGAAAATACGGTAATGTGGTATCAAAATGTTGACAATTGGAATGCCCCTAGAGGGGTAACTTTTGAAAAAATGTTAGTTCTCCCGAATCCCATATACCTTTTACTATTCATGGAAAAAATATCCTTTTAATACCAATTTTAAAAATAATTAAATCCTCTACCCTGAATATTTTTTCATTGTACAAAGCTATTAATGGTGATACTAGGGAAATGGATCATGTCCCTCTTTGGTTTAGTAGTATCTTTGACTCCCGAATTCAATATGAAATAAAAACACTATGTCAATCCAAAAATATCTGGGTTCTTTCTCACTTAGGGCTCCTTTTACAAAGGTGCGCTAGGGCCTTAACGCGTGCAATAGCGCATGTTAAATCCCTGAGTGTGCTAGCCACTACCACCTCCTTTTTAGGAGGCGGTAGATTATAGCGTGCGGTAATTTTGTGTGTGCGCTAAAAACCCTAGCGCACCTTCGTAAAAGGAGCCCTTAACCATCAAGGGTAGATTGTTTTTTTGAGAGCGGAACTAGAGTATATTTTGGAGTGTATTGAAATAGTCAATATTTATTGGCAGAGTGTTTCAATACCTCTTAATTCTCTATTATCTACATATAAAGAGACCTCTGGTCACTCCAACCTCTCTATGTATATAGGACCCCTATTGTTAGGAAAGAAAAAGGCATCAATGCTTTATAAAACGTTGAGAGAGGTTGATAGAGAAAAGGATGTCCACTTTGATCATAAATGGTTGGGAGATCTAAATTTAAACTCAGGGGAGGTGGATTGAAAATTATTTTGGACTCACTCAGCTAGGCCCACTATGTCGGCATCTATATGTCAATCCACCTATTTTACTTTACAAAAAGCTTATTGGACCCCTGCTAAGATGGCTAGAGTACTACATTTGTCTTCTGATGTGTGTTGGTCTTGTAACCAGCAATCAGGAACCCTCTTGCATCTTCTTTACACATGCCCCAACATGCAAGTTTATTGGTCAAGTGTTTGGTCCAGAATTCAAGCAATATTGCATATGAATAACAATTTGTTGCCTTTGTCTTATAAATCGATCATTACCAACATCATTTTTAAAAAAGTTTGATTCTATGATTGCATTAGCCATTCATCAAATTATATGCAACTGGAAAGGTAACTCTAAGATTAATTTTCCTGAATGGTGGAACCATCTGTGCATCATTAGGAAGTATGAGGAAATAATATCAATCAAACAAAATAATTTTGCTAGTTATAATAGAACGTGGGCCCCTCTAGATAAGTTTTGTGAAGTTTTTAATGATAACTCTAATTGACCCTATTGTGTTTAGATTGTATGCAGCTGTTGGGGTTTTTTTGTATTGTAATACTGTATTATTGTTATGCATCCTTGGTTTTAAAAATATATATTATTGTATTTAAAAAACTGTTTTATTGTTATACATTGTTGTATTTAAAATTCAATAAAAAGAAAAAAGAATTTTAAGGACATCTTTTTATCCAAGAAATTATATTTTCCCATAGAATTATTATGGCTTATTTTTATGTAAATTGCCTTGAACTAAATGATATTAGAGCAATTCAGAAATCTTGTATCATATTAGATTAGATTAATGGCTTTAGTGTGCTAAGGTTTAGTTCATGAACTCATTATTTGCAAATTTACACTTTTTGTACTTGAAGTTATATGTACAACTTTGAGGTTATGTGCATTACTGAAAATGTACCCCATAGTCTAAGTTCTTACCATAAACAAGTAGTAGAGAGTATTTGATTAATGAAATAACACATGGTAAGTGTGCTCCATAAACTTGATAAGCAGATTATCTAAACAGTTATTTCAGGAGCAGTTTGCTTAATAGAATTCCACAAGTGAAGTTCTGCTTTCTGATCATGTAATTGCTTGAGGCACACTGTTGACCTTCTTAAGTATCTAATTTTTTTTTCATTGTGTTTATAAAGGAGAAAATATATGTCTTGCTTGTTGTCTTCTACTTACAGTATAACATATAATCCAGATCAGGTACATAAAGCTACATGTGGGGGAAAATGAGAAATGCATACAGAATAAAATATATATATTTCTATCAAAATGTATTTTTATTTTGTCACTAGAGCTATATGCATCAGATAGTTCTTTATGTTTATCTTTTGTGTTGGAATAAGTAAGGATTGTGACACCGCACTGGAAATTTTAGGTTTGTGAGCTCTGGTATTTGATAAGCACTAATTGTGTTTTTCCTGTTTAAATCAAGAAACATTAATTTTTAACTTATTGAAGCATTTCTGTTCAACTAGCTTCATGCTGTCCATGCTGAATTATGCAGTGTCTCTCTGTTTGCTCCATTTAGAAGAAAAATGTTCTTTTCATTCAACCTCAGTGGTATTGCTTTGTTTTTGTTTCATCTAATAGATTTTGTCACAAGAAAATTTATATAGCTTGCAAATTGGCAGAAAGATACAGAGGAAGAGGTATATGAAGTCAATGGAACTATCTCTGAATAATTCAAAACTCAATGAAACAGAAGTAAATCCATTAGACATGTTTGACATTTATTTCACTAGTCCAAACTGTGTATAAATGCACTGACATACATATTTCACCATATATTCTAATAAACACTGAAGTAAGGTGACCATTTACTTTATTTATGAAAGTCTTGTTTATTAACGTTAAGTGATAGTTCTATCAATTAAGGAAGTCATTTTAGAAGGGTTAGGTGTCAATTTGCACATGTAAAAAGCTGATTTACAAATGTAGATATTGGGTTTTGAACTAATGCTATTTACATTTTCATACCTGTAGCACATAAAGGGCTCATTTACAAAGCCATGCTACCTATTCCTGTGTGGTAAATGCAAAAAAGTCCCTAAGGACTGAATGGGACTTGTTGCATTTGCCAGGTGGGAATCACTAGCATAGCTCTGTAAAAGCATGCCAAAGTTTTGAAGGCCATGGTGCTTAAAATATATACATTTTTCCTGTTTTGCAAATCCTTGTGATCTTGGGTAAGTCATTTATGTCTCCATTGCATCAAGTACCAACTTAGATTATGAGTCCTCCAGAGACAGAAAAATATCCATTATACGTACAGTAAAACCTTGGATTGCAAGTTAACTTGGTTTGCAAGTGTTTTGCAAGACATGCAAAGTATTTGATTAAATTTTAACTTGATATACAAGCAAGGTTTTACAAGTACATACAGTATACATGCATCACATCATCACAACTGAGCCGATGGTTCTTCTCTCTCTGACGCTGCGGGAGTGTAGTGACTGTTCTAAACGAGTGAGGTCTTGCAATACAAGTACGTATAGTATTTTCTATTAAAGTTTTGGGGTTGTGGAACGAATCATCTGAGTTTCCATTATTTCCTATGGGGAAATTTGCTTTGATATATGAGTGCTTTGGATTACAAGCATGCTTCTGGAACAAATTATACTCGCAAACCAAGGTTTTTACTGTATTTGAATGCTCACCACTTTGATAACTTATACACTTCTCCCTCCATATTCGCTGTGATAGGGGATTAACAGAACTGCAAATACAGAAAAACCACGAATAACTTTTTCATATGTTATTCGCTGTTTTCTATTAAAAATCATTGTGAATATGGTGAAACCGCAAATAACATGGTGGGAGACCTGGCCTGTTCCTGAAAGAGAGGCAAAACACAGTGAAGAAAGTTCCGGGAATCAGCTATTTTCTCTGTAAATGCTTGGAATCAGTGATTTCTCTATGCAAGCTGACGTAATTATGGAGGGAGGAGCCAGCAAGTTAAAAACTGTGAATAATCAAAACCGCGATTGCTGAAACCGCAAATACAGAGGGAGAAGTGTATTTATTATTTATTTATTTGGTTTTATATCCCATCCTCCCCAAAGAGCTCAGAATGGGTTACATTTTTACAGTCATAGCATTACAAATGTACCGTTATATAAGACTACTCTTAAAACGTTGCATGGAGTTACAGCTTATCCTGCATTGGGATATGACCTTACAAAATTACAGTTACATAAGGATACAATTTATTATATACTACCTGCAAGCCTAAACTAAACACATATCTATGTATTTAGTGCGACAGGTGAGGTGATTAAATTTGCGGACGATACAGAGTAGTGAAGACACAGGAGGATTGCGAAGATCTAACATATGAGTTGGGTCTTATTACAGTAGTAGGCAGTTGTAACTATTTATAAATCATTGGGGATGGTTCCCGAGATGGCATATAGGAAATCTAGTCAAAGTTGGTTTAGGGTTAGGAGTTATGCTTGTGGATGGTAATTAAGTAAAAAGATGTTTGTTTGTTTTTTAAATCACTTTCCTGAAGTTCAATAATCCTGCCAGTGATCTGATGGTTGGCGGGATTTCATTCCATAATCTGGGTAAGAAGTGAGAGTAAACATGTGTGTGGGCATTTTCTAGTAGGAGGGCTCATGCTGACGAAATGCAAAAAGGTACCTCCTATAATGGAGGCACAGCTCCACAAGAGATTTCCCCATCACACCCTTTTTCAATCACACAGTCACTCAAATACTCTATGACTCTCTTGCTAAAACACTCTGGGGGTCACTCTCTCTCTCTCACCCTTTCTCACTGTATTTCATACTCTCTCCAGCTGTCACTTTCACACTCTCTCAGTCTCTCTCTCGCATTCTCATTATCTCTATCTCTAAATCACTTTTCTAATACCTTCCTTTTCTCCACCACCATATTCCTCACTAAACCCACAAAGAATCATCATTCCACATACAGGGTTATATAGAGACATGTATGAAGTCAGAAATGTTCTGTTACTACCACGGTAACATTCTGATGTCATTGGATTGTTTAATCAAAATATTTGGATGTCCATCTTAGATGCCTTAGGGGGGCCATATAATCGAAACGTTTGGACATCCAGTAGAACTGGTTTTAGACAGTGATGTTTCAGACATTCAGCTACTTCATTTTCAAAACATCCTTCTATTCCTCGAAACGTTATCGATTATGGACCCGATTTTTGGACGTCCAGCTCTGAACGTCTGTATTCAGATATAGATGTCCTATTGGAAATGGCCCTCCATGATTTATAAACCCTGTGACATCAACAACTTTTCCATTGGCCATTCCCAGTACAAAAATCATTCCACTTATACTTAAATGCAGATGGAAAAATAAAATCTTCTTTCACATTACAAGCCATCAACAATGAAAATAATGGTAAGGTTCACAGTAATATTCAGTGCACTTCAGGAATTAGGTCACATAGATTTTATAAAGTAAGTCCAAATTCTGACCCAACTAACATCCTTAAAATGCTTCCACCCAGTTATTTTATTTATTTATTTATTTAAACAAATATATGAGACACGTACCCAAAAAGCTCTGGGCAACTTGTAGGACTCCTTTTACTAAGGTGCCGCTAGCATTTTTAACCTGTGCCGAATTGCCGCGCGCTAGAACTAGCGCCAGCTCAATGCTGGCATTAGCGTCTAGCATGTGTGGCAATTCAGTGTGCGCTACAACCGCTATTGCAGCTTAGTAAAAGTAACCCATAGACTTACATATGTAATCAAATATATCGTCATAGTAACTTATAATTAAATTAAACCCTAACATAAAATCAGACTTAAGAGAAATCGTAAAAAGGTTTCCTGGAATAACCAACCCCATAGACTAACATGCACGCCTTAGCGTTTAGAGCGTGGTTAGCGCACGCTAAAATGCTTAGTGTACCTTTGTAAAAGGAGCCCCAAGTTTTACATAAAGATAGCCAAGCCCCTAACTGAGCTCCTTTGGAGCCACATTCTACAATTCAGAGGCATAATTAGAGAATTTTTTTTTTCTTTAATGTTTGGAAAACAAGATCTTGAGATGACCAAAGTATCCACACTGGTTTGTATTTTTTCAATTTCATTTACAACAACTCTAGAATATCCAGGAATAATACTTTAAGAACAATTGATAACATTTCAAAACTTATACTATATTCTACTGGAAGCTAATTCATCATATCTAGTGCCAGCAAAACTGAGTCATATAATTTAAGGGCTCCTTTTATCAAGGTGCAATACCGCACGTTCAACCGCCTGCCGCGCTAGTCGCTAATGCCTCCATTGATGAGGCGTTAGTTTTTAGGCTTGCCGCGGGGGTTAGCACGTGATGAAATGTCCGACACGCTAACCCCTGTAGCGTGCCTTGATAAAAGGAGCCCTAAGTCTCTGCTAAATTCTAGCTGCTGTGTTCTGGGCATGCTGCAGTCTTGCCAACTGTTTCTCATATAACCTCATAAAGAGAGCATTACAATAATCAATACAACTTATTACAAATGTATGAATAAGTATTACTAAAATTTCCCAAGACAAATATGATCATAAATTATGCACCCTTTGTAATTGAAAAAAAAACCCCAACAACAACCAAAAAGCCCAAAACTGACCTAACAGCATAATGATGTGGTTGCATAGTCAGTTCAGTACTCTAAATTATTCTCAATACTTTCAGTTCAGAATGAATGGAGATATTAACCCCTACAATAGATAATGTTGAGGCAGCCAAATATATTTACTTATGTCCTATGCCAAAGGGCTTCTGTTTTATCATGGTTCAGATTAAGCCTATTGCCATTCATCCATCTCTTAATCAAATACAAACAGACACGCAACCATTGTAATGCACTGTCTCATCCCCGCCTCCCATATCAGCAAAAATCTGAACATAATCTGTGAAAGAGAAACATCAAAACTAATACTGCCTTATCAACCCTCCTGGGGATTGCAAATTCAAATTAAATCTTATCTGCAGAAATTCCATTTAAAATGACTCCTGTAGTTCATAATTCATCTTATCAGAACTTTTAGTATTAGTTTGAAGTGCATGGAGAAGGCGAACTACTCAATTCTACCACCTTCAGCTACAAACAACTGAGAGAAAAGACTGAGAGGTTTCGAAATATAACAAACTCTAGTGCTCGACAAGGTCAGACATGACAAGAGATACGTCAGCTATATCATCAATGTCATCTATCTTTTCCTCGTAGAAGTCAGTGTAAGTCACCTCTAGACCAGGGCCTTCACTGCTGTCAGTGGCTAACTGAAAGTTTTTCTAAGAATGTAATCATGAAGTTCCTCCTTAGTTGTTATGTCCTGGAAAAGCAGTTAAAAAAAAAAAAAGAAAGAAATACCGCTCTTCCTACTGGAATCTTTTAATAAGTGCCTGTAACCCAATGTTTCTCAACTCGATCCTGGAGTACCCGCTTGCCAGTTAGGTTTTAAGGATATTCACATTGAATTTGCATAAACTTGATTTGCTGCCTCCTTTATGTGCAAATGTCTTTCATGCATATTCAATGTGGATATCTTAAAATCCTGACTGGCAAGGGGGTACTCCAGGACCGAGTTAAGAAATACTGCTGTAACCTACCTACCCTTTCTAGTCTCCTGGAGGATAAGAGGAGAAACACAGGGTATCAATAACATTAGCATTCACACTTCATCATCTCCAGTCAACCTCATAATACATTTACTCTAATAACTCACAAACACTTCTTAACTGGAAAATTGTTTGGCCGCAGCTTTACTTATAACCACCACTTTAAACATTTCAACAATTAATTCTTATATTGGTAACATTTCACCACAGTAAAATCGGCTGGACCAGAAACCCCTCTTTCCCCCCCCCACCCCTCTCCCCATGAGACATTCGGTGACGAAACTAGTTCATCCCCTCAGGCAGCTCCTTGCCACTTCACCCCATAACATGACCCACGGTATCGTCAGGTCACACACACCCCAACTCATGGCGGTGACGCCCATGAGTAATTCCTTTAATTCTCCCATCACATGTATTTAATTCCCCTTCCAGCCACATCAAACAATATCCTCATGGTTTTTTGTTTTTTTTTTACAATTCCCCATTTCCCAGCTGCGACCGCCCCCCCCCATCCTTAACCTATCCAAAACCACCAACAAACCCCTACCACTACAGGGAGGGAGGGAGGGAAACACTCCTTCCACCCCTCCTCCCTCACATCCACCCTCTCCCACACCAAAACCCAAAATGAAATAAACCGCCGAAAACTTTTCCCTCAACATTCCAACATTCCAATTCCCATGCTTCATTCATTTATCTCCCTCTCCTAACAACTATTTCTACCAATCCTACACCTCTCCTTTCAAGTCATCCTCCCTACTACCCCCCCCCACTCCCCATCCCCTACCCATAACCTTCCTTCTGCTCCTCGGTTCAGCTAATGTTATGACCCTGCCAGATAAATCCGGCAGGGGCCTCTTACATTTGAATATTGTAATTAAATGAATTTTCAGCATTCTGTGAATCAAGGAGAAATACGAGCCATATAGTTCAACTAGTTCAAATATAATCTGTACTTTTAGATATTTCTTTGCATTAATTTCTGCTTACAAGCTCAATGAATTTTGCTTTATTTTCTGTTAAGAAATATTTGGGCCAGGAATTTATTAAATATACTCCCTACATTGTGGTCCTTTTACTAAAGCTGAGGCAAAGGTGACTTTAGCATGCCCTTACCACAGATCATTTCCATGCTCCAAGGCCACTGGTGCTAGGGCCAGCAATAGGCTGATTTTCCTATTTCTGGAATTAATGACCATGTGCTAATTGCACAGTGTTGCCATTAAAAATATGACCATGTGAGCCTTTACCACCACCCATTTTGTAGGCTGTAAGGGCTCATGCACTAACCCTGTGCTAATCAGTTAAGGCCATATTCTGTAAACGGTGCTGAAAGCTAGCCACCGGTAGGCACCTTGTCACATCTTCAGGTGCCAAACTTAATTGCATTAATTTGCTTTAATTGGTGTGGTAATTGAACACACCATTTAAAACCAACTAAAAACACATTAAAAAAAAAAAAAGTAGGCACTGCTAGGCAAAGGTTCCCTCAAAGGTGTATGGCTGTGTGGCTGCGTACCTCTTTTCACATCCCCGCACAGCAGTTCTGGATTGTCGTGTACCTGAGCAGTACTTCCCCACCTCCTTTCTGCTGCCACCCTGACTATCTCCAAATGAGCAGCAGCAATGGCAAAAGAGCCTGCGCCACTGAACTGTGGGGCCGCACTGACACCTCTGAATGCTCGGCAGCTAGCAACCCAGAGTAGGTTCCTATTTGCTTTCATAGAATATTAGCATTATTTCTGCAGCAGTTGGTAATTATGCTAGGAAATTCAGTGGCTTCCAGCACATCTTAAGGAAAGGACACTATTGTTGCTTTCCTGAGCAGGTTTCTGTCCTGCTTGTAATCCAAATCCAAACTGGCTGTTTTGAATTCTAGTACCCAGCAGAGGCACTGCTTATGTTCTAATGTATCTGAATTTAAGAAACCTGGGACAAGTACATAGGATTTCTAAGGGAGGGGAAGGGATAGTAGATGGTAAGGGTGGGCAGACTGGATAGGCCATGTAGTCTTTGCTATCTTCATTTTCTCTGCTTCTGTGTTTCTGAATATACACTAGTATAGTATTGGCTTTATAACATTAGCATACAACATGCACTTTTTTTTTAAATCCCCAGGTGCCCTGTTTAAAATTATCCCCAATAAGCAGCAAGACAGGATTCTAACTCCTGGAACCCATTTGCCTTCCAATATTGTCTAACAGATTATTTTTCTGAGAAATACTGAACAAATTCCATACTGATTTGCTTTTATTAAACCATCGGTGACCTGCTTATTTAAATTCAATAGGATTTTCACAGGAACCAATAGCTGACAAGACTTATTCACTGACCCTTCTATCTGTTCATTAAAGAAAGCGTTCTTTATTTCTCTAATTGTTCTCTTGTAAACCAAAGCTTGTCTTTTCTAATTAATTTTTGCAGTCTCTAATTTGGACTTTTTCCATGTGCATTCTAGATGTCTAATTTACCTTGTATGTACCCTAAGCTCAATGGAAAATCGAGCTTATTTAAGACTGTTAAAACAGCCCACTTTGTTATAACTAACTCATCTAAAGTCCAATTACATTCAGAATGTCATACGTATGCCATCTCATTATAAAATTTATCATAGCATACCTTCTGATCCTTTAATTTATTCCTAAAATTTTCAGAGTTAAGCAGATACTTCCTGGATATCTGATACCAATTTCAATGGTATGTTCCTAATCACTTTGAACCTAATACTAACATGATCTGTTCATGAGACTAGGATAATATTATCTAGAAAACTACTTTATCAATTTCAGAAGCAAAAAATAAGATCTAACATATTGCCAGCTTGGTGCATTCAGATTTTAATTATCTGGTAATCATTTACCCTGCCCCCCTTTTTATAAAACTGTAACATGGGTTTCTGTGCCAGATACGGTGGTAACAGCTCCGATGCTCATAGAATTCCTATGAGCATCGGAGCTGTTACCGCCACAGCCGGCCCTAAAAACCACGCTATGGGGTTCATAATAATAATTAAAAAAAAAAAAAACTAAAAAATGTCCTAAATGGCTACTTGGACGATCAAAAAGCCTGATCATCCAAGTACCCATAATCAAAGCTGCTTTTAGACGTATCTAAAACCAGCTTAGGCCTTTCCCCTACCACTAAACGCACAGAAGAAAGAGGCGTGTTTAGAGGAGGGGAAAGGGTGGGCAGGAGGTGGGCTGACCTACACCTAGGCATGCAGTAGGTATAACCAAAACCTTAGGCAGGTTGCCTAGTCGGCACTAATACGTTTTTGACTTAGTCGAAGTCAAAACAGGTCTAAGTGCCGAAAAAGGGGCCGCTGAGCTGATGGCGGCTAGCGCAATCAGTTCAGCGGCCCGGCAACATACCCACCCACCCACTGCAACCATCGCAGCAGGAGAGATGCCTCATCTCCCCTACCGCGATGCGATCACCCCTCTACCCGAACTGCCGTGACCCGCGGCAGGAGAGATGCCCAATCTCCCCTACTGCGATGGGATCACCCCTCTACCCGAACTGCCGCGACCTGCAACAGGAGAGATGCCCAATCTCTCCTGCTGTGGATTGTGGCAGTTCGGGTAGAGGAGTGATCACATTGCGGCAGGGGAGATGGCCAATCTCTTCTGCCACGATACATCACCAGCCCATGTGCCTAAGGCTCCACCCACAGGAGGGGCCTGAGGCTCCTGGGCCTATTCTGGTTGGCTCAGGTGCCTTCTGCCCCACCTGTGGGCGGGGTTTCAGCCGCCTGGGCCAATCCGGCCCCATTCCGGAGCCAGCTGGCCTGTCGGACGGGCAGGCTTGGCACCTGTCCATCCGGCCAACATTTACCAGGTATGGGATTGGGGATGGGGGGGTCGTGGGGTTGGTGGGGGGGGGTCACATGTCAGCGGGGGGGCCGATCGGGGGTTGGAGGGACAGTTGTTTGGGGGGGTTGTGTCGAAGGCAGGAGGGCCTAGGATCCCTCCTGCCCGTATTGTAGTGGGGGGTGGGGGATAGGGGGTAGGCCTGGGCAAGAGGGTTGGGCTCCCTCCTGCCCGATATTGTAGGGGGTGGAGAGCGAGAGGCCAGGAGGGCTTGGGCTCCCTCCTGGCCCAAACGTAATGGGGGGATGCCGACGATCACCGGGGCAAGAGGGCTTGATCTCCCTTCTGCCCCGAACATAGGCTCCCTCTTGCCCCGATGTCATGGGGGGGGGGGGGTGGATTCTGTAACCGGTGCTGTTTTTGACAGACACCGGTTACAGAATCCAGCTTTTAGGCGAAGGACTGGCTCCTCCTTCGCCTAAAAACCCTTGTATTGGACGTTTGGGGCTTAGGCATTTTTTGGGTTCATTATGGGGTATAAGTGTAGACGTCGTGGGGGTATAAGTGTAGACGTAGTGGTGGTCTAGACGTTTAAACAGCTGAATGTAGAGGCAGGCCATTATAAAAAAAAAACTCCATTTGGCCTTTTTTTTTTTATTATGGATATTTTCCCTGCTTCTACTTTCAACAATTAAGGCCTTAGGCAAAAAGGGGACTTAGACGTTTTTTTTTTATTATGCCCCTCCACGGTTTTATAAAGGGGGGAGGGGTTAATAAACTAAAGCACAGGTGACATAAGACAGCCCGGCTTATTTTGGTATTCACAGCGTCTGCATCGGTGCAAATGTTATATTAACTGAGTCAAATAATAATATATCTACCTTTTCGGAAGTGCCAGTTTACATAAAGAAAAATCTCTTAGCACTTGGGAATTCACTTAGGCATACTGCTAACTGTGGTGGATGTCTGAGTTATGGTGATCTATAGATGTCTTCAGTTAAGTGGGCTTTGAAATCCATGCCAGCATAGGTATTTCATTTTTAAGTTGAGTGGGGGTAGGGGGCTGGAGGAAGTAGACAGGGGGCAGAGAGGGAATGTGTTGTGTCTTTCTATAAGGCTCGTTTGTTCAACCAAAAAAAATACTATGGGAAAGAAGGGTCAGAAGCACTTTTACAACAGAATAAGTCTTCAGAAGGTAAAGGGCTGATATTTCCTGCAAATCCCCTGGATGTTTAATGATTTAGATGATGGGTAGGCAATTCCACAGGCAGGCCAGGATTTCAGGATATCCACAAAGAATATGTATGAGATGGATTTGCATGCACTGCCTCCTTGAGATGCAAATCTATCTCATGTATATTTATTGTTGATATCCTGAAACCCTGACCTGCCTGTGGCTCTCGAGGATCGAAATTGCCTACCCCTGGTTAAAAAGATAATGCACTTTCAGATACATAGACAAAGCAAGAATATATGTATAGTAAAACCTCGGTTTGTGAGCATAATTTGTTCCAAAAACATGCTTGTAATGCAAAACACTCATACATCAAAGCGAATTTCTCCATAAGAAATAATCGAAACTCCACAACCCCAAAACTTTAATACAAAATACTATATGTACTCGTATTGCAAGACCATGCTTGTTTATCACGTTAAAATGTTTTGCTTGTCTTACAAAACACTTGCATACTGTTACTTGCAATCCAAGGTTTTACTGTAATTGTTTTAAGTAAAAACATACAAAAAAGAAAGACACACCAAAAACTGAACGCTCATGCACACTGATCAATTATTATTTTTATTCCGCATAAACACTACACATTCTGAAATATATCCACTCACATTAGAATTTGAAGGATTCCAAATTTAATAACATTTTAACTCTTTCAAAAACATATGTAGAATAGTCTGTTTATGTTCATTTTCCAAATTATTATAGTCTCTTTTTGTGTCTTCAGTTTACGAGATAGCTTTCCGAAGATTCAAACTGCACAAGGTAACATACATTTGTTTATTCACCTTACAAGAATTCATTCAAGTGGACTTAATAATTGTTCTCTAAGGTGCTGCGGTGTCAGTGTTGATATGTTTTTTCAGCCGTGCAAGAGTGTACCTTTTCTTTCTTTTTCCTCAATTATTTTATCATGCTTCTCAGACACTGTGCCTCTTCTTCCTGCTGTGTTTTCCTATTATTTTTTTCAATCATTTGTTTAGATCTTTTTTTCATATTCCAGCCCTCTGCTGTGAATCTGAAATCATTCTACATTTGCAACTTGCTTTGATATACTTTTCTATGTTTTCTGTCTTTAGTAATTTACATTACATGAGAACAATGAATTAACACATTGTCATATAATCCATAACACTATAAAATGATTGTACATTTTTCAAAAGAAAATGCAGTTACTGCAAAATACAGTATAGTCTTTGTGATTGTGCTTTGTCTCATAAACAATATAGCTACAGCCCTCAGTTTCCTGTGGCAACTGAGGGATAGTTTCATGACAGGTTAGAAGCTTTCTACATTTTTCATTCCCTCTTTCACATACCCCTGTCTTGTCTCAGAATTCATTCATTCACCCCCAGGTCTTTAGGGCTCCTTTTACAAAGGTGCGCTAGCGTTTTTAGCGTACACTTGGGACTACTTTTACGAAGCCGCGTTAGCGGCTTTTTCGCATGCAACCTTTTAGCGCGCGCTAACCCCCGTGCTAGCCGAAAAACAACGGCCTGCTCAAGAGGAGGCGGTAGCAGCTAGCGTGGCTGGAAAATTAGCGCACACTATTAGGCACGTTAAACCGCTAATGCGGCTTCGTAAAAGGAGCCCCTAGTGCACGCTACAATGCCGCACGCGCTAGATGCTAACACCTCCATAGAGCTGGCGTTAGTATTTTCCATGTAGCGTGGGTTTAGCGCGTGCAGCATTGTAGCGTGCGCTAAAAACGCTAGCCCACCTTCGTAAAAGGAGCCCTTAGTCTTCTGATCCCTCCTCCTGCATTAATTCAGGCAGCCAGTAGGCGGAGGAGGAGAGCAAAGACAGTACTCTACCTCAGCCACATCCACATGCTCTGCTTTCTATGATCCAGTTGCTGCTTTGAATAATGCAGGACATTACAATTAGAGAATGACACGGGGAAAAAATCTGTCCCCGTCACCGCCCCGTCACCGGCCCACCATCCTCTGCACCGCCCCGTCACCGCCGATCCCTTCACCGCCCCGTCACCGTCACCGCCATCCCTTTCACCGCCCCGTCACCGCCACTGCCATCCCATTCACCGCCCCGTCACCGTCCCCGCTGCATCCATATAAGCCTTTTTCCTTTCACTCCCTCCTTCCAATTTGAGCCGGGAACACTAGCGATCGCACGGTCCCCGCGGTCACTACCTGCCTGCCCGGTCGATCCTGGTGTTTGGCCGGCTCTCTCCCTTCTCCTCACCTTGGTTTGTGGGTTTTCTTTTTCAGCATCCTGCGTGCTTTCCCAGGGAGCCGCACACGCGCGGCTGCTCAGTGTTCGATCTTCTACTCTGCTGCAACTTCCTGTTTCCGGTTGCGTCAGAGCAGAAGATCGAGGCTGAGCAGCGGCGGGTGTGCGCGGCTCTCTGGTAGCGTGCGGGTTGCCGAGGAGGAGGATCTGCGGACTGGGGTGAGGAGAGGGGAGAGAGCTGGCTGGACACTGGAATCGATTGGGCGGGCGGGTGTGAGCTGCGGGGACCGCGCGATCCTTCATGCCTCACTGCGGGGGACAAGACCATTCACCGCCCCGCGGGCGGTGAATGGCCTTGTCCCCGTCGCCGCAGCGACTGCTAGTTTTCTTCCCCGTTTTCGGCGGGTGACCCGCGGCTAAAATGCGGTGGCCGCGGGTAAACCGCCACCGTGTCATTCTCTAATTACAATCACATGAATTACAAAATCATTGCTCTCACAGTCAACTAAAAAGGAGAACATGCCTTGAGGCACCACTAATGCTCTTTGCTCACCTCTTGCTGACCAGATAATTTTGAAGGGAAAAAAAAAAAAAGAAAAATTACATTACTTTTCAGAGTGCTCTACAGAAGTTTTTAGAGAAGAAAGTTTTTTATTTCTGTTATTTTTCCCCAACTTTATAGTAAAAGTTTAGAGGGTGAAGGCTAATTATACTGGCAGGGCCAGCTCAAAGGAATGCAGCACCCTAAGCCAAGTTTTGCATTGTTACCTCTCTCCCCTGCCCCAATAGGACCTTTGCAGCCAGCCTGCCCATATCAGCTCCCAACCAGTCAACTTCTTCCTACCCTATCTGCCTACATTAGTTGCTTTCCAACCAGTCCTCTCATCCTTGCTTGCCTGCCTACTCTGACTCACCCCAACGGTCTCAGGTGCAATACGGACAGGAATAATTCTCACTCAGTCCTGCACTAGCAGCTGACCTCTTCAAAATAGTGACTGACCCCCTAGCAGCAGTTTCATGCTGACGGGCATCCTATACAGAACTAGGCCTAAGGCTGCCTAAAATAAACCCGATTCTGTAACCGACGTCCATGTTACAGATGCCAGTTTTAGATATGGCCGCTACACTTATCGCGACAAGGGATCTCCTGCTGCGATAAGTATAGCGGCTGTGTTATGGCCGCCAGTCCCTCTGAAGATTGCCAGTTGGTGGGTGCTCAATCCCTCCTGCTGGAAGGCTCCCCACCCATCCCGACGATCGTCGGCAGGAAGGTGCCCAAACCCTCCTGCCAAAAGGCTTTCCCCCAAAGATCGCTGGCAGGAGGGTGCCCAACCCCTCCTGCCAGAGGCCCCCCACCCCCCAATGATTGCCGGCAGGAGAGTGTCCAACCCCCTAAGTTTGCCGGCAGGAAGGGCCAAAACTCTCCTGCCAGAAGGCCCCCCCACCTCCTGATATTCACCAGCAGGAGGTCCCCCCAACACCCAACTCTCCATAGGAGGAGCCTTAAGCACCTGGGCCAATCAGTCCTTAGGCCCCTCCCTGGTGCATCCCACAATGCCCCGGGAAGGGGCAGGCCCACCTCATTTCAACAGACGTGGGCCTGCCAGCCGGACAGTAGTAAGACCTGGCCGGCCAAATTGTAAGGTTAATGGAGGGTCTTCATGCAGGGGGGTGGCCTTCCGGCAGGAGGAGTTGGTCACCCTCCTGCTGGCAAACTTCAAGGGGGTCTTCCGGCAGGAGGGGTTGGGCACCCTCCTACAGTGAACTTTGGGGGGGGGTGGGGGGATCTTCCGGCAGGAGAGATTGGGCATCCCTCCTTCCTCATTCGTTCAGGGGGAGAAGGCGGCTATATTTATTGTGCCAGAGAGATCCCTTGCCATGCTAAGTATAGCAGCCGTGTCTATTTTGCATTTTGTTGGCCTACATTGTAAGCGTCTCCCGCTGTAATAGGGAGACGCATATGGTCACCTGTGTTCGCCTAAGGCAACTTCTGGGGCAAACCACGCCCATGGCTAGCCTTAGGCGTACATAGGCGGCCATGTGGGCTTCCCTGGGCTCCCGGAGGCACCTCCACTGTAGGCAGCCTGCCTGAGGAACATTTTTTTTTTTTTAGAAAACGTGCATCCTGATTGGCTGGTTAGACAGCTGCAGGACACCTACAGCTGCCTTCAATTGGGACGCCATTTGCAGAATTTGGGCCCTAGTGCTCCGGGCTGTGATGGAAATCTCTACTGCAGTTTAGTAACAGAGAGCCAAAGTTAGTATAGAAAATTTTATAATACATTTTGAAGGAAATTTTAAGAAAATGTAGCCCCTAAAGCCACAGCTCTATTCTTTAATTTAAGAAATTGCCCATGTCTGATGGGGTTCTGAGGCTTTTCCTCCATTGAAATCCCTTTGTTCATTATATTAAAAAAAAAAAAAAAAAAAAAACATACAGCAATTGGTTGCCAGGTTTATAAATAGTGGGGTTCCCCAGGGATCTCTGCTGGGACTGCTGATTTTTAACATATTTAAAAATGATCTAGAGATGGGAATAACTAGGGATATAATTAAATTTGCTGATGACACAAAGTTGTTAAATCACAAGAGGATTGTGAAAAATTTCAAGAGGACCTTGTGAGACTGGGAGACAAGGTATCAAAATGGCAGTGTTGTTTAATGTGAGCAGTGTAAAGTGATGCGTGTAAGAAAGAAGAACCCAAACTATAGTTATGTGATGCAGGTTTCCACGTTAGGAGTCACCACCCAGGAAAAGGATCTAGGTGTCATCACTGAGGGTATGTTTGAATCCTTAGTTCAATATGCGGTGGCAGCTAAAGAAGCAAATTAATGTTAGCAATTATTAGGAAAGGAATAGAAAACAAAGATGAAAATGTTATAATGCCCTTATATCGCTTTATGAATACAGTATGCAATTCTGGTCGCCATATCTCAAAAAAGATATAGTAGAATTAGAAAAGGGTACCGAGAAGGGCAACAAAAATGATAGAAGGGCAACAAAAATGATAAAAGGGACGGGACAACTTCCCTATGAGGAAAGGTTAAAGCAGCTAGGGCTCTTCAGCTTGGAGAATAGATGTCTCAGGGGTGATATGATAGAGATCTATAAAATACTGAGTGAGGTGGAAAGGATAGATGTACTACTAGGATTAGGGGGCATGCAATAAAGCTACTAAGTATCAGATTTGAAACAAACCGGAGAAAATATTTATTCACACAATGTGGAATTCATTGCCAGAGAATGTGGTGAAATCAGTTAGCTTTGCAAGATTTTAAAAAGATTTGGATAATTTCCTGTAAGAGAATTTCATAGGCCATCATTCAAATGGCTTTGGGAAATTCACTGCTTATTCCTAAAATAAGCAGTATAAAATCTATTTTACTACTTGGAATCTAGCTAGGTACTTGGCCACCATTGGAAACAGAATACTGGTCTTGGTGGACCTTCAGTCTGTCCCAGTATGGCAATTCTTTTAGTTTTATGTTCTTAAATGTCTCCTAATTGAGCCATCGAACAAAAAAAAAAAACCCCAAGGAAACAAAGACCCATGAAGAGAAAACAAAATAAAAGAAGTAGGGATGGAACTATACATATTAACGGGGGACCAACACAGAAGATTATTAAAAAGTATAAAATAATTTATTGTTAAAATTAGAAACAGCACGGTCCATGTTTTGGCTTGAAAGCCTACCTCAGGGGTACATATAAAATTTAAAGAGCAAAAAATAGATACAAACTAGCCAAACTTTGTGGAATTTGAATTAACGTAGCCAGATATAGGGTGTAAATGAGTGAAAACATATGAAAACAAAGGGGTATGAGTGAACAAACCAAAGAGGATGAGGCAAAATGCTGACTAATATCATTTGAGAAATCTGACAAATATATGAAATAATATGTGTGAAGAAGCTGAAAGACCAATCAAAGAGGAGTCAAAATGATGACTAATATTACAGTGAAGTGGCTATTATCAAATGCTACCCATCTAGGATGACACAAATAATTTTTCTCAGTATTTCTCATAACATATGAAAAAGACTTTGTGGCTCTGAGAGAGTCAAAGAGGTACAAAAGTGAAGGATAAAGTTTAAGGCAGAGAACTTTGCATTCCTGAGGTGAATGCATGGACATTGCCAGAGATTATTTCAACATCTTAAACCATGGAATTACATTTCAAAGGTTTCAGAGAAGATATGGCTTCCATTATCCCCCCCCAAAATAGTAGTGCACACTTGGATCCAGTATCAGGAAAAGAGTGTACCCTTTTTCCAGATAGGGCATATTCTTTCTAAAGTGTTCACTATTATCAGCAAATGCGAACACAAATTTGCATGTTTTTCTTCCCCCCCCCCTGCTTATTTTTGGGTTTTAAGAACATGCAACAACATGAGATATGTTGTTGACATTTCCCACATCATTCCATACAACAGCCCATTCCTACTCAATTATATAACAGATTGAAAGGTTGGAAGGTAATTTGGGGCTAGTTCATAGAGAAATCATAGGCACTTATGGACCTCAAAATCAAAAAATTAAAACATAAAATCCCCCCACCTAAGTTGGTACTTGAATGTCCTAATCACTGAGACGTCCAAGTGTCGATAATGAAAACCTTTTTCCTCGACATTTAGTGAGATGTTTCTCCCGCTGTGTGGAAAAACCAACAGAAACTGCAGGCAATGTACAAGATGCAGGCAGGATTTATTGTACCAATTAAAATGCAGTAATATAAAAACCTTTTTTTTTTCTCTCATTTTTTGAGGCGCTTCACTTCTGGCAGTGACCCTTAGCGAATTGAACACACAGGCATTTGTTGTTACCCTTATTCTTTGCGGTATATCTTATGCCTTATTTACCATGGACCCCTGACGAAGGTGTACTGTCCGAAACACGGACCGTGTCAGGTCCCTTGGTTTGTAAAAAGGTTTTTATATTACTGCATTTTAATTTGGTACAATAAATCCTGCCTGCATCTTGTACATTGCCTGCAGTTTCTGTTGGTTTTTCCATTTTGGTGATTTTTTTACTGCAGCTTCAGTTGGATTTTTCTGTTGTTGCTCTCCCGCTGTGTGTCCAGAGTTCCAGGGGGTGTTCTAGGAGGTGTTTTAAGGGTGAGCTTAACTTGGATTTCTTGCTGCAATAATTGAACTGTAACCCAAGGTTAAGAAATATATAGTGTATGTTGGTTCAACAGAGACTGAATGTTTGCCTCTGTAGCTTTAAGAATTCTGAGCTGTACGTGTCATATACGGAATCTTGAACAGCACTGCTCTGATGCAATTAATGTTTACAGATTTTTTTTAAAAAAAACCTCTGTTATAGAAACTGTGTGAGAGTAACCGCCGCTGAAAGAGAGCAAAGGTGCACAGGAGGGCTGCTGTGTGTGTGAGGAAACTGAGAAAGTGAAAATTTGGGAGATGTGTGACAAAACTGATCTGGAAAGAAAACAGTATGTTGGTGGTGAGTGTTTCTTTTGATTTCTATTTAAAGATAGGAAAGGTGAAAAGAGAGTAAGGGGCAGATTCACTAAATTACCTTACCGATCCAGACCCGATCCGTGGCCGGGGTGCTGATTCACGACGTGTCCTCATGCAAATGGGGACGATCGGAATCACGCCCCCCAACCAACTGCACGGATCGCTGACTAGTGATCCCGACGCATGTGCAGACCATAGATGGTCTGCGCATGCTTACAGAGCAGCAAATCTTTTTTCCTTCACTTCGTGAGCCCGTGATTTTAACCCGTTTTAAATCCTTGGGTTAAAACCATGGGCTCGCACTACAGGGAAGGCAAAAAGAGTAGGGAGCAGAAGTAGAAACATAGAAGATGACGGCAGATAAGGGCCATAGCCCATCAGGTCTGCCCACTCTACTGACCCACCCCCAAGTCTACTATCCTAGGGATCCCACTCCTGGTGACAGGTTCCCTTGGCTTAATCCTCTAAGGGATCCCACATGGGCATCCCATTTGCTCTTAAATTCTTGCACGCTGTTTGCCTCGAACACCTGCACCGGGAGCTCGTTCCAAGGATCAACCACTCTCTCGGTGAAGAAATATTTCCTGGTGTCACCATGAAATTTCCCGCCCCTGAGTTTGAGCGGATGCCCTCTTGTGGCTGAGCAGGCGTTGATCGTGGGCAGAGAGTAGGAGATGCAGTCGATAAGGATGTGAGCGATTGGTCCCCAACAGTTGCTTGTTTCTTGATCAGCCTGCCCAGTCGGTGTTCCAGTTTTTTGTTAGTGAATCGCTGCCTGTCTACTTTACATGCCATTTCCCCTCATTTGCATTCATGGATCTATCGGAGGATGATCGGCACAGAGGTTAGTGAATCGGGTCAGAGAAAAATCGGGTTGCAAAGTGGTCTCTAACTGGTCGGGACACGATCGGTGTCCTTAGTGAATCTAGCCCCAAGATTTATTCAGACTTTATCAGCCTTGGAAGTGGCTGAAATCAAGAACATTTTAGTTAAGTTGTTTGCTATTTATATTTTGACTGTTTTTATAATAAGGAAAAGGCAAGGCTGTCCCCTATCTCCTCTGCTTTTTCTGCTGTTTTTAGAGCCTTTACTTTGTACTTTACGTCACACTGATGAGGTGCGGGGCCTTCGGATTGTGGGCGAGTCCTTACAGACTCTGGCCTTTGCGGATGATCTCTTTTTAATTCTGACTGATCCGGAGGTTTCTCTGCCCTTGGCATTGGACCTTATATCTGAATTTGGTTTTCATTCTGGCCTCTCTTTGAATCTTGACAAATCTTTGGCTTTGCCCTCTTGTCAGGCGGTTCGTACTTCTTGGCGGGGTTTCTTTCCTTTACGGTGGGCGGAATCTGAGCTGCACTACTTAGGGGTTTATATCCCTATGGATCTTACTCGTCTCTATTCTTTAAATGTTAGTTCTTTGTTTTCTGCCCTTGGGCCACGACTACAGTTGTGGCGGGGTCTTCCCCTTTCTTTATTGGGCCGAGTGAGTCTTTATGATATGCTTGTTGTACCACAGTGGTTCTATGTTTTTCAGGTTCTTCCCCTTTATCTTTCTTCTCATGATGAAAAATGTCTTGAGCGCATAGTACAGCGGTTCCTTTGGATGGGCAAGCGGGCTCGCATACCCTATAGGAGGGCAGCCTCCCCTTGGTACAAAGGTGGCTTGGGGTTGTTGAATCTGCATCTCTTGACGATTGCTTGTGGCATTAATGATCATTTTAGTGGTACCTCAATGTTTACTAACACCTCTTTGGAACTTTCTTGCTTTACCTCTACTCACTTTAGTGCGTTTCTTCACTCTTCTTTGCTTTCCAAATGGAAATCTACACCCAGTGCGTTGTTGCATTGTCCTCTTCGTCGGGCCTGGCACTGGGTTTGTAGGTTTCATTCTCTCAGTCCTACTGTCTCTCCCTTTTTACCATTATGTTATAATGCCTGTTTTCCTCCTGGGGTGGACAATGCTAGTTTTGTGCGTTGGGAAGCAAAGAGGATTCGTTTTTTGTTTCATTTGGTTGATGACGAGGGTCTGGTCAAACCCTTTGACCTGCTTTGTGAGGAATTTTCTGTACCTCGTACAGATGTCTATGCCTACCTTCAGATCCGTCATTACATTTCCTCTTTGTCGAATATTCATCTTTCGGCTTCTTGTCGAGAATTGTTGATGGAGGCCTTTATATTTGATTCCCAACAGCCTGTTCCGCTGAAATTTTACCATAGACATCTGAAAGATGAATCCCCTATGCTTGATTGTCTGAAATTGCGGGATGCATGGGTGGGAGATTTGAATGTGGAATTTTCTGATGAAGTAATTTTGAATGCTATTAAAAAGCTGCCTTTGTATAGTAAATATGCTATCTTTTGGGAACAACACTTCAAATTGACTCTCCGCCTATATATTTATCCTCGGAGAGCTTTTCTGGCGGGGCTCTGCCCGACTGCGGACTGCTGGCGCTGTAGTGCTCCGGATGCTGGTCTTGGTCACATGTTTCGGTCTTGTTCATCCATACAGACCTTTTGGGATGCTGTCTTTCTTTTTGTGGATGACATCTGGAACATTACAGTTCGGAGATCAGCCCTGGTGTTATTTGGAGCCTCTTTGCATTTTCATCCTCGTCGGCCTGGAGCCTCTGCATTCCTTCATTGGATGGCTGTGATTGCTATCAAGTGCATCTTGCTTAAGTGGCTGGAGGCGGAGGTTCCTGACTATTCCCTTTGGCGTAGTCATATGATTACGTTGCTTTCTTGGGAACGGAGAGGTGTTCAGGACATTTCTTCCTTGCCTGGACGGGTCTTTCAACGAATTTGGGAGCCTTTTTGGTCTACACTATCTCCGGTGGCTCGTAGTCGCATTCTGAACTGCTATGGTCTTGGTATTATCCTTTTATTTACCTCACTTTGTTTGGCATCAGTGAGAGGGGGAGGGTGGGGGGATGGGTTGGGTTGGTAGGGTGGGTTTGATGGTTTTAGTATACAAATTTGAGCTACCTTGTTGTTTTCTGTTTTTGATTCTGATTGTTGTGCTCAATAAAATATATTTAACAATAATAAGGAAAAGGATAAGGAGGAGCTGCTAATTTCAGTTTCTGATTTTAAAAAATCCAAAGGCAAGCAATATCAGGCTTGTGCTAGAATTGTTTGGTTAAGGGGAAGCTAGTTGTAATTTCTTCAACTATTGGAAGTTTAGATGAATAGAAGAGAATTATTAAGGAAGATCTTGTAGTGTGACTAAGGGTTCATTGGGAGTAAGGTTACCAGATGTCCATGAAAACCCAGGCATGTCCTCTTTTTGGAGGACTGTCCAGGCTCCTGGAAGGACTTTCCAAAACCTGGCATTTTTCTGGGTTTTGGAAAGCCCCGACGAGTTCTGGCCATATCTGCAGGGTCTTTGAGCATGCATGGATGATGTCACATATATCCGCACATGCTCCAGGACCTTCAGATATGGCTGGAGCTCATCCAGAAGAATAGAGGATGCTTTGTGGGGGCAGGGCTGGAGGCAAAACTGGGCAGGGCTGAACTGGGTGGGGCTGGAGGTGGAACTGGACAGGGCTAGAGGCAGAACTGGGTGGACTAGGATGGGGTCAAGTGCCTGGGGTTTCTTAGAAAAAAAATATGGTAACCCTGATGAGAGCTCTGGGAGGGATAAAAAGAAACAAGTCAGATTTTTTTTTTTAATCCCTACAGGGTTTTTTATGGTTTTTTGTGTGCAATGTGAGAGAATGTGAGGGGGGTAACAACAGTGCTCCAAACCATGTGAATTCAGCAAATCCACAGTTCCAGCCTGTCCTGTAGTGAAGCTAGGGAACAAGTTCTTAAGTGCAGACAGGAATTTAGTAAGGGAAAATACATTTGTTTTATTTCACTAGTTAGAATGTAGCATGAAATGATTTTATAATTCTGCTTGGAGTTAAACTATGTAGCATGATATAGTTAATGTTGCTGGAGTCATAGACAGCGGAACGCTTTTTTGTTTGGGTGGACCTGCAAGTTCCATCCCAGACCCCGCCCCCATAATAGTACTAATTGTAATACCATAATATAATCTTATTAACAATACATAAAGGTTAACTGCAATATTTTTTTTTTAGTTCAATCAGTTTTATTAGCATTTTATCATAGAATATACAACACAGACCTCATAATCATAACATGTCTTCACAGATTGTAAATACAGGCGGTCCATGACATAGCAACAACAACAAAAAAAAAAACAGTATAAAGAAATAATACCATAACCCAACTAACAAGCTTAACAGTTATGTGTACAGATCTGAGATAAACACATAAGTATAAGAGGATATAACAATATTAAGGTGTATCACTTAAAATTATAAGGTGGCTCATACATTCATATATACCTAGAAGATGATACAGTAAGGCAAGCCGTATATTCATGGTTCTGGCTCACCAGGACGGTCATGTGGCAACTCAAATGCTACTTCACTGGACAGTGGTGCCCACATTTTTGTGAACTTTCATAGCAAATTATTACGTTCAGCAGCAACCCTTTCGTAGCGGGCATACAAACAGTGTTCCACCATTCACTATATGAGACATTAGAGAAATCTTTCCAATTGGCTAAAATGATTCGAATTGCAATTAGTAAAAGTAGTTGTATTAAGTGGAACACCTCATGCATTAAGGGGTCCTGAGTGGAGTGTAGAGTAGATATCAAGCATGAATATGTGAATGGGATAGTACTACCTGCCAGATAGGTAATATGTGACCAGATCTTGGCCCAAAGGCCCAATATTAACTATAATACAAAACTACAATATTAAACTATGCTAAGCATACATACTCACTGGAAAAAATATGACCATATTACCTCAGCTTTCCAAGACTCACATTGGCTCCCAGTACAAGCACGCATACAACACAAATTCTACTGCACCCTATTCAAAGCCCTAAATGGAAATAGACCAAACTATCTGAACAACTGCCTAATCTGGATAAACACATCCAGACCAAGGAGAACTCAAGCACACTTTACCCACCTTCCAATCAAAGGCATGCAAAGCAAAAAAATATATATGACGATCTACTAGCCACCAGAGCAACAAAAATAGACCACCACCTCGCAAATCTGCTGATCACAATGCCCAACTACAAAACATTAAGGAAAGAACTGAAAACCATACTATTCAAGAAATTTGTCAAATGATCTAACCAAACTTTATCCCGACGCATACTACAGCTATCAACCTTGTAATCTCTCTGAGAATGCCCAGGCTAATTTCTTGTTGTAAACCGCCTAGAACTGAAAGGTATTGGTGGGATATAAGACATCAATGTAATGTAATGTAATACATGTTTCTCAACATTCATTCCTACCAGAACACCTGGTCTTGGTCACACATGCAGATAACCCCTATGCAAATACAGGACCACAAACTAAAAGAACTAATATATACAAACAAAACCCTAAGATGCAAGTATCTGCATGCAGTAAGTACAACCCACAGAGAAATAGAAGCAAATGCATTTCTTCCTCAACAGTGCAAAATATAGAAAGCAGATGTAATTTCTCATAACTGACACAATTCAATCACAAAATTGAAAATAAAAAAACATTTCTCCTACCTTTGTTGTCTGCTGATTTTGGTTTTCAAACCATCTTTCCAGTCTCTGGCTGCACTTCCTTATGTCTGCGCTCTTAAGTGTATATCCAGGACTACCTTATCCATTTGCTATTTTTCTCTCCTTCACTTTCTGCCATACATCCATCTTTGTTTCTAACAAAAAACAGGGATTATATTATTGGAAGTCAGTAAAGCCGTTTTATGAAATTGGAAAAAACTGACTGAAATGAAAAATTGACTCAAGAGAGTGATCCTAGTAGCCATGGCTCGAGGCACCTGGAAGTATGCGGATATCACTGTGATGACATCACACCCATGCGTGACATCATCATGTTGATGTCCGCATGTGTGTGAAGGCCCTCCAGATGGGCTCTGAGATAGTAGTTGGGGGTGCCAGAAGGGTAGAGGGCCAGAGAGAAGGATAGGTGCTGGCGCCTGAAGGGACACGTCTTGTAGTTTTCCATAGAATGTTTTGAAGCTGTAAGAAAACCAGACCCTGTTTATTTTTCCTTCTCTGATGTTTGAAAAGATATGTTCTTATCTTGTTGTGAAGTGACTTCAATTGTTTTTATAAGCCGTATTTGCAAACAGCTTTAGTTAAGAGGCTTTGCTGGCTAAGGCTCTTCTGACCTTTTGGACTTCAGTCTCAAGATGGAAAAAATGCTGATTTCTTTAAAGTTTCATGTGACCTGTGTCCATATATGGTTTGCATTTACGTCACATGCTGACACATGCTGACAACACTGATTCATGTAGAATGATATAAAAGGGATGTAAAGCTCACAATAAAATTGGACATGTTTTGAAAGATGATTTCTGGTCTTTAAGATATGTCCCCAGGTACCTGACTTCTGAAATGACAGAGACGGAGAAAGTATGGGGCAGGAATTGGGACCTAAATCCTTTTCAGTTGGGGGCATGCCCAGGATGGGCAGATGATATCACCAATATTTTGTGAGTATTTCTGAATTTTTTTTGTTCTTTAATACTCACTGGTTTTGGTGACCTGTACCCATCCTTTATTTTAAGTTCAAGCTTTGGGTTCTATTACGGAGTTTTTTTGGGAAAAATCTCGGGGTACTTTCGGTAAGCGCCCCTTGTGAATATAAGCAGCTGCCATTCTTTCGGGAAGAATGAAATTATTTTTAGAACCCCCCTGCCCACTCTGTCATTTGTGAGGTTAAAACTTTTATAGAGTATAAGATTTTATTGTCTCTTATTACTGTACCTCGCTTATAAGGTAAGATAAGCGAATATTTTTGCATTGTTATATTGTTTTTGTAATGAGTCATAAAGGCACTTAGGATTCTCCCCCTCCTAGACAGATGAGACTTGTACGGCTGTGTGTGTATGACATTCTTCCTTCAGCTCACATCTCTCTGTGTCACCAATCCTTTCCTGTATATGTTTGCACTGTTTATATGTTTAACACTGAGGTAGGACATGCTGTTATGTGGAATGAATTGCAAGTGCTGTTTGAATCAGTCTAAGATCTTTCCTTCGCAGCTTGTACATAAGCACTATTTCTTGTCTTCCTTTTGAACATACAATAGTTTGATCCTGATTTATTCTGTGCGTTTCTTCTACGGCTGCTTCCTTTGTGTTCTGTGCTGGCAAAATTTTGTTTTGTTTTTAGAAGATTAGCCAGTTGTGAATTTTCTATGTGCTTATTTGGATATCTAGTTACTGACCTTAAGGAATGCGATTCTTGTTTTCTCTTTCTGACTGAAAGCCATATTTTTCTATTTTGACAGTCTGAATTATATAATGTACAAATGCACTTTGACTGCCATACGCTGTTCTTTGCTTTCATTATCAGGGTCCGTGCATGAATGCTTTTGCCCCTCCCCCCAGACTTCACGGTTTTTGGGCTTTCACTGACAATGTTGTATTTCATGTACCCCCTATAGTGCTTCTTTGAAAAGTTTCTTCCTCTCCTCCATTCTATCGGCAGCCAATTTTTTTTCTGTCATTGTCCTAAAGAATGTTTTTTTTGTCCTGTTGGTGAGGCTTTTCAGCCCCTTTTTGCCTTCACCTTTCAGCAACAGTATACCTGATGTGGAATGCCCCAGGGCTATGTTGACTCCCCTGTTCTCCATTGTCCTCCGGGCTATTCTACAGTCATGCACTGCCCCTCATGGTTCTGTCCTCATTCTGTACCTCTTTTTGTGTTCCATAATTCAGGAGACCTGTCAGGCTGATAGTTTGCACCTTTTACAATGGTTGTCTGTGTGTGGTCACAAGGTGTCATGAAATAAACTGCACTGGTGTAAATCTGAAGTGAAATACCTGGGTTTTGTCCTGTCTCATGGTCAGAGGAAAATCTGCACTTTCTGCATTGCTGCTGTTCTGGGTCTGCCCCGCCCAGCTACCAAGAAAGACATGCTTACTTTTCTTGATATGATTGGTCACTGCCGCCAATGGATCTCTGCTTGTTCCTTCTATGACCAGATTCTGAGACAGACCCTGGTTTCTGAAATGACTGCTCTTATCAGATGGACTCATGATATGTTGGACATTTGAGATGTGCTTTGGTTTCTAGCTCAGGTCTGGGTCTTCCTGCTTATGCCCATATGTTTTATCTCTTTGTTTGGGACCATTGTAACACCATGAAGGGAGAACATGGCGGTAAGTTACGCTCTGTTGCCTTTTTTATAGTCACTCCTGTTCAAGTTCCCTGGCTGCATGTGCTATGGTAGTAGAGATGGTTACTCCTCTGACCCTTGGTCACCCCATTACCCTTCACACTTTTCACGATGTTCAAGCCCTTCTTTAAAATGGGCTCCTGGGTCTCAAGGGTGAACAGGATTCTCTACCTCTCTTTTTTCACAGCTTCAGTCCTTTGTTACCTCCCCCCCCTCTGAACTTGATGCCTGGCATTTGGCAGGTGCACAAAGCCGCCCTTTTGGACGGACTTTGGTGCAAAGAGGGGAAACCCTGGATACCAGCTGCTAGCTCTCCCTTATTCATTGCCCAATATCATGGTATTGGTTATCGCAGTGCTCGCTCGACATTTTAACTTCTTGCTAGTGATATTTTCATTCTTGACCTTTTGCTCCTTGATACAGATATATATAGCTCAATAATTACAGCTGGCACGTTTGTGAATTGAAAACAAATTGGAAAACACAATTCCTTTCTATTGTTTTAGCTGAAATTAGGATGTTGCTAATTTAAAATGTTTGTATTTAAAATGTTTTTTCTTTTTCTTAGCAGTAATTCGGATATATACATAGCCATCCCAGATCAGTTTTGGCATAGATATTTCTAATGTTTTCCAAGGGTCCTCTTTATCACTGCAGAGATAGAGACGCTCCAAAGAGACATTAGCTTTATGCCTTTTTCCAAATATGAGATGGTTATGATATGCATTATTGTTTCTTTGTTTTGGTTTTTTATATCAATGTGTTTATTTGCAGAGTTAAATTCAGCCCTGCACACTTGACAGATGGAGTAATGGCTTCACGCTTAAAACTTTATGTTTTGTCTGTGTCATGTCTATTTGTTTTAGTTTAGTGGGTACCCCAGGATACATAACATTGGCCATTTCTAGAGCTCTTTTCCCACTTCTTACTAGTCTAACTGCGCAATGTTCTTTTACTTTTAGCTTTTATATTCTGAATATAGTTTAGTTAGGGGTTATATGTTTAAGAAAGCTTTACTTTATACAGCGTTTATTTCGTGGTGTTCCCTACATATGATCCATTCAGTATACATTTCTGAATACATTCAGCACATCAGTATGGTCTCTCTGAAGTGCCATAATAGTTATATGAAGCACGCAAAAACATATCTTTTTGGATTGTTCAATTAAGAACCTTAAGTAACTGAGTATTGTCTCTCTTTTGCCATAGCTATACTAAGTAAATGAATTGGTATTGTTACATGTTGCCACATTCAGTACAGGCAACATGGTTTCTCTCTTGTTTTCTATCTTTTATTTGGATCACATTGGAGTACAGCTGCTGAATGATATTTGGAATGCTTTTCAAGCATCTCTTTTCAAGTATCTCTTTCTGTATGCACAGACATCTGGCTGCTCTCTCTTTGAGATTCTCATGGGATGACCTTTCCCCGCCCCATGGGTAGACAAATCCTCAATAGTTGAGAGTAGTGATCTTCCCTTGATACAGGAGGAATACGTCCAAAAGCTCATTGAAATATTAGGGCTTGTTGAAAGAAACGTGTCTTGCACTTCTCTTTTCTCTCCACAGATTCCTACCCATTTTTTCCAGCCTGGTGATTGTCCAGAAGCTTTCCAAGGATCGGAAGAAGACGGATTTCCCCTTTGGCCTTCCCACTACTGTGATCGCTGTGACCAGGCCCGCTGCACTCACTGAGGAGTTTCCTGTTTGGATCCACGCAAGTCGCTTGAAGAGGGTTAACCTAAAACCCTAGAAGCAAGTCTCCCTGCGCAGATTTCACCTCCTCCAGTGGAACAACATGATAGTAACATAGTAACATAGTAGATGACGGCAGATAAAGACCCGAATGGTCCATCCAGTCTGCCCAACCTGATTCAATTAAAATTTTTTTTTTTTAAATTTAAATTTTTTAAATTTTTCTTCTTAGCTATTTCTGGGCAAGAATCCAAAGCTTTACCCGGTACTGTGCTTGGGTTCCAACTGCCAAAATCTCTGTTAAGACTTACTCCTGCCCATCTACACCCTCCCAGCCATTGAAGCCCTCCCCTGCCCATCCTTCACCAAACGGCCATACACCGACACAGACTGTGCAAGTCTGCCCAGTAACTGGCCTAGTTCAATATTTAATATTATTTTCTGATTCTAAATCTTCTGTGTTCATCCCACGCTTCTTTGAACTCAGTCACAGTTTTACTCTCCACCACCTCTCTCGGGAGCGCATTCCAGGCATCCACTACCCTCTCCGTAAAGTAGAATTTCCTAACCTTGCCCCTGAATCTACCACCCCTCAACCTCTAATTATGTCCTCTGGTTTTACCATTTTCCTTTCTCTGGAAAAGATTTTGTTCTACGTTAATACTCTTCAAGTATTTGAACGTCTGAATCATATCTCCCCTGTCTCTCCTTTCCTCTAGGGTATACATATTCAAGGCTTCCAGTCTCTCCTCATACGTCTTCTGGCGCAAGCCTCCTATTATTTTCGTCGCCCTCCTCTGGACCGCCTCAAGTCTTCTTACGTCTTTCGCCAGATACGGTCTCCAAAACTGAACACAATACTCCAAGTGGGGCCTCACCAATGACCTGTACAGGGGCATCAACATCTTTTTCCTTCTACTGACTACGTCTCTCTTTATACAGCCCAGTATCCTTCTGACAGCAGCCACTGCCTTGTCACACTGTTTTTTCGCCTTTAGATATTCGGACACTATCACCCCAAGGTCCCTCTCCCCGTCCGTGCATATCAGCTTCTCTCTTCCCAGCATATACAGTTCCTTCCTATTATTAATCCCCAAATGCATTACTCTGCATTTCTTTGCATTGAATTTTAGTTGCCAGGCATTAGACCATTCCTCTAACTTTTGCAGATCCTTTTTCATATTTTCCACTCCCTCTTCGGTGTCTACTCTGTTACAAATCTTGGTATCATCTGCAAAAAGGCACACTTTTCCTTCTAACCCTTCAGCAATGTCACTCACATATATATTGAACAGGATTGGCCCAAGCACCGAACCCTGAGGGACTCCACTAGTCACCTTTCCTTCCTTCGAGCGACTTCCATTAACCATCACCCTCTGGCATCTGTCCGACAGCCAGTTTCTGACCCAGTTCACCACTTTGGGTCCTAACTTCAGCCCTTCAAGTTTGTTCAACAGTCTCCTATGAGGAACTGTATCAAAGGCTTTGCTGAAATCCAAGTAAATTACAACTAGCATATGTCCTTGATCCAGCTCTCTGGTCACCCAATCAAAAAATTCAATCAGGTTCGTTTGGCACGATTTACCTTTTGTAAAGCCATGTTGCCTCGGATCCTGTAACCCATTAGATTCAAGGAAGTACACTATCCTTTCTTTCAGCAACACTTCCATTATTTTTCCAACAACTGAAGTGAGGCTCACCGGCCTGTAGTTTCCTGCTTCATCCCTGTGACCACTTTTATGAATAGGGACCACATCCGCTCTCCTCCAATCCCCAGGAATCACTCCCGTCTCCAGAGATTTGTTGAACAAATCTTTAATAGGACTCGCCAGAACCTCTCTGAGCTCCCTTAGTATCCTGGGATGGATCCCGTCTGGTCCCATCGCTTTGTCCACCTTCAGTTTTTCAAGATGCTCATAAACACCCTCCTCTGTGAAGGGCGCAGAATCTACTCCATTTTCTCGTGTAACTTTGCCAGACAATCTCGGTCCTTCTCCAGGATTTTCTTCTGGGAACACAGAACAGAAGTATTTGTTTAGCACATTTGCTTTCTCCTCATCACTCTCCACATATTTGTTCCCAGCATCTTTTAGCCTAGCAATTCCATTTTTTATCTTCCTCCTTTCACTAATATATCTGAAAAAATTTTTATCTCCCTTTTTTACATTTTTAGCCATTTGTTCTTCCACCTGTGCCTTCGCCAAATGTATCTCTCTCTTGGCTTCTTTCAGTTTCACCCTGTAATCCTTCTGCTCTCCTCTTCTTGAGTATTTTTATATTTCATGAACGCTAACTCTTTCGCCTTTATTTTCTCATCCACTAGGTTGGAGAACCATATCGGCTTCCTTTTTCTCTTGTTTTTATTGATTTTCTTCACATAAAGGTCCGTAGCCATTTTTATCGCTCCTTTCAGCTTAGACCACTGTCTTTCCACTTCTCTTATGTCCTCCCATCCTAACAGCTCTTTCTTCAGGTACTTTCCCATTGCATTAAAGTCTGTACGTTTGAAATCTAGGACTTTAAGTATCGTGCGGCCGCTCTCCACTTTAGCCGTTATATCAAACCAAACCGTTTGATGATCGCTACTACCCAGGTGAGCACCCACTCGAACATTAGAGATACTCTCTCCATTTGTGATCTCATTGCAGCATTCTACCAACTTTATCATTCTTTTACTGGCAACGCTGCTGCTAGTTTTTCTCCCTGTAAGGATCATTTCTAACTGGGTCTACAGGGATGATGTGTTTTGGGTCCATGACACTTTCTGCCCATACCCATCTGTAAATGACACTCCTGCTGTAAACAGCACCCCCGGCACCTCTTTGCGAACACGACGTCAAGCTGGACTACTCCCTCGCAAAGTCTGTCTTTCAATTGGAATCCAGAAAGACAGACAGTATGCTACCTTTTGGTATAATTCCAGCAGTGTGCAAGTTGCCACCTTCTCTTTTGAGTATTGTGACATTGTGAACTGTTCATCAATTGATATACCAAGGCTGTGCCATTGGTCCTCAGAGATTCCTAAAACTAAAGACATATATATATATATGTTACTGACTCACGTTGGGGGGATAAGTGTGCATTCTGGGGAGCGGTAGGGTAGAATATTGATACTGACTGGGCTTATAAATCAGAAAGTACTCTGAAAAAAAGTGGACCAAAATGGTAAATCACTGCTTACTTGTATGACCCTTCATAAGGTTGGAACCTGTTATAGGAAAAGTGTTCCTGCACAAATTATTAAGCTTTCTCTTACTATTGACAAACCTAGACCTACTGATGAAGGTATGTACATTATGGATATGTGGTTTAAGGGTGGGTCTAGCTATCCGACCCATCAGTTTTTCTTACGGGATCTATCTACCTCCTCTAATTTTACCTATCCCCTTTGTGCACTGTGGTGTTCTAAATACCTTTTGCTGCCTGGACAGCAAAAGCTTGATATTGCCGTTACCATCTATAAGGGTAATTACACATGTCATGTTTCTAATCTGACATAGGGTAGTTTTGTAGGTAATTTACTCCCAGGTTATTGTTCTGTCTTGGCTCATAGGTATGCCCCATTGTTGCAGCATTAGATTTTCACCCTAGGTGATATTTACTGGCTCTATGGAGACTTTTGGCTCCCTGTTAAGCTACCCAGCCAGTGGATAGGCCAGTGCACTTTAGCTAAGGTTATCATGCTCCTGCATATTTTTCTGAAAGGCATCCTTTCTATTCACATGGTTTTTCCTCTTTTCTGTCTCGATATAAATCTGATCGCATGTATACTTAGATGCTATAAGGGTCCCAAGAGGGGTCCCAGATGAATTTAAGGCCCGAGCTCAGGTTAAGGCTGGGTTTGAGTTCCTTATTCTCTTTATTACTATTAATAATGTTGATCGGATTAATTAAATTTATTATAATCTGCAACGCTTTGTGAACTACTCTAGGGATGCCTTGCAAGGTATTGCTGATCAATTAGGCTCCACTTCTCAGATGGTTTTCAAAATCGTATGGCCCTAGCTATGATTCTAGCTGAAAAATTCTTCTCAGTACTTTATGCTGTTGCACTTTTATTCCTGACAATACAGGTCCTACTATGGCCATTCAGAAATTAGCAGACCTCTTTGCTGAGCTCAAATGTAATTCTGATTTATCTAATTCTTGGGATCAGCACTTTAGTTGAATGCAGGGTTGGGTAAAAGACCTTTTTATTGTTATAATCTCTATTATTATCTGCACTCTTGTCTTGACTGCTCATGTACTGTGTTATTCATATTACAGCTCCTAAAACCCCTCCTCGAGAGACATATCTAGAGTATCACTCCCTTCCATCTCATGCTGTGCATTTATGACGTCATTTTCATGAAGTAAGAGGGGATTGAAGGGACACGTCTTGTAGTTTTCCATAGAATGTTTTGAAGCTGTAAGAAAACCAGACCCTGTTTGTTTTTCCTTCTCTGATGTTTGAAAAGATATGTTCTTATCTTGTTGTGAAGTGACTTCAATTGTTTTTATAAGCCGTATTTGCAAACAGCTTTAGTTAAGAGGCTTTGCTGGCCAAGGCTCTTCTGACCTTTTGGACTCCAGTCTCGAGATGGAAAAAATGCTGATTTCTTTAAAGTTTCATGTGACCTGTGTCCATATATGGTTTGCATTTACGTCACATGCTGACAACACTGATTCATGTAGAATGATATGAGATGTAAAGCTCACAATAAAATTGGACATGTTTTGAAAGATGATTTCTGGTCTTTAAGATATGTCCCCAGGTACCTGACTTCTGAAATGACAGAGACGGAGAAAGTATGGGGCAGGAATTGAGACCTAAATCCTTTTCAGTGCCCACTAATTGCCTACAGGACGTGCCTCTTGCCATGAGAGGCACGCCCTGTAGGCAGTCAGCTGGTGCCAGTGCCTCTCCTCGTCCCCAGTGTACCGCAGAACACCTGAAATCACAGGAGGTACACTAGTGTGTCTTGGCACACAGTTTCAGATACACTGCACTACATTTATGGTAGAAAGTGTGAGCTCACTAAAACCCACAAAAACTCTACTCTATTGCTACAGTATGTAGGTGCCACCTGTAGCCATGAAGCCATGGTAGACAGTTGGGTCTAGTAAGTTTTGGGGAGTTTGGGAAGGCTCAGTATAAATTATAAGGGTTATATGGTGAGATGTACTTCTGGCACTCTTTATGTGAAGCTCACATAAGTGCCCTCTAAGGTGTCCCACTGTTCTGTTGGTAATGTCTATCTGGCCAGTCCGTCACATTCCTGGCCCCTCCCACATCCAAATGGTCTGGATTTGGACATTTTCAACTTGGATGTTTCTTTGGTTGAAAAAGGGGTATAAAGTTAGGTGTCCTAAGAATTGGATGCCTGTTGGCCTAGATGTCCAAGTGATGATTTAAATATCTATATCTATCTATCTATCTTTATATATTGTGATGGGGCCAGGGGTAAGCCAAGCGCTGGCAACCTGGCTCCCGCCCCAGGCGCAAAGTCTGAGTGCTCCTTGGAGGGCCACGCTGGGAAACCACAGCGGAAAAGAAACTCCACTAATAATGGATAGTTCAAGTTTTATTACCCAGTTCAATGGCACTGGGTCTTAGGCAGCCACATCGGCTGATTGGGCTTGGAAAAGATTTTACATAAACAATAATTCTCCTTCAGAGCAAGCCCACGCTGCATTCAGGAAAACAAAAAAAATAAACCAAAACTTTTTCCTTTAAAACTTGCTATATTGTGCCTGTGGTTGCTTCAGGAAGTTCTACCCACCTGACCCACCTGAAGTATAAATGCCCCCACTACCCTTTTGATTATGGGGTAGGGGCTGGGAACCATCTACCCTTTGTTTAATGGTCTAAAGTCCCCACCCAACGTTCCTCTTTATCAGGGCTGTGCAACGTTAGGTCACTGAATTCCCTCTAGGCTTTTCTTCTCCCTTTTTAAAGGCTAATTAGCATTCCACTACTCTTTATGCTAGGCTTGCATACAGGGGTTTTACTTTACTTTTAGCTTTTACCCACTCCTCACACTCATACCCCCAACACTTATACTTTATAAAGTCCTGCCTAATGACAGAACTGTGGCTTTAAAGTTCATTAGCCTTTTTGTTCAAAACAAACTTTTATTCCCTTTCCCCACTCAGTACCTCACTAACTCATGCTGTAATCAGACAGAAGGTCCCAGGCTTCAGGACTGCAATCCATCTCATTTCTCTCACAGATCTCTCCCTATCTCCATCAGGAATTCCCTGCTCTCTGAAGCTGGGTACAGATTCTCCTCAGAGGCAGCAGCTGGCCAGCCCTGCTCTGGAAGCTTTTCTCTTCCAATGAGCCTCTATCTAGGAAGCAACAGTCTGTTAGGTTGGAAGAGCTGTGGGACAGAGAGTTCCCTAGCCCTGGGCAGTAAGAGAGAGCTCCTAGCCTTCCCCTCTCTGCTCTGTGAGGTATGCCCTTCTCTCCCAGTTCCTGAGTGCCCCTGAGTGTTCTCAGCTGTTTCTGTTTTATGCTGCAGGCTGGCTTTCACTCCTGCTCTAGGTCCGTTCTGCCTGTCAGCTCCACCCCTTTCCTTAACCCTTACTGGGATAGCTTTCCTCACCAGAGGTTTAACTAGAGAATTACCCAATGAGTTATAAAAAAAGATTATAGTGCCCTGGAACAGGTACTCTGCTACCTCTTCTCCATTCTATACTGCCTGCAGGTTTTAAACCAGTGACAGGAGCTTCCCTGTCACTAAATATATATTTTTGGGGGGCAGGGGAAAGTCTAGAATTTCAGCTTTCTAAAATGCATGTTTCTGTGCTTCAGATTTTAGCGGGAATGTCCGTATCAGACTTAGATATCATTTCTGAAAATGGACCTCTATGTGTCTTTATAAAATAAACTCATACAATACATGTACATCTTCTTGGGAACAGTCAGGTAACCCTGGCCTACATTTCCAGTACCTACCTTTGCCGTTGCAGTGAGGCAATAAGGCAGAATACTGCCTAAGACCCCTGGCTACTGTTTACCCCTGTTTGGGTACCTAATTTCCTAAAGTAGGTGATTAATTGGCATCTAAATTATGGCACTAGCATTTCTCTCTGATTTCATTCTGCTCTGAATTTCAGATTCTAGAACACTTCCATATGTTCCT
Source organism: Geotrypetes seraphini (assembly GCF_902459505.1). Classification (NCBI taxonomy): domain Eukaryota; kingdom Metazoa; phylum Chordata; class Amphibia; order Gymnophiona; family Dermophiidae; genus Geotrypetes; species Geotrypetes seraphini. The sequence continues at coordinate 72,391,203 of NC_047092.1, forward strand.
AAATTGAATTCTTTCCTGTTTACTTTATGGAACTTTCAGAGCATTCTGAATTTCAAGAGGAGGAAAAGGACATAATGTAATATTAGGTATGGATCAATAATGCAAATGCTTGTATTTATCAGAGGATACAAAGATTTCAAACCAAATACAAGTTGAAATAGTTATATTTTAGCAAAATTAAAGCAAGATATTTAACAACTAGTGTTCAGTTAATTCCCAATGTTGTATGAACAGAGTATAATCAAATGCTAGCATTTAAATCAGCACACGCTTTTCCTTAGTTACTGTAGTTTCACAAAAGAATCGTGATGTCAAGAGCTGTGGGGTGTGAACTTCTGTCAGAAACCGGAGATGTTTGATACTTAATAAGATCCAGGAGGGAGTCATGAATGAATTAAGGACAAACAAAAAATGATTATTTGATAGTGGATGAAAGCCTGGAGAACATAAAGTGCATAGATTACCAAAGTAAAAATTCTGTAAATTTAAGCAGAGCTGCAATTTTCTCAGAATAAAGAGACTTGCACTGCTCACATTGATGTTTAATTGTCTACATGGAAATCAATTCATGTACCTGCAATTTTCAAGTTCCCTACCATTTTTATGAATTAACTTTATGATTTTATGTTTTTCTTGCACATTAAATGCAACCCAGTGAATAGTTGTCTTATTAATGCTGCAATAAAAATAGTTCCACTTAACCAATTGATATTTAGCCTTAATTTATGACCCTGCGGTGAAGTTTTGCAAGACCACAGAAATGTTATTTGATTTAAGTCATAAGTTTACAACCATTAAAAAGTTTGCTGAGATTTTTGAGAACCCTTAAAATTTAGAAGTAAATTATGAGAGAACTTTTTTCTCATTCCTAGTCTCACAAATCATTAGGTACATTTCAGACAAGCAGTAGCATATATTGGGGCAGTTCTATTCATATGTCTGTCTTCTATCTGTATTCAGGAGCAAAAGACACATACGCACACATGCATTCACAAGACACACATAACACACAAAGAGATGGAGAAACACATACAATAACACATACATGCATAGAAATAATAATAAGAAGAACATAAGAAGTTGCCCCCGCTGAATCAGACCAGAGGTCCATCTTGCTCAGCGGTCCGTCCCCGCGGCGGCCCATCAGGCCTAGTGCCCGAACAGTGGTCCCTGATTAATTTTGTAACTTACCTCTAATCCCATCCCTATAATCTACCTTTACTCTTATCTGTACTCCTCAATCCATTTGTCTTCCAAGTACCTATCCAAAGCTTCTTTGAACCCCTGTAGCGTGCTCCTGTTTATCACATCCTCTGGTAGCGCATTCCATGTATCCACCACCCTCTGTGTGAAAAAGAACTTCCTGGCGTTTGTTCTAAACCTCTCCCCTTTCAATTTCTCTGAGTGCCCCCTTGTACTTATTGATCCCCTTAATTTGAAAAATCTGTCCCTGTCTATTTTTTCTATGCCCTTCATGATCTTGAAGGTGTCTATCATGTCTCCTCTAAGTCTCTGCTTTTCCAGGGAGAAAAGCCCTAGCTTTTTCAATCTGTCAGTATATGAGAGGTCCTCCATGCCCTTTATTAGCTTAGTTGCTCTTCTCTTGACCCTCTCAAGTACCTCCATGTCCTTCTTGAGGTACGGCGACCAGAACTGAACACAGTACTCCAGGTGTGGGCGCACCATAGCACGATACAGTGGCAGGATGACTTCCTTTGTCCTGGTCGTGATACCCTTCTTAATGATACCCAACATTCTGTTTGCTTTCCTTGAGGCCGTGGCACACTGCGCCGACGCCTTCAATGTTGTGTCTACCATCACTCCCAGGTCTCTTTCAAGGTCGCTCACCCCTAGCGCTGATCCCCCCATTTTGTAAGTGAACATCGGGTTTTTTTTCCCTATATGCATGACCTTGCATTTCCCTATGTTGAAACTCATTTGCCACTTTTTGGCCCATTTTTCCAGTGTTGTCAGATCTTTTTGGAGATCTTCGCAGTCCTCCATGTTATTGACCTTGCGATAAAGTTGTATTTATAACCCGCTATACCTTGACAGTTCAAAGCGGTTTAAATCAAGAAGATCTTCCAGATGCTGATGAAATACATACAGAAATATGTCTATCATATAACCAAAATTTATTTAAACAAATTTATCATATAAATAAGTCTTCACAGATCTTCTATACATTTGGTAAGAGATTTAATTCAGAAATAAACCACTTATAGTTTTACTCCAGCCTGATAAGATAGAGGTTTGCCCAGAAATCTTTTAGAGATGCATCCTTTTAGTGTTGGAAATGAAAACAGGGAAATTCCCCGCTTAGGACGAGAATATGCAGGGAGCACAAAATGATTAGAAAGATAGATAGGAACAAGTCCAATCAGCATTTTATAACATAAACATGCAAATTTAAACATAATTCTGGCCTCAACTGGCAACCAATGTAATTTCCCATAATATGGGATAATATGATCTAACTTCTTCAGCCCAAATATCAAACATATCGTGGTATTTTGAATGATTCTTAATCTCCTGATAGTTTTTTTTAAACAATCCTAAATAAATGATATTACAGTAATCTAATGTGCTCAAAATAAGAGATTGAACCAGCAATCTAAAGGACCAGAAATCAAAATATGATTTTAGTGAACGTAGTTTCCAGAGAATGTAATAGCAATTTTTAATTAGAATATCAGTATGAGCTTCAGAAGTTAAGGATTTATCAAGAGTAACACCCATGATTTTTATAGTGGGGCTAATGGTATGATTAATTCCATTTATCACTAAAGAGGTCTCCATAATTTTATTAGAAGGAATTGCAAGGAAGACATTTGTCTTTTCTGCATTCAATTTAAGTTTGAAATCCTTAGCACATATGGAAGTTACATAAATTATTGTTTCTGAAGATAACAAAGTAATGGTTACAATGATTGTACTGTCATCAGCATAAATGTATGTTTGTAAATTCAATTTAGATAATGTCCTTCTCAATGATGTCATATACAGATTAAAAAGAGAAGGAGACAGTGGTGACCCTTGAGGAGCTCCTCAAGTGCCTTATTGTGACAGGGTGGCATTCCTGTCACTGGCCAGAGGAGGGTGTCTGAACAGCAGAAAGAAGTAGCTGATTTGCACTGCATCCTACAAAGACTGATGGGAGCTGTATATTCACTTTGAGGGAACAGTGGTGCTAAAAAAAAGACAGGTCTGGGAGGGGAGACAAGATGGCGGGGAGGGGAGACAAGATGGTGATGAGAGTGGATGCCTGAGAGAGAGGCTCCTTCTCGTTATCGGCCGGCGCTGCTTTTTTTCTGAACTAGCAGTTCTCTTACCTTAGCATGGGTAAGAGAAAAGGAGCCCTTCGTGGCAACCCTCCGGCTGCGGTAGCGGCACCGCGTCTGGTGCAGTCTACAATTGAGGAAGCCTTAGCCCGCTTGGGCAAATCTGCGGGGGCTACATCAGGGGCGAGCCCGAATTCGTCGGGCGAACTCAGCCGGCAGTTTCGGGCGATGTTGAGCCCGGAACAGAGGCAGCCACCACCCCAAACCGGAAGCAATGCAGTACTGGGAGTTTCTGAGGCAACATTGACCCGGGAGGAGTCTTTGATCCTCAGTGAAGGAGGGCTGGCAGCTCCAATTTCATCTGGAGCCGAAGAAGAAGCTGCAGTACACCGACAGCTTACCCACACTGCAGAAGAGGAGAGAAGAGCTTCGGGAGGAAGTAAGATCATTTTTGGGGTGCTGGAGAAGCCTAAGATAATAGATATGGAGGCTTTATGGCAGGCCATTTCAGTTATGGACGCTAATCTCAAGATGTCTTTTTCCACTTTAAATATTGATTATGGGACTATCCACTCTAAAGTGGAGCAACAGGGTTTGGTCCTTAAAGATTTAAGTGAGAAAATAGAAAAACAGGAGTCAAGAATTTCTGAAATGAAAACATTGGATTTGGAATTAGTAAAAGAAAGAACATTTATTGCTAGAAAAATGGAAAATTTCGAGAACCAATTAAGGAAAAACAATTTGAGACTCCTAAATTTTCCAAAATGTCCCTTAATTTCACCAATGGAGATGGTATTTCAAGGAGATTTTGCTTATTCCTACTGAAAGTTTGCCACCTATTTTTAGAGCTAATTACTTTCAAATAAAGAGACCTGTGGAAGTTTCCATTCCTATTGAGATTCAAGGGACAAATAATGAAAATATGAACTTAACAACTTTTCTGGAAAACTCTTTGGAGGTTATAGCGGAAAGGAAAACCCTGTTAATAACTCTTGCTTTGGAAAGTGATAGAGAATATATACTGCGTTTGTATTTTCATCATATTAATGATCAGTTTTTAGGTTCTAATGTTCGAATATTTCCTGACATGTCTTTAAGATCCCAGAGGCGTAGGAAAGAATTTTTGGCATTAAGGCCAAGAGTCCTTGCCTTTGGGGCAAATTTTTTGTTGAAATTTCCTGTAAAATGTTTTGTGTTTTTCCAGAATAAGAATTACCTGTTTTTTGAACCTAAACAACTGGTAGGATTTATAGAATCCAAAGAGCAAGTAGTGCCTATGGCTGAGATTGTTTAGCCTGCTATGAATGGCTGTAGCACCGCAGATAATTGCCGCTTTTCTAGGTTGGATTGTTTCAATTGTTAAATTTATTTTCTAAAAATCTCCCTTCAATGTTTGTGGACTAAATATATTGGAAGCATAAGTGAATAACCAAAACACTGATTTAAGTGGAGTTGGTTTATAAGTTTTCTTTTTTTTAATGACTTCTGTTAATCTGAAATACAAGTAATGCATTGCTTGTTTGTATTGATAAAATTGAATAAATAAAATAATAAAAAATAAAAAAGACAGGTCCAAAGTAGAAAGCTAGGAAGGAAAGACCGGCCTGCCTGGTAGACCTTAGGGATGACCAGGAAAGTACCCTAGGGTTGATGACCAACAGAGGGCCTGGTGGTGGTGTGAGAGACCAGGAGTCAGAGATTCCTCAGTGTGTGTGTCTGGGATAAGATGACTGAGGGGCTGGGAGAGTTCTCAGTGCATGTGTCCAAGAGAAGATGACTGAGCGACTAGAAGAAGGTCTGGAAGGAGGAGTAGCTGGAGGGATCATTAGAGCTTGGAGTCTAGGGAGGGACTCAGGCTTGATGAGTGGCAGAGGGACTGGTGAAGAGGTATCCAGGTCCTGTGGGGACCCAAGAGGCCGGGGAGCATTGGAACCGGTGGTGGCACCACAAGAGCCAGAAGAGTCAAGGTCTAAGGCTGATAGGGTCTAGCATGTGACAGGCAGAGGGACCAGTGGTGACCGGCAGAGATTTGTAATGGCAAAGGAAGCTGCCAGAGGAACCCAGGAAAGCAGCCTGATAGACCCAGGTGAGCATTGGCCAAAGGTCTGGCGAGCAACCAGCGGAGGGACTGGTGGGGCTGGTGGCAGCTGGTGGAGAGATTGGTAATAGCACCGGATGCAGCTGGATGTCTCAGAGGGCCAATGAAGGCTTTAAGAGGACCTTGGAGCAGCTGGAAGAATGGTGGCATCCAGAGAGAACCCAGAAAAGACCTGGAGGGCAAGTGAGGGTTAGATGATGACTAGGAGGGTCTGGAGGAAATAGGTCAGGATGTTTTAATGGATTGTGTGAATGATGTGTTGCTTAACTGTTCTTGTGTTTGTTCCAACAGCGCCTGGGGACAGATGTGTGAGGGGTAATAACCGTTTGACCTGATCACATGATCAAATTTTGTGGCAGTGGTGAGATGGTAGAACCTGGAGTCCAGGGAGGGAGTCAGGCTTGATGACTAGCAGAGGGACCAGTGAAGAGATATCCAGGACCCATGGGACTCAAGAGTTTGGGGAGTGTAGGGACCAGCAGTGGCCCCACAAGTGAATCAAGGTCTAAAGCTAAGGGGGGTCTAGCAAGTGACCGGCAGAGGAACTGGTATGACCAATGGCAACCAGCAGAGAGACCAGTAGTGGCACTGGAAACTGCCAGAGGAGCCCATGAAAGCAGCCTGATAGACCTGGGTAAGCATTGGCCAAAAGTCTGGCAAGCAACCAGTGGAGGGACCAGCAGGGCCAGAGTTGACCCATAATGGCACTGGATGCACATTTACAATACATAGTATTTAAATGTCTCTATCATATCTCCCCTCTCCCGCCTTTCCTCCAAAGTATACAGATTGAGATCTTTAAGCATGTCCCCATACGCTTTATGATGAAGATCACATACTATTTTAGTAACTTTCCTCTGGACCAACTTCATCCTTTTTATATCTTTTTGAAGGTATGGCCTCCAGAATTGTATACAATATTCTAAATGAGGTCTCACCAGAGTCTTATACAGAGGCTTCAATACCTCCTTTTCCTAATGGCCATACCTCTCCCTATGTAATCTAGCATCCTTCTAGCTTTCGCCGTCACCTTTTCAACCTGTTTGGCCACCTTAAGATCATCACATACAATCACACCCAAGTCCTGCTCTTCTGTCATGTACATAAGTTCTTCTTTTCCAAATTCTGTTGCTTTCTTCCCTTTTGGTACTGATTGATTTTCATCCATTCCTTCTACTTTCAGTATGCTTGCCAAAGGTTAATGATGGAAGACAATTCTGGAAATTTTATTTCGTATTTCAGTACTTATGGTGCATTGGGATCTGATGATGCCATTAAATAAGCCTGGAGACTTATGATAGTAGTTAGGTATAATCTATGTCTATGAAATCTATCCCTCCTTTGTATCTAGGAATGTACAGTCTAGGCATACACTAATTCTTAGAGTTGACCTTGAGGGCATGAAGGAATTTTCTTATTTGCACATATAATTTTTCAAGGAATTTAAGAGACCACTCTACAGAAGTGCCAGTTGATTAATAGATCATATCTTATTCCATGACACTACTGCACTCTTCAATATCTGTTTTAGTTTCCTATAATATTCTTTTCTGCTTGATAGTTGTTTTTTTCCTTCACTCCAAGATATCAAAATAAACCTTTCTGTATATTCATCTGTGTGGAGAAACTAGGCTCCCTTCTGGGGGCCCTCTCACTCATCTAATATTTTGCTCATATAGGAGGCAATGTGTTGTGCAGACTGTAAACTGAACATTGAGGCTCCACACAGTTCAGACTTTTATGCTGGGAGATGTACGGTGTCATGTAATATGAACATTCACTCTGAGTCATGGCTATTGGATGTCCACAACATTTCACAGCTGAGACATAGGTGACATATTTCACAGAACATTAAACATGTGGAGGGGCAAAATAAAAAAAACCCATCTAAGTCCCCTTTTAGCCTAAGGCCTTAAACGTTGAAAGTAGAAGCAGGGAAAATGTCCATTATAAAAAAAAAACATCCAATAGAATGGGCATTTCTCCTGCCGTGGGTCGCTGCAGTTCGGGTAGAGGGGTGATCGCATCGTGGTAGGGGAGATGAGGCATCTCTCCTGCCGCGATGGTTGCGGTGGGGGGGGTGTAGGTTGCCGGGCCGCTGAACTGATCGCGCCAGCAGCCATCAGCTCAGCGGCCCCTTTTTTGGCACTTATACCTGTTTTGACTTGGTCTAAGTCAAAAATGTATAAGTGACGACTAGGCAACCTGTCAAAATCTTCGGTTATACGTGTTGTACGCCTAGGTGTAGGTCGGCCTACCTCCCGCCCACCCTTTCCCCTCCTCTAAAAATGCCTCTTTATTATGAGCCCCATAATCACATAAGGCCCAAGAGAATGATACTGCACATGTTCCTGCACTGAATTTAAAAAATACAATTTGAATACTTTATCAAATAGAGGTGACAATGTCAACCTTGTCAAAAGATACATTATCAATGACATATCATTTAACACTAGACAAAAGATCACCAAAGAGACCACAAGATACTGTATTACCTTATGAAAGACAGAAACTAGACTTTGTTATCTGTGTGTAGTTAAAAATTCAGGACTACTCAAAGACACTTTTACAGAACTAGCATAATTAAAGAGATTTAAATAAAGCAGTTGACTTTGATGTCCTAGACAGTGTAAGATCTCATTAATGCACAATAAGTGTCCTGGGTACTTTTTAATGGATTGCTGGAGGAAATCCTTCTTAGTAAAATGCTTTCTTGAGATGTACAGATGTTGCTTATAATATGAATGGATCTGTGAATTAAGAACAGTATCCTAGGTGAATTGCTCCCCAACAGGGCACTGTATCCTTTTCCAGAGAAATCTGTGTTATATTACACTCTGCTAACTCTACAAGTTAATCTTTGGGTATTAGTTCATCTTCATGAAATACAAATTAATCATCGGAGATCTATATCCAGAATGCAGACTGATTTTCAATAGAAACTTTATTAAGTTTCCTACAATTTAAGCATTTGAGTTAAATGAGAAAACCAAAATAAAAGGGAAATAGCACAAAATAACAAGAAATCTTTCAGCTATTTTATTTAAGTATTTATATACCACTTATAGCATAAGTGGTTTATATCCAGGTACTCATTTTTCTTCTATCTGTCCTGGTGGGCACACACTCTATCTAATGTACCTGGGGCAATACACTTTCTGATGTGCCATCATGTAGCTGAACCTGTGTCTGTTGTTTGTTTAATACTTGAGATCCACATAACACTGCATTCTTCAATGATATGTGAAAAAAATACAATTAAAAGAAATCAGAGTAGGCTTCAACTTCTTGCACATAGCTGTAAACAAGCACTCAACTACCAATAACCAAAACTGAGTACCGGTAATGTTTTGGAACTACCTGCATCACAGGGGAAATAATAGAAAATATTACCGGCAATTTGGCACCGGCATGTCCTGTGCATTGGTGTTGGTGCCGGTGCCAAATTGGGGTAAGGGATGTTATTTCGGTGCTCGGTGGAGGGGGGATGTAGGATCACGGTGGAGGGGGGGGCGATGCAAGCAGGAGGGGGGAGGGTGCCGGTTCGCAGGGGGATGCCAGATCGCAGAGGGGGGCATATGGAGCAGTGCCGGTGGCCTCGGGGGGAGGGGGGGGGAGAGGAGGAAGTGGAACGAATCAAAGCGAGTTTCCCTTACTTCCTATGGGGAAACTCACTTTGATATACGAGCAATTTGGTTTATGAGCATACTTCTGGAACAAATTATGCTCGTAAACCAAGGTTCCACTGTATTTTGTATTCCTAAAGGAAACAAGAAGTCTTGAGGAGAGCAGGTTTGCAGAAAATTGTCAAGGTTTTAACCTTAGGTCATTTTTCATAAACAGTCATAATTCAATCTTCTTTCCAAATATTCATACATTCACTCACCATCATATTTTCCATCTAGTTCTACTGCTTCAAGTTAAAAGCTATTGGTCTGCTAATGTATTTCCTATCTTGAGATTCATAAATCTTTCTCTCTTCATACACTTTTATATTTTAGGTGAAAAAATGATGTCTTAATACTGGCGAACTGAGAAATAGTCTTTCTACTTCTGTAACTCGGCAAAGTGATGACAGCACATAAACTGCAGCATTTTCTATACTCCGGCCCTATGCCATGTTCAATAAATGGTTCAAAAATTGTAAGGCATAGACTACATTTGAATAACTTAAATTTTCTGTTTAAGAACTTGATACCCAATGCTGAATTGTTACTTTACCTTGCAACAGTCTATACTTTATATATTACCTCTTTTATGGATCTCTTTTTATTTCCTTTTTCTACTATTTCTTTGCAGCATACTGTATATTAAAAGCTAGTTTTCCTGAGGGAAAAATTTTACTCTCATCTCTTGATAGATATAGGATAAAAACATGGCATTTGTTACAAATTCACAATACTTTCTCTTTTAGAAGAGTTCATATATGATCCAGAAGAGCTCTGACTTTATTATTCAAATCTCATTTACTATGTTAAATTTTTGAGTGAAATTAATTTTAGAAACCCTTTAACTACTGTGAAATTTAGGGGGGGGGGAATTAATCAATGGGCGCTAAGCAATTTTGCGCACAATAAACACTAAGATGTCCATTATATTCCTTTGGGTATCTTAACATTTAGGCCTGAATTCTATAAACGGCATCCCAATTGTAGTCAGCGGTAGGCATCCTACTGTTGTCTATCCAGCCAATCGGCATGTACGTTTTTTTAAAATAAGCTCCAGAAGCAGGCAGCCTACATTGAAGGAGCCTAGGGAGGTGCAGAAGCCCACCTAAGCTCCCATAAGGCTAGGCATAGGCGTGGTTTGGTCTGAAAGTAGCCTTAGGTGGCCCTAGGTGGCTATACGCATCTCCCTAGGACACTGTAAGTAGACGCAGCCGATGAGCTTATCGTGGCAAGGGATCTCCCTGCTGCGATAAGTTTAGTGGCTGCCCATCCCCCTTGAGCGATTGCCAGCAGGAGGGATGCCCAATTCCTCCTGCTGGAAACCCCCCTCCTCTCACCCCGAATAATTACTGTTAGGAGAGATGCCCAATCCCTCCTGTCGGGACCCCTCCCATAGATCGCCGGCAGGATGGATGCCTGATACCTCCTGCTGGAACCCCCTCTCCCGTAGATTGTGGTAGGAGGGATGTTCTAAATTTGATCAAGTTACACCTCTTTTAAAAGCCAAACATATTCTTATTTCCTATCAAATTCCATTAACTATACTTTCTTTTCAGAGTTTGTCTACTGGTCTTCCTTCTTTTTTGTTTAGTTTTTTTAAGTTTGATATTTCTCGCAGAGAACTCTTTTGTTCTTCACATTAACATATGCTGACTTTCCCTTCTTTCAGGCAGTTATTTCTTGATGTTCATAGAAATTCTTCTTTTTTATTATTTTTCTTATATTGCTGGAAGGATTTATCCAAGGTGGAGTTTAATGTATGGTGGAATACTGTATGTATTTGAAAGTGTTATTCAGAAAAAAAACATCATTCTAGTAGTACTTTCTGTAGAGTATGGAGCCCTGTCCAATCTTATTATGCTTTGGACTGTTGACATATACCGTTGACAGAATATATTGTATATTGACAGACTATATTATATATTGTATAAGTTATATACTGAGTCACTTCTTCTTAGTTTAATTAAGCCAGTCAGAGATGCTTGTTGGGAATTCTCTTCCATACTTCACATGCATATTCTCTACTGGCCTGTATATGTCGTATGTACTAGCCTGTCGTATATGTTTGACATAAGATACTGGTTGTATTGTTTTATAATCATTGCTCTTCTCCTGCATATTATTTATGGTCTGTACAACTGGATTGTTTCATGTAGTTAATATTTGTATATTTTGTAAAACTAATAAAATATTTGAACTAGAAATTATTCTTTCAGCTATGGTGCCTACTCTTTGGAATTCTCCCTATTTATCTTGGTACAGAAAAATCTTTTCTTACTTTTCTCAAGCATTCTGCTTATTGTTTTTGGTGTGGTTTTTTTTTTCTTTGATATGTTGGAAGCTTTTATTTTGATAAAAACATTTTAACCATGTATTCCTTTTGGGGTTTTTTTCTTTTCCTTCCCCATTTTCCCTGCACTATTTTTGTTTTTTAATTGTAATTCATTCTTATTGTTCCTTTCCTTATGTTCCGGTGATGATTTTTTTTCTCATTATTTTATTTTATTTCCTTTTCTCCTATTTATATTTTATTGTAAACTACTTAGATTTTACCTTGGTTTTATATTGGTGGTATATTAAAATAAATTAAACTTGACCTATACCTATTTTAATAATGAAAAAGTGTCAAAACAGACCAGATAACCACTGGAGGCATGAGGGCATGGCCCTCCTTACTCCCCCCATTGTAACTGATCTCCTTCCAACCACCAAAGATGTGATTGAAATAGTACATACCCGTCTGTTTGATAGCTTCAGATGGTATGGCCAGTCCTATTAGAGTGGCAAGCAGGTGTCTGGAGTAGCCTGGTGGTCAGTGCATAGGATGCCAAAGAAGGGGACCCAGGCCCACATCCCGCTCTAACTACTGCACTTATGGTTGAAAGTGTGAGCCTACCAAAACCCACCAAAAAACCTATCGTATTGACATATAGGTGACACCTGCAGGCATAAGAGCTATTGGTGTGGTATACAGTTGGATCCAGTAGGTTTAGGGTTTGCTTTGGAAGGGTCACCATACATCATAAGAGGGTTATGGTGAGATGTGTACCTTTTTATGTGCAACTCACTGCAGTGCCCCACTACTCTGCTGGGATGTCTGTATGGCCAGTCTACTAAAATCTTTATCATTTACACATAAACTCTTTTGAGCTTCAGTTTGTTGTGCCCTAATTTTGATTATTATTAATGTGATCATTATTATTATTATTAAAAAGATTTAATAGATTACCAGCCATGAAAAATCTAAACAGTGTGCAATCTAAAAAAGCAATCTACCATATAGACCTCCAGTGCAGTGACTTGCACAACATTAACATTAGTCCTATAAACATAGAAATTTGATTAGTCCATCCAGTCTACCCATCCGTAGCATTCATTATCTCCTTCTCTCCCTCAGAGATCCCATGTGCCTGTCCCATGCTTTTTTTAAAAAAAATTTAAACACAATCTTTGTCTCTACCACCTCTACCAGGAGACTATTCAATACATCTACTACCCTTTCTGTAAAAAAGTATTTCCTTAGATTACTTCTCAGTTTATCATCTCTTAACCTCATCTCATGCCCTCTCACTCTGGAGTTTCCTTCCAATTGAAAGGGACTTGCCTCATTCATATTTATGCCACGTAGACTATTGAGATCTTTGAGCCTTTCTCCATACATATTATGACAGACCACCAACCATTTTAGTAGCCTTCCTCTGAACTGACTCCATCCTATTTACATCCTTTTGAAAGTGTGGTTTTCGGAATTGTATACAAAATTCTAAATGAGATTTCAGCAGAGTCTTATATAGGAGCATCAATATCTCCTTTTTTTCCCATCTGGCCATACCTCTCCCTATACAGTACCCAAACATTCTTCTAGATTTTGCTATTGCCTTTTCAACCTGTTTGGTCACCTTAAGCTCATCACATACTATCACACCCAAGTCCAGCTCCCTCTTTTAGGCACAAAAGTTCTTCACCTCCTAAAATGTACTGTTCCCTCTGTTTTTTGTAGCCCCAATGCATGACCTTGTATTTCTTACCATTAAATCTTATCTGCTAAATTTCAGAACATTTCTCAAGTTTTACTTGGTCCTTCCTCATGTTATCCAAACCACCATAGGATAACAGATTTTGATCTCTGCAAAGAGACAAATCTTACCAGATAGCCCTTCAGCAATATTGCTTACAAATATGTTAAAAAGAACAGGCCCAGGAATCAAATCTTGAGGCACACCACTGGTAACATCCCTTTCCTCAGAGCAATCTCCATTGACCACTACCCTCTGTCACCTTCCACTCAACCAGTTCCTGACCCAGACCATCACTTTAGGGCCCATCCTGAGGGCACTCAGTTTATTTATCAGATGCTTGTGTGGAATACTGTCATTAGATTTTGCTAAAATCTAAATACACCGCATCTAGTGTTTTCCTTCTATCCAAATCTCTGGTCACCCAGTCAAAGAAATTTGTTCCTACTGCAGCAGCTGGTTACCTGTTGCCATTTTTCTCACTCTTCCTGTGTGGATAACATCACACGTTTCAAACCAATATCGGCACTGAGACATATGTGTAAAGTAAATCCACATGAAATAATTGACATGGAATTAGAATGTAAAACAAGCATGCACAATTTCTGCGCTAAGCACTGTTCTACAAATGGCACACAATTCGACCCACACTCTAAAGAATAGCATTTGGTTCCGAATTTGGCTGTGCTGGGCTGGACTGGGCCTTGAGCCTTCTGGTCTCGCTCTCTCTGAGCTAGAATATATTGCACTTAATGAAAAGATAGATATAAAGCCTGGTGGAAGGAAAATAACCAAAGGGACACTGTCATTCTGGAGTACAAGTTATATCGTAGTGATAGGGTAGATTGAAATGGTGAAGGTATAGCGTTATATGTTAAGGATGGCCTTGAATCGAATAACTAAAAATTATACAGGAGCAGAAACACACCTTGGAATTCCTATGGGTAGAAATTCCATGTGTAAGGGGGAAAAGGACAGTGATAGGAGTGTACTACCATCTGCCTGGCCAGGATGATTGGACAGATGCTGAAAAGTTATTAGAAATTAGAAAGGCTAACAAACTGGTTAACACATAATAATGGGTGATTTCAACTACCACTTGTCACTAGACAGAGAGGAAACTCAGTTAAATCACACTAATGTCCACACTCTTCTGACAGGGGTTACTATAATGCTCAAAAGTATATAGACATGGAGAAAAAGAAACCTCAATATTAATCCATTAGCAATGCAACAGCCACAACAGTACCAAGTATGCATAGAGTCATCATAAGTCTCAAAGGAAAAAAAAACAAATCTTCACATAACTGTTATCTTAGAGCAAAAATAGTAAAACTCACAGCAGGTTTTTAAGCACATACCGGAAACAGCTCACTCTCACTAACTCTGAATCATATCACTGGAGCAAACATAGCATTGTACCTATCATCAAATGTTGCTTGCAGTCTCATCCAAATAGCCATACACTAGCCTTTAAGCCCGTTACATTAACGGGTGCTAGAATAGATGTGTCTGTCTGTCTGTGTTTCTTTCTTTCTCTCTCCAGGCAAGATGGTAGAAGCACTGCTAAAAGACAGCATCTGTGAGCACATATCAAAAAATGGACTAATGAAAGCGAGCCAACATGGCTTCTGCAAAGGAAGATCGTGCCAAACGAACTTACTGCACTTCTTTGAAGGGATAAACAGCCAGATGGACAAAGGGGAACCCATAGACATCATTTATCTCGACTTCCAAAAAGCCTTTGACAAGGTACCCCATGAGCGGCTACTTAGGAAGCTGTGGAACCACAGGGTGGAAGGGGACGTATACAGAGGGGTTAAACACTGGTTGGCAGGCAGAAAGCAAAGGGTTGGAGTGAAAGGCTACTACTCTGACTGGAGGAGAGTCACGAGTGGTGTTCCGCAGGGGTGGGTACTCGGATCGCTGCTGTTCAATGTATTTATTAATGACCTAGAAACAGGGACAAAGTGTGAAGTTATAAAATTTGCGGATGACACTAAACTCTGTAGAAGGGTTAGGACGGCGGAGGAGTGTGAAGACCTACAAAGGGACCTGAATAAACTGGAGGAGTGGGCGAATAAATGGCAGATGAACTTCAATGTAGAGAAATGCAAGGTCATGCATATAGGGAAAAAAGAATCCGATGTCCAGCTACAAAATAGGGGGATTAGTACTAGGGTAAAGAAACCTTGAAAAAGACTTGGGTGTGCTGGGGGATATAACAATGAAGTCAACGGCACAATGCGCAGAAGCCGCAAAGAAAGCAAACAGAATGTTGGGCATTATTAAGAAGGGTATTACAACCAGAACAAAGGAAGTCATCATGCCGCTGTATCGTGCGATGGTGCGCCCGCATCTGGAGTACTGTGCCCAATATTGGTCACCATACCTTAAGAAGGACATGGCAATACTTGAGAGGGTTCAGAGAAGAGCGATGAAAATGATAAAAGGTATGGAAAACCTATCATACGCAGACAGGTTAGAAAGGCTGGGGCTCTTCTCCCTGGAAAAGCGGAGACTCAGAGGAGACATGATAGACTTACAAGATCATAAAGAGCATAGAGAAGGTGGAGAGGGGCAGAATTTTCAACCTATTGAGAACCACAAGAACAAGGGGGCACTCTGAGAAATTGAAAGGGGACAGTTTTAGAACCAATGCTAGGAAATTCTTTTTCACTCAGAGGGTGGTGGGTACCTGGAATGCGCTTCTGGAGGCTGTGATAGGACAAAGTACATTATGGGGTTTCAAAGAAGGATTGGATAAATTTCTGATGGATGCGGGGATTGAGGGATACAGATAGAGGTATAGATAGGATTATGTAAGGGTATAGACAGAGGGATAAAAGGGATTGAAGGGTTTTAGGCAAAGGATCACCTTACAGGTCATGGACCTGATGGGCCGCCGCGGGAGCGGACTGCTGGGCACGATGGGCCTATGATCTCACCCAGCAGAGGCAACTTCTTATGTTCTTATGTTCTCTCCTTGGCCGCTGTCTGTGTCCTTCTGTCTTCCCTCCCTCCCCCCCCCCCGAGCAAAGCTGTCTGCCCCCAGCACACCCTTCCCCCCAAAGCAGCCCCCTTTCCCTCTCCCTGACTGTCTCTCCATGGCCCCCTTCTGTATTCCCCCCAGAGCAAAGCTGTCTGCCCCCCAGCACACATCTCCCCCCAAAGCAGCCCCCTTTCCTTCTCCCTAACTGTCTCTCCATGGCCCCTTCTGTCTTCCCCCCCAGAGCAAAGCTGACTGTCCCCAGCACACCCCTCCCCCCAAAGCAGCCCCCTTTCCCTCTCCCTCTGTATTGTTCCTGTTCTTACCCTCCCTTCATCCCGGCATCTTCTGGCCTGCTCCTCTTCAAAGCAACCTGCGATCGTGGCCGTCTTTAGCGAACCTCGCAGGCCGCTCTCCAACTCAGTAGCACGTTCCCTCTGATGCAATCCCGTGCGTCAGAGGGAACATGCTACTGAGGTTGGAGAGCGGCCTGCACAGTTCGCTAAAGCCGGCCACGATCGCAGGCTGCTTTGAAGAGGAGGATCAGCGGCAGTTGGTGAGTGAGGGCGGGAGGGGAGAAGCTCCAGTGTGTTCCCTGCCGAGGACGCGGGCAGGGAGAGAGCTTGCCTGCACTTCCTCCAGCAGTTGGTGAGTGAGGGCAGAAGGAGGGGAGTGGCCAGAGTGATCCCTGCCGCCGCGTTCTAAAATAGAATCCGGCCACGGATCAGAAAACACGGTCGCAGGGATCACGAAACCCTAAGTGCGCATGCGCGCTTAGGGTTTTATTATATAGGATGATGATATAATATCATGCATATGCTAAACTGGTCCCAGTACTGTGCATGTTAAGTTAAGAACATTTCAGTATAAAGATTAGTGTATCAACTCTAGCGGGAGGTTCTCATTGCACTTCTAAAACTTCTTTGCTGAAATTTTGGCAAAGAATAAATTGAACGTGCTCATAACTACTGAAAAGCTGCAGCTATGCTAGAATAATAAAATGATCATTTTTGTTATTTTTAAGCAAACAAAAAACAACAACAACAACAAAATGACCTGATATACAGTTATTATCTATTTGTAGACTCTGAGCAACAGGGTATAGCTCAGGAAACCTAATGCTTTGGACCCTAGTAGTAGAACCCAGAGTAGATTCAGCCATGCTCTGAATGGCAAGAAACATAACAGATGCTCATATTGAATGAACAGGATCAGTTATAAGAGAAATGTATGCTAGAGGATGGAAAAAGCATTGAGTATGGGAGCCAATGATGCCATGTTTGATTACTTAAATATAGGGTGGGCCATGGAAAGTAGCCCGCCTCTAATACCGGTGCCAGAAAGATGGTGTTCTCCCTGGAATAGCGAATAGTGATTGTGGAAGGCTATATGCGAAGCAGATCAATTAAAGAAACACAAGAGTTAACTTGTGGGTAAGTGAATAGAAACAATCTACTTGCTCATTCATCTTATACTATCACCGGAGGCGGGTTACTTTTTTGTGGCCTGTATTTATATTCAGCCTGAGTCAAAATTCCAGCATGTAAACCATGTTTCCATATGACCAAAATATCCAGTTTATCTGCATGGTGAAACTTCTAAAAAGCCACCTATACAAAGATGCATTTGAGTCAACAATCTCAGGCTCAAATACTTAAACCTAACCAGTTATAGGTCACAACTTCTCCCTTTCACTTTTAGACCTAGCTTTATTTGTAAACATTTTCAATTACCCTCCTGATGTTGTTTTTCCTTAAATGTTCTACTTTCTTTAGCAATTGTAGTTCACTCCTCTTTCCCTATGTATCACTAATTAATTGTGTACATCGATTGTATGTTTACCTGTATAAATTGTTTATTTTATCCCCCCCAAAAAAACTTTTATTGTTATACGCATTGAAAATATATGATATTGCGTTTATATCAAAATTTTAATAAACTTGAAACTTGTTTATATGCTGTATTTTTGACTCAGTCTGTATATAAATATTTAAGTAATCAAACATTTCAGGTCCTTGTTTTGTTTTTGTTTTTTAAATCAAAAATACATAAAAATATACAGAATCCCCCTGGTCATCCAATAGTCTCACACAAAAAGAAAATCCAACGGAATCTGCAGTAAACAAACAGCAAGCAAAAACAAAAACAAAAACTGCAGACCATGTGCAAGATGTAGGCACTGTTTATTACAATATTAATGCAGTATGGTGAATATACCACCTTATTACCAACCAGGGGACCCAACACGGTCCGTGCTTCGGACAACACCTTCCTCAGGGGTCCTAATGAACATAAATAATGATAAAATAATATTAAATATATGATTTAACAACATTTGTCCAATAGTTTCTTCATGGAATTCTTTGTTAGAAAAAGTGTGCAAGTTTGTTGACATCTTGTTGAGACCTCTGATGGATACTGTTGAATCTTATATACAGGAACCTGCTAGTCTTTAAATCTAAAGAGGGGCATAATAAAAAAAAACGACTCAAAGGAGGTTTTTGGGGTTTTTTTTGATAATGGCCTGCCTCTACGTTCAGCTGTTTAAATGCCTAGACCACCACTACGTCTACACTAACAACATATAATCAACCTAGAAAAAGCCTAACTCCCAAACGACAAAAACAAGAGCTTTTCTGTGACCGGTGTCTGTCAAAAACAACACTGGTTACAGAATCCAAATCCACCCACCCCCAACAACATCGGGGCAAGAGGGAGCCCAAGCCCTCTTGCCTGAGCTACCCCCCCCCTGCTAATGACGATTGTGCCACGAGGGACCCCAAGCCCTTCTGGCCAGGTGACCCCCCTAACCACCACCCCTACTAAGATCCGGGCAGGAGGGATCCCAGGCCCTCCTGCCATGATGCAACACCCCCATGACCGCCCCCCTGAATCCCTGATCGGCCTGCTGAAAACCTCCCCCGCCAACCCCATGCCCCCACCCCTGACACCCCCCCGTACCTGAGAAACGGTCAGACAGACGGGTCCCAAGCACATCCATCCAGCAGGCCAGTCATCCCTCGAATAGCTGGCCTTAGGGCCTGATTGGCCCAGGCGGCTCAAACCCCACCCACAGGTGGGGCCTGAGTCACCTGAGCCAACTGGAATCGGCCCAGTAGCTTTAGGCCCCCTCCTGTGGGCGGGACCTCAGGCACATGTGCCAAAACCAGCCCATGTGCCTAAGTCAAAACCTATAAGTGCTGACTAGGCAAGCTGCCTAAACTTTTGGTTATACCTGCTTGATGCCTATGTCTAGGTCAGCCCACCTCCCGCCCTTTCCCCTCCTATAAAAACATCTCTTTTCGCTCTAGGCGTTTAGAGGCAGGGGAAAGGCCTAAGCTGGTTTTAGATACATCTAAAACCAGCTTTGATTATGGGTACTTGGATAATCAGTCTTTTTGATCATCCAAGTACGCATTTAGGCCAATTTTTAGACTTTTTTTTTAAATTATTATGAGCCCCAAAGAGTTTTATGCAGGTGTTATGGTCATTTTTGATGTCCTCTTCCAACATGAAGCTATTGAAACTGTGTGTGAAGCTCTAAAAGCTAGGTCATGTCCTCATTTGATATCTACTGATTTTTTAGAGCAGTTGATACTTTTTTTTTCATCAGATATCAGAAGTGGCAATGGGAGCATCATTTGCTCTCTCTATTGCAAATTTGTTTATGGCAAAGTATGAGAGTAAATGGATTTATTCTGTAGAGTATTTCACAGATGTGGTGTTTTGATGTTGTTTTATTGATTACATATTTTTGTGGTGGGATGGCACTCCTAATAGTCTCCTTTCTTTTGTAAATTATCTTTAATGCCTGTCATTCCACAATTAAGTTTGATATGGCTTCGTAAGACAGAAATTAATTTTCTGGATGCGCAAATATACAGTATAGAGAAGGTAATCTTTTTTTTCTACATCAGTGCATACTGTGACCGGGCTAGCGGTCAAGCTGAGCTCAGCAAGTGGCCTTACCCAGTGCACATAAACCTCAGCCCAGCTGTTTTGCAAGGTTCTAATGGTAGCTTGGTATTGGAATAAATGAAAAAACAACCAGTTCAGAGTCAGAGGTGCAATTTCTCAAGAATACTTTATTGAACAGGCAGCATTTAGAACACAAACAATAGTCAGTTCCCAGCTTACTGTTTCCAAAAAAGAAAAAAAAAACCCTGGTTCTTAATGTAAAGCTTTCTTCAAACACAAAAACTTTCCAGCCTTCTCTTAAGGTAGTACACATTCCACATTTTCTCCCAGCTGCCATAACTGGAAAAGATCAGCTTGTTTCTATACTTTCAATAATGGGCTACTCTGTTTCCTCTATCTCCATATCATGTGCAAAGTCTTCATCAGCTAACTCAATGTCCTGCCCAAGCACAGTTTCACCACTCTCTGTGACTTCTATATCATCCACCTCTGCCTGGTCTGGTAGCCAGGAGGTAGACTGTGGCTTCTTAATTCCTTGGGCTGGCAACCTGTAACTTGCAACCGGCTCTGGCTTGCTGGGTTGGGAGCCAGTGTGTACTCTGAGGCTGGTGCTCCCACTGCTTCTGGAGCTGGCTCCCCTGCTTTGAGAAAGTTACTCCCTTTTCTCTCACTGCAGGAAGCTGATTAATCCTCCCTGCAGATGTGTTGGAGTAGCCCGCTCTCACAGAGCTCCTCACTTGGCCTAAACCAATTTGGGACTGATTGGAAGTGGCTTATATTCCAGCCCTGCTCTTTCTTGCCCCTGGCTCTAGGCCTGCTGGGAAATGTAGTCTTTCCACTTGTTTATTTATACCTGGCTTAGATAAAGCTAAACCAGATCTGCCCGCTTTAGGCAGGGCTGTAGGAAGTTTCAGTGTTGGAAGGTTTGGCTTATAAGTACCTCTAGGGCAGGGTTGTCCAATGTTGGTCCTTGAGGGCCGCAATCCAGTCGGGTTTTTAGGATTTCCCCAATGAATATGCATGAGATCTATTAGCATATATAGAGATCTCAAGCATATTTATTGGGAAAATCCTGAAAACCCGACTGGATTGCGGCCCTCGAGGACCGACATTGGACACCCCTGCTCTAGGGGCTGCTTTGGAACTCTCCCTAGTCAGTTTAGGAATACTTGCAAGGGTTTTAACCCTATTTTCCTTCTCTGGCAAGGCTTTCTCACTAGGAACAGGGGCGACCCTGTGACAGTACAAAGAAATGAATTTATAACACATTTTTATACTACACTAGCATGCACGCCTCTCATTTTAGGAATTATCTGCCTATATCACAATTTTTAAGATATCAGCAAATTTGTCATTCTAAGGAAGAAAGTTTGCTGCATGCTGTGGTGCCAAAAGTGAAATCATTTCTTTAAAAAAGCTAAAAGAGAGAGAGAGAGCTCTGTTTAATTCTAGGGAGCAACTGTCATCCTATAGAACATTCCCAATGAACAAAACTATGGTTACTGGTGTATTGAACTATTCTGTATTATCTTTGAAAATCGGGGTTGTTATTAAAAAATATTGAAAGATATTATCAGCACATCAGTGTTTGCCACGCTTGACTGTTTACTGTCATATAACAGAAATTGTATTCGGAAAGACTTATTATGCAAATCTGATTTGTGGACACAGATAGTTATGATTAAGAGGGGACGCCTTAAATGTGGGAGATGTGCTACTTCTAACATCATGATTGAGGATGTCTGTATAACTATCCCACATAGATGAGCGATACATTTAAAACATTACACCACTTGTGTTTCAACTAATGTCATCTATATTGTGATATGTTCTTGAAATCATGTGTACACACACATCCTGACAATTAAATGTCAGCATTGATAGAAAGTTGAACATCAAAGAGGTGAAGAACCTTTGATATGTCATTGAATTGAATGGCTTGATAATGTCAAGCCAAAGCTCCACTGGAAGAAACAGGTGGGTCTAGTCCCTGAACTCAAGTTCAAGTTCAATTTATTTGATATACCTCAAATATAAAGCCAGGGTTAAAATCTAAATGGTTTCCAACATCATATAAAAAAAGAGGAGGTGAATAAATACAGACAATTGACAAATACAAACTCTATAATCATCTACAAGAGCATGAGGAAAAAGAAAAATGGATTAATTACAATAATATCTAAGGTATGGGAAAAAAGGATAAACCATATAAGGTATGGAATAAAAATAAGATCTCACTTTTTTTTTACCCATTCTATATGAACAAAATGCCTGAGAAAAATAATATGCCTTTAATTGAGCTTTAAATTTCAAGAACAAGCTTTCAGTATGAAGATAATTCCAGAGTGTTGGTGCCATAACTGAGAAGGAAGAATTCCTATGAACATCAATGAATAATTGTCTGAATGATGGAACAATTAGCAACTGTTGTTGTGAGAATCAGAGAGCTCTCTGAGGGGAATAATTAACTAAAAAATTAAATAAAAATGAAGGAAGACTGCCTGATAATATCTGAAGAAAGAACATTATATTTAAAAGGAATATGGTAAGAAATAGGAAGAATGTGCTCAGTTTTTGTAAAGAGGTGTGACATGATCAAATTTTAAACAATGATAAAGTAGTCTTTTTTTTTCAGTTCCAATCTTTTTTATTGAAAATTAGCATAAGAAAGAAAAACATTCAGTAACAGTAACAGTTCACAAAAGTTTGTGGTGCAATGTAGAGCTCATACAGCATAAAAATAAATAAATAAAAATTAAAGCGATTATAACGTGAGCAAGTAAACGTCAATGGGGGTCCACAGAGATTGAACGGACATTTTCTGATGATGTTGTAGTTTTTCTGCTGCATGTTGTTCAAAACGTTTGTATAAGCATAGGGAATTCCACCAGAAGGTAAAGTTCAATCTAGATGCCGATTTCCAATTCTGAAGAACCTGTTGGATGCCTATTGAGATCATGATATCAATCAATTTGCCTTCACATATACAAAGTTTAAAGCATGGGTGTAAAGAACGCAATATGACAATGTCAAATGAAAGATCAGCAGTACAAGCAGTTATCTCACAAATACAGGAGATAAAGTAGTCTTATTGCGGTGTTTTCAACTAATTGTAACCGATGTAGCTGGTACTATGGAAGAGTGATGAGAATAGTTACAGTAGTCTAGCTTAGACAATTCCAAGGAGTATATTAGAATATGAAGACAATCTAATTGAAGAAATGAACAGATAGAATAGATATGATGAAGAGCAAAAAAAGAAGATGAAACCACCTTCGAGATGAGAATAAAAAGCTAGAGCATTATCAATCACAACTCCTAAAATCTCTCCTCAAGTCATTATATTGGCTTCTTATCCTTTTCTACATGTATTTCAAACTTCTATTGCACACCTACAAATGCATTCACTTCATTGCTTCTCTTTACTTCTCTCTGACCCTATTACCGTATTTTCACGCATATAACGCGCGCGTTATACGTGTTTTTACCTACCGCGCATACCCCTCGCGCGTTATATGCGTGAGCGCGGTATACAAAAGTTTTAAAACATAGTTCCCACCCCGCCCGACGCCCGATTCACCCCCCCAGCAGGACCGCTCGCACCCCCATCCCGAACGACCGCTCGCACGCGCTCCCACCCGCACCCGCATCCACGATCGGAGCAAGAGGGAGCCCAAGCCCTCTTGCCCGGCCGACTCCCCGACGTCCGATACATCCCCCCCCCCGGCAGGACCACTCGCACCCCCACCTCGAAGGACCGCCGACTTCCCGACAATATCGGGCCAGAAGGGAGCCCAAACCCTCCTGGCCACGGCGACCCCCTAACCCCACCCCGCACTACATTACGGGCAGGAGGGATCCCAGGCCCTCCTGCCCTCGACGCAAACCCCCCTCCCTCCAACGATCGCCCCCCCCAAGAACCTCCGACCGCCCCCCCCAGCCGACCCGCGACCCCCCTGGCGACCCCCACGACCCCCCACCCCCCTTCCCCGTACCTTTGGTAGTTGGGCCAGAAGGGAGCCCAAACCCTCCTGGCCACGGCGACCCCCTAACCCCACCCCGCACTACATTACGGGCAGGAGGGATCCCAGGCCCTCCTGCCCTCGACGCAAACCCCCCTCCCCCCCAACGACCGCCCCCCCCAAGAACCTCCGACCGCCCCCAGCCGACCCGCGATCCCCCTGGCGACCCCCACGACCCCCCCACCCCCCTTCCCCGTACCTTTGGTAGTTGGCCGGACAGACGGGAGCCAAACCCGCCTGTCCGGCAGGCAGCCAACGAAGGAATGAGGCCGGATTGGCCCATCCATCCTAAAGCTCCGCCTACTGGTGGGACCTAAGGCGCGTGGGCCAATCAGAATAGGCCCTGGAGCCTTAGGTCCCACCTGGGGGCACGGCCTGAGGCACATGGGCCCAACCCGACCATGTGCCTCAGGCCGCGCCCCCAGGTGGGACCTAAGGCTCCAGGGCCTATTCTGATTGACCCACGCGCCTTAGGCCCCACCAGTAGGCGGAGCTTTAGGATGGATGGGCCAATCCGGCCTCATTCCTTCGTTGGCTGCCTGCCGGACAGGCGGGTTTGGCTCCCGTCTGTCCGGCCAACTACCAAAGGTACGGGGAAGGGGGGTGGGGGGGTCGTGGGAGTCGCCAGGGGGGTCGCGGGTCGGCTGGGGGGGCGGTCGGAGGTTCTTGGGGGGGGCGGTCGTTGGGGGGTAGGGGGGTTTGCGTCGAGGGCAGGAGGGCCTGGGATCCCTCCTGCCCGTAATGTAGTGCGGGGTGGGGTTAGGGGGTCGCCGTGGCCAGGAGGGTTTGGGCTCCCTTCTGGCCCAACTACCAAAGGTACGGGGAAGGGGGGTGGGGGGGTCGTGGGGGTCGCCAGGGGGATCGCGGGTCGGCTGGGGGGCGGTCGGAGGTTCTTGGGGGGGGCGGTCGTTGGGGGGAGGGGGGTTTGCGTCGAGGGCAGGAGGGCCTGGGATCCCTCCTGCCCGTAATGTAGTGCGGGGTGGGGTTAGGGGGTCGACGTGGCCAGGAGGATTTGGGCTCCCTCCTGGCCCGATATTGTTGGGGAGTCGGCGGTCCTTCGGGGGGAGGGATGTATCGGACGTCGGGGGGGGGCATCAGGCTTTCAGGATGGGGACAGACCTTCAAGGGGGGACAGTGCACGGAAGTCAGGGGGGGTGAACGGAGAGTCGGGACAGCGCACGGAAAGTCAGGGCGGGCGAAAGGAGCGTCGGGCAGCATGCGCGGTATACCCGTGAGCGCGGTATACCAAAGTTTTTGTACATATCCTCGTGATTTCTGCGCGCTATACCCGTGTGCGTGTTTTATACGGGTGCGCGTTATTTGCGTGAAAATACGGTACTTTTTCTTGTAAATTCCATTAATATGGCCAGTTATTTTTATTTGTGCTCTCTTTCTCCATTACTAACTTCCATTTTTGCTATAGTCTTTGGCTATATGTTTATTAATTTATTTATAAATGATATCCCAATTTATCTTGCAGTCTAGGTGAATTACACAATTACATACATAATTCCAAATGAGACATAGCATAAAATAAAAGCATTAATGTAAAATAATATAAGAATAAATAAATGATAAAATAAAAGAATGGATAATCACTCATTCCCAGAGGCCATTTTCTCAGGACCATCACCATTATTAAGAACTTTGGAGAAGACTTGCGGAATTGACTTTAGAATAGCATCTACATCCACTTTGGATTGGCATCATCGAGCACACTGTAGCTTGGGACTGAGAGAGGAGTGAATGGGGAGGGATTATGTGAAAAATTACAATAGCAGGTTTTGTTTACTTATTCGTTTTGGAGCTTGTGTGACAGTGGTGTCATATTATTCTATTTAAGGTAGTGGTCTCAAACTCAAACCCTATGCAAGGCCACATTTTGGATTTATAGGTACTTGGCAGGCCTCAGAAAAAATGGTTAATGTCTTATTAAAGAAATGACAGTTTTGCATGAGGTAAAACTCTTTATAGTTTATAAATCCTTCTGGCTAGGAGCCTTTTTTACAAAGTCGCGCTAGCGGCTTTCGCGCGGCTACAGCCCCAAAGCCCTTTAAATCTCTATGGGCTTCTGGGACGTTACCCGCTGCAGCCACTAGTGTGGCTTTGTAAAACAGACCCTAAGTCTTAATAATAATATTGTAATTTATAGCTAAAGAGACATATTATCAAGATACTGTTTTATTTTACTTTTGTGATTATGATAAATATATTGAGGGCCTCAAAATAGTACCTGGTGGGCCACATGTGGCCCCAGGCCACATGTGCCCTCCGGGCTGTGAGTTTGAGACCACTCATTTAAGGGTTTTTTTTCACTATGCAATATTATTGTTACCTTTGTGTTTGAAGATGTTTTTACACTGCTTTTGGTCTTAATAAAGATATTTTAATAAACAATATATTAAAACAGTCATTAAAACATAGTGCATGACTGTATTAACATATTGATCTAGTTTATTAAATACAAATACCTTCTTATCAAAATATTACATTATACAACAAATGTTTGTTGAAAGAAAAGGGTCTTTAGTAGTTTTGAAAATGGCAGAGGTTGAGTCATTATTCACTAATTAACTGCCCCAAAAAAATCCAGACCCAAATTTCTGCAAGATCACATTGTTTTAACAGCAGGAGAATCTTCCCCTCCAAACACAACATTCTATTTCGAGGGGGGGGGGGAAGGAGGAGGCATGATAAATCTTCAAAGTTGCACAGATTCTCAACATGGACTCTTGCGAGACTTCTTTAAATTGTAATAGGATTATTTTAAAATTAGGCCACCATTTCATTGATAACCAATATAAAGATTGTAATATAGGAGTACTATGTTCAAAATGGGTGCACTTCCAAAAATGCCTAAACTTAGATTTAGATGTCATATTGAAAATGCCCCTCTGAACCTAGTACCTCCACCCTGGAGTAAAGGAGAGAGTACAAGCATAAATTCATATAAACTGTTCTGAACTCCCCTAGTCAGTGTTCTTCAACCACCGGTCCATGGACCAGTGCCAGTCCACAGAAATTTCCTGCTGGTCCACAGGGCCAGCACATGCATCAGGCCCAAAACAGTGTTCTTCAACCGCAAGTCAACGGTGCAATCAATGCGGCGTTATCTTCGAGCCAGCTCCCTCTTCCTAACTGATTCAGTACACAAAGCCACAGGCAGTGGCTCCTACGGGCATCCTGCACCTGAACCAGAAGCCTTCTCTTTGACGTTGCAATGTCAAAGGGAAGGCTTCCAGATGAGGCACGGGACATGCAAGGTGCAAATAGTACTATTATGGGGGCAGGGTCTGGAGTGGAGATTGGGTAGAGATGGGCGGGGTCTGGCCCACGACTTAGCCCAGTGTTCTTCAACCGCAGGTCCATGGACCAATGCCGGTCCACAGAATAATTATTTTATTTCTGCTGGTCCATCGGTGTAAAAAGGTTGGAAAACACTGCCCTAGGAGAACGGTATAGAAAATTTAATAAATAAATAAATAGGGGTGATATGATACAGACATTCAAAAAAATTGAAAGGTATTAATCTACAAACAAACCTTTTTCAGAGAAAGGAAGACAGTAGAAATAGAAGACATGCATTGAGTTTACAGGGAATCAGGAATAATATCAGGAAGAGAGTAATATAGTAACATAGTAGATGACGGCAGATAAAGACCTGAATGGTCCATCCAGTCTGCTCAACCTAGGGTGATAGAGGGTGGTAAATACCTAGAATGCCCTCCCCCAGAAGGTGGTAAAGATGAAAACGATAATAGAATTCAAAGATGTGTGGGATAAACATAAAAGAATCCTTTATGAAAAGAGAATGGAGACAAACATAATGGTATTTAGTATGCATATGTAATATCGTGTCATACTTTATGCTATGAGTTTATCTTATTTGGGAAGACTGGATGGACCATCATCTACTATGGGCTAGATTTACGAACCTGCCCGATCAGGCCCGATCTGGGCAGGTCCTATAAATTATTGAAACCCCTATTTACAGATGGGGGCGATTGGAGGAACACCCCCATCTGCCTGCCAGGATTGTTCGATGGTGATCCCAGCACATGTGCAGATCATGGCATGCGCTGGACCTCCAGGCCCGGCATAGATTTTTTTTTCTTTTTTAAGGATCCCATGATTTTAATCCGCTTAAAGCCCTTGGGTTAAAACCATGGCTTGCACTGCGGGGGAGGGTGGGAGAGTTGGGGCAGGCAGTTGTTCGGGGCAGGCAGGCGATCCAGGACAGCGGGAGAGTCGGGGCTGCAGGAGGCTTTCGAGGCCACGACTTTTTAAAAAATGTTTTTGCTTTTTTCATCGGGGCAGAGCAGGCAGGAGAAGAGCATCGGGGCGGCAAACAGGAAAGATTCGGGGCAGCAGAGAACAGGGTGTGCAGAGAGCAGGGCTTCGGAGAGTCAGAAAGACATTTTCGGCTGGTCCCCAGCAGTCGCTTCTTGGAATGATCGGCCAGCCCAGTCGGATTGGAAAATTTGGTTGATGAATCGTGTCCCTGTCTACTTTGCATGCGTTTCTCCTCATTTGCATGCACGGAATCGAAGCAGATCGTAGGAGAGGTTAGTGAATTGTGTCTGAGGGAAATCTGGTCACAAAGGGGTCGTAAACCGATCGATACACGATCGGTTTGCTTTGTGAATCTAGCCCTATGTTACTAAAAATGAGGAACACTCTAGCCCTAATCACCTAAACCTCAGAGAATTTCACAAGGTAAGCCCAGGGGGTGGGGCTACAGAAGAAAGGGAAGGCATTAGCTAATGGGGGCTTTTAATGAAGGACATATAATAATAGAACGTTGGGAAGCGGCATGAGATGAGGGACTTGAGGGGTGATATGTGATGGAGGATGGGGGTGTCTCTGCCAAAGAGGCATCCAGAGTAGGGAGGGAAACTCATTTTGAACATCCTTAAGAAGTGGGACAATTGAACCAGTGCTCTGGTCAGGAAAAATAGCAGCATTTTTTAACCATCATTATTTGTCTATGAATCATGTAGCATACAATGTTCACTGCAACCTACATTGTTTGATTTACATAGCAGTGAGATGTTTTGCATGCTTTGCATCTCATTATTATGTTTGAATGGTAATCTAATTAATATATAACACAAATGGCATTTTAATGCACATTAAGGGGCAAATAAAGCACATGATGGCTGAAATACACCTTAATAATTCCTCAAGCACAGTTATGGTTTTTTGTGTGTGTGTGTTGGGGGGGGGGGGCAACCATAATTAGCTACCAATGGTTGGTATGGGCAGCATTGGTTTTATTTTTTTAATTAAAAAAAGTAATAAATACCTGGATGTAGATTGGGACAAAGACAGTTCCAACAAAAAAGCTATTTTGGTTACCTATTTTTGTGTGTAAAAGAAGCTATCACTTAGAGAAAGAGAAATTAAATTCAGTACAGTAATATTTTTTTAACACAGGCAGAGTACATAGCAGCTGCACAAGCTAGTCAAGAGGTAATTTGGCTGTGACAGTTGCTCACAAACCAGGGCCAGGATCCTAACAAACTTACACAGGTTTTGGAAGACAACCAAGATTGTATAGCTCTCACAAAAACAGAGAAATTGAGCCACAGAACCAAATATCTAGATGGGAAATATAATTTTTTTGAGACC
The DNA here is from genome assembly GCF_902459505.1 of Geotrypetes seraphini. Lineage (NCBI taxonomy): Eukaryota > Metazoa > Chordata > Amphibia > Gymnophiona > Dermophiidae > Geotrypetes > Geotrypetes seraphini. Next base: position 72,420,826 of record NC_047092.1, read on the forward strand.
TCAACAAGAACAAAGGTTACTTGATCTATAGAAGATGCTGTCATGCACGTTTTACCAGGAGAATGCCATTGTAATCCCATAAGAAATAAATATAGGGGCCCTTTTACCAAGCTGCCGTATGCACCAACGTGTGCTTACCACAACTTAAAATGGTGTACAGTACTGTGAAATGAGGTGCCCTGCAGTATTTTTGATGTGTTCATGATGCCAGCACACCAAAAAATAAAATGTTTTTGCTGAAGGTGTGTCTGGGCCCAAAGAGTGGGTATGCCTGCACTAATCATTTAAGTCCCCTTTAACAAAGCTGTGTTAGAAGCTAAGAACATAAGCAATGCCTCCGCTGGGTCAGACCTGAGGTCCATCGTGCCCAGCAGTCCGCTCACGCAGCGGCCCAACAGGTCTAGGACCATTGCAGTAATCCTCTATCTATACCTCTCTATCCCCTTTTCTAGCAGTAAGTTGTCCAATCATTTCTTAAATCCCAGTACCGTACTCTGCCCTATTACGTCCTCTGGAAGCAAATTCCAGGTGTCCACCACACGTTGGGTAAAGAAGAACTTCCTGGCATTTGTTTTGAATCTGTCCCCTTTCAACTTTTCCGCATGCCCTCTTGTTCTTTTATTCTTTGAAAGTTTGAAGAATCGGTCCTTCTTTACTCTCTCTATGCCCTTCATGATTTGTAAGTTTCTATCATATCCCCTCTAAGACTCCTCTTCTCCAGGGAAAAGAGACCAAATTTCTCCAATCTCTCAGCGTACGAAAGGTTTTCCATCCCTTTTATCAGACTCATCCCTCTCCTCTGAACCCTTTCGAGTAACGCCTTCTTAAGGTACGGCGACCAATATTGGACGCAGTACTCCAGATGCGGACGCACCATCGCCCGATACAACAGCAGGATAACTTCTTTCGTTCTGGTTGTAATACCCTTCTTGATTATGCCTAGCATTCTATTTGCCTTCTTAGCGACTGCTGCGCACTGTGCCGTCGGCTTCATTGTCATGTCCACCAATCACCAATGATTTAGCAATCATGACGTAAGGGGAGGGTCCTATATCTGTGAGTGAAAAAAGATGCCGCGGCCATTTTTCAGATGCCGCTTGATAGCACAACTAGGAAATTACAATCATGCAGGTTTATGCTTATTTTATATTTTTGACAGTGCTTGATTTAGAGTTTTACTTGTTTTCTAATGGACTGACTTTTTATGTGTTTACCTAGTGCCCCTAGCCTTGATAAAGATCAGCGAAACGCGTTGGCAGAGGGGAGCGTTGACTTGAACGCAGGAACACAAGATATTTACTACTATCACCTACAATGGAATGAAGATAAGTTCTTTAAATTTTAGGATAGATGCACTGAAAAACGTATAAAAAAATTTTTTCTACTAAAAGTATAAAGTAAAAAGCATAAAGAGGAAAAAAAAGCACAAAGAAAAAATACATAAAGATATTACAATGTTATATACGATTGGGGATGTATAAAGAATAGACAGACCGTTGAAAAGTTTTTGCTTTCAGTGGTCATATCTGACACCCCACATCGGGACTTTCACACTCACTAGAAGTATATTATTTTGCAATTTTGATTTCTATAAATTCAGCATTTCTAAATATAGGTATATTTTTTCACACACTTTTCTTTTAGAATTCGTTATAAGGAGTTTTACATACCTGCAGGTTTTTCAACTGCTTTTATTTAGGAGAGACCCCCCCAGAAAAGAGACTTGGGAGTACTAGTCGACAAGTCAATGAAGTCATCTGCGCAATACGTGATGGCAGCGAAAAGGGCGAACAGAATGCTAGGAATGATTAAGAAGGGGATCACGAACAGATCGGAGAAGGTTATCATGCCGTTGTACCAGGCCATGGTATGCCCCCATCTGGAATACTGCATCCAGCACTGGTCGCTGTACATGAAGAAGGGCACGGTACTACTCGAGAGGGTCCAGAGAAAAGCGGCTAAAATGGTTAAGGGACTGGAGGAGTTGCCATACAGTGAGAGATTAGAGAAACTAGGTCTCTTCTCCCTTGAAAAGAGGAGACTGAGAGGGGACATGATCGAAACATTCAAGATAATGAAGTGAATAGACTTAGTAGATAAAGACAGGTTGTTCACCCTCTCCAAGGTAGGGAGAACGAGAGGGCACTCTCTAAAGTTAAAAGGGGATAGATTCCGTACAAACGTAAAGAAGTTCTTCTTCACCCAGAGAGTGGTAGAAAACTGGAACGCTCTTCCGGAGGCTGTTATAGGGGAAAAACCCTCCAGGGATTCAAGACAAAAGTTCCTGCTGAACCAGAATGCAAGCAGATAAGGCTAGACTCAGGGCACTGGTCTTTGACCTAAGGGCTGTCGCGTGAGCGGACTGCTGGGCATGATGGACCACTGGTCTGACCCAGCAGCGGCAATTCGTATATTCTTAACTATGTGAACTACCGTATTTCTTTTATATTCAGATTATACTGCAAGATAGATGCATTTCAACTTTAATTTCAAAATATTAATAAAATTGCATTATTGTGGCAAAGCTGTGTAGCCATTTCTGACATTCACAATCCATAAGTTTGCAATTCCTTTGAATCAGGGTAGATGTTTTAGAAATTTATTCTCTGAAGATGCTCAATAACAAAGTATTCATATTGATTTAAAACTCATCTTTCAAACCCATCTGCTCATCAGCACTCTGTTCAAATTTCAGTAGGTAAGGTTATGCTGTTGGTATTCTGACAGATCCTAACACCCACACCAACCCAGTGTGCAAACTCAGCTCATATTGTACATAAACATGCCAACAAAATTATATAATTCAGACATAAGACTGTGACTCATTGTATAAAGAGTAAAATGTTTTATGCCAAGGAAAATCAAATATTATTTTAACAGAGTCTTATAGGAACAGAAAAATAAAGTGATGTTGTCCAAGGTTACAGAGTGAATTAGAAGCAGAGGAGGGCCTTGAATTTATGTCCCTGAACATCTCATAATCCAGAGTCAAACAATCATTTTACACTAGTTAGGTGTCTATTAAAGTGCACAAGAGTTTTGCACCAAATATGCATTTAGAAGGCCATTCTATAAATTGTTTATTGCAAGCTTCTATACTGCTACTAATGACTGGGGAGTAAATTCTGAGTGGTTTACATGAGCTTCAGTAAAGGTGTTACAATACATGAGCTTCAGTAAAGGTGCTACAATAAATGTCCAGTTATACATAGGTACCCCATATAAGAAACTTGGGGAGGCTATCCCCCTGTTTTACTACGATGTGCTATGGGGCTAATAATTAAAAAAAAAGTCTAAAATGTGGCCTAAATGGGTACTTGGATGATCAAAAAGCCTGATCGTTCAAGTACCCATAACCAAAGCTGGTTTTATATGTATCTAAAACCAGCTTAGGCTTTTCCCCTGTCTCTAAACGCATAGAGCGAAAAGAGGCATTTTTAGAGGAGGGGAAAGGGCGGGAAGTGGGCCGACCTAGACCTAGGCATCCAACAGGTATAACCAAAACTTTAGGCAGGTTACCTAGTCGTCACTTATACGTTTTGACTTAGACCAAGTCAAAACAGGTATGGGCCCGTTGAGCTGTTGGCGGCTCAGCATCCCAGCAACCTACCCCCCCCCCCACCGTAACCATCGCAGCAGGAGAGATGGCTCATCTCCCCTGCCATGATGCGATCACCCCTCTACCTGAAATGCCGCGACCCGTGACAGGAGAGATGCCCAATCTAAACTAAACTAAACCTTAGGTTTGTATACCGCATCATCTCAACATTCGCAGAGCTCGACACGGTTAACAAGAATTAGGGTGGAAAGGAACTCCAGTGGAGGGAAAGATGAAGAGGAAATTTAGAGGACTAGAGTAAACAGCGAGGGAGGAAGAGTTACATTTTTGAGTGTAACCAGGTTTTCTGATGTTTACGGAAGAGTTGGAGGGAGCTCAGATTCCTAAGTGGGGAGGTAAGGTTGTTCCAGAGCTCAGTGATTTTAAAAGGGAGGGAGGAACCTAGTTTTCCTACAAGGGAGACGCCTTTTAGAGAGGGAAAGGAAAGTTTCAGTTTTTGGGTGGATCTAGTGGAATTAGGGTGAAAGGAGTTCCAAGAAAGAGGAATAAAGGGGGGGGGGATGCCGTGTAGGATCTTGAAAGTAAGGCAGGCACATTTGAAGTGGACTGGAGATTATCGGAAGCTAGTGGAGCTTGGACAAAAGCGGTGAGACGTGGTCGAATTTGCTTTTTGCGAAGATAAACTTAGCAGCGGCATTCTGAATCCGCTGGAGTCTTTGAAGGTTTTTCTTTGTTAGGCTTAGGTAGATAGAGTTGCAATAGTCCAGTCTGGAAAGGATGGTGGATTGGACAAGAACGGCAAAGTGTTTTTGATGGAAACAAGTTCTCACTTTCCTCAGCTTGTGAAGGCTGAAGAAACATTTTTTTATTAGGGAGTTGAGGTGATCATTGAAGGAAAGTGTAGAGTCAATGATGACTCCCAGAATTTTACTTGAGTATTCAAGATGCAGAGTGGGGCCAGAGGACAGAGGGATGGAGGTGGGCAGTTGGTCCAATTTTGGGCCGAGCCAGAGAAGTTTTGTTTTGGATTCGTTCAGTTTCATCTGCACAGTGTGGGCCCAGGATTGAAGGTTCAAAATACATGAGGATATGTTCGCAGAGAGGTTGCTGAGGTTCTGGTCAGTCTCAAGGAGGACAAAGATGCCATCTGCGTAAGTGTAAAGTGTTTCAAGGGGGGAGAGATGCAGGAGTTTGAGGGAGGACATATAAATGTTGAAAAGGATAGGAGAGAGAGGTGAGCCTTGTGGGACTCCACAGATCTGGTTACAGGGGGAAGAAGAAATGCCCTTCATGTTGACTGTGTAGGAGCGGGAGCATAAGAACTTCGAGAACCAGTCAAGGACTGTGGAGTTAATGCCTATCTCGGTGAGTTGGTAAAGTAGGATGTCATGATGGACAACATCAAAAGCTGCAGAGAGGTCGAATTGAAGGACGGCGAACTTGTTACGAGAATGGAGATGTTGAACTTTTGAGATTAAGGAGGTCAGAAGGGATTCGGTGCTGAAGTTGGGATGGAAGCCGTATTAGTAGGGTAGCAGAATGGTGAATTTTTCAAGGTAGGAAGATATTTGAGTGGATATGATGGATTCTAGCATCTTGGTAAGAAGATGAATGTTTGCTATTGGACGATAGCTGGATGGTGTGGAGGGGTCTAGATCAGGTTTTTTCAGTAGTGGGGTTAAGGAGATATGGCCCATTTCTGGGCAGAATAGGCCCGAATGGAGGGCGGAGTTTATGAGAATAGTAAGAGATGAGATGGCCTGAGGGGAAGTGTTCTCGTAAAGGTAGGCAGGGAATGGATCTCTCCTGCCACGGTTTGTGGCAGTTCGGGTAGAGGTGTGATCGCATTGCGTCAGGGGAGATATCCAATCTCTCCTACTGCGATGGTTGCAGGGGGGGGTAGGTTTCCGGGATGCTGAGCTGATCATGCCAGCCGCCAAAAGCTCAGTGGGCCCTTTTTCAGCACTTATACCTGTTTTGACTTGGTCTAAATCAAAACGTTAAAGTGCCCCCCAGCCCTCCTGCCCCATTCAACCGTGATCCCCCCTCCCGACAACATCGGGACCAGAGGGAGCCCAAGCCCTCATGCCCCGTCAAGCCGCGACCCTCCCAACAACATCGGGGCCAGAGGGAGCCCAAGCCCTCCTGCCCCGTCAAGCCGCGACCCTCCCGACAACATTGGGGCCAGAGGGAGCCCAAGCCCTGGTGAGCCACGACCCCCCCTTCAACATCAGGGCAGGAAAGAGCCCAAGCCGTCCTGCCCCAGCGAGCTGCGACCCTCCCCTGCAATTACGATTGGGCCAGGAGGGAGCCCAAGCCCTCCTGGCCCAGCGACCCTCATCCTTCCGACTAGGATCTGGGTAGGAAGGAGCCCAAGCCCTCCTGCCAGGTGACCCCCCTACCTCCCACCCCCACTAAGATCCGGGCAGGAGGGATCCCAGGCTCTCCTGTCCTCAGCGCCCTCCTGAACCCCTGATCGGCCCCACAGCCACCGACCCCACAACCCCCTGCTGAACCCTCAAACCCCCCACCCCCAACCTCCTCCCTGTATCTGTAAATACTTGGCCGGACGGACGGGTCCCAAGCTCGCTCATTCGGCAGGCCCACCATCTGTTGAATGGTGGGCCTTAGGGCCTGATTGGACCAGGCACCTCAAACCCCGCCCACAGGTGGGGCCTGAGGCACCTGGACCAACCAGAATTGGCCCAGTAACCTTAGACCCCTCCTGTGGGCAGGGCCTTAGGCACATGGGCTGGGTTGGGCCTTATAACAAATACACCCAAACTTAAAAAACACTCTGGCCCCAAATGGCAGCCAGTGCAGTCTGGCATAAAAAGGACTAACATGATCATATTTCTTAAGACCGAATATCAAACGGACCGCAGCATTCTGAATTAATTGGAGTCTTAATAAAGTCTTTTTTGGTAACCCCAAATAAACAATATTACAATAATCCAAAGTAGATAATACAGTAGACTAAACCAGCAACCGAAAGGATTCTATCTCAAAAAAACTTCTTAATAGTCCTCAATTTCCACAATATTGCATAGCTTTTTTTAATTAAAAAGTCTGTATGCTTCATAAAAGTTAAGCTACGATCCAAAGTTATTCCCAAGATTTTAAAAATTGGCACTATCTCAAAGCTTTGACCCTTCAATTGAATAATTGTTTCCTGAATTTTTTTGTTAAGGCTAGCTAGAAAAATCTTGTTTTTTTTCAGGATTAAGCTTCAACCTAACCTGTAATATCCACAATTCTACCTTTTCCAAAATATTAGAAATTTGAGTAATCAATTCATTCGAAATAGCCTTGCAAGGTAATAATATGGTAATGTCGTCTGTATATATAAAACATTACATTTAAACTTTGAAGTAAATATGTCAAGGAAACTAAGGGCTCCTTTTACGAAGCTGCATTAGCGGTTTTAGTGCACGCAGCTTTTTATTGCGTGCTAAGCCCGCGCTATGCGGCTAGAACTAATGCCAGCTCAATGCTGGTGTTAGCGTCTAGTGCAGCCGGCAGTTTAGTGTGCGCTATTACGTGCGTTAAACCGCTAACGCGGCTTCGTAAAAGGAGCCCTAAATATATATTAAACAACGTTGGGGATAAAGGAGAACCCTGCGGAACTCCACATGAATTCTTCCATGAAAAAGAGTAGTTATTTTCAGTAAACACTTCATATGTTCTTTGTTTCAAGAACCCACTAAACCATTTTTTTACATTACCACTAATCTCAATTGAATCCAAGCAGCTTAAAAGTAGATCATGATCCACTAGGCGGTATCTATGGAGCGACCCTTGAAAGCAAAGTACTAGTAACTTAAACTGAATACGAAAAGTTTATTTACATACATTCAAATCTTTTTTGCATGTTAATAAAATTGTACATGCACGAATTTCTGAAACTAATGGAAAAAATATCCAAAAACATGCTTTTTTATTTTTTCAAATGATGCAATAATGAACCTTTTTCTTTTTAAGTGTACACACCTACAATTTACCTGGAGAAATCACTATCCTGGAAACTGGCTTTGAAAATTGCCCTCACTGACTGCAGGAGATTCAAATTCAAATTCAAGACTTTATGTACATTTTTGAACTCATAGGGCTCCTTTTATCAAGCCGTGCTAGCGGTTTATCGCACGTAATAGCGCGCATTATACCTACAGCCGCATTAGCCGCTACTGCCTCCTCTTGAGCAGGTGGTAGTTTTTAGCCAGCATGGGGGTTAGCGTGTGATAAAAAGTCACACGCATTAACCCCGCTAGCGCGGCTTGATAAAAGGAGCCCATAGTCTGGGCTCCCAAAATCAGATCATAAATTTATCGCTGGGTTTTACTAAACTGTGGAAGAGCTTCTTACCATGGGCTGGGGAGGTAAATGCTCCGACGCTCATAGGAATTGAATGAGTGTTGGAGCATTTACCTTGCCAGCGTGTGGTAAGAAGCTCTTCTGTGGTTTAGTGAAAGGGGCTCTACATTTTTTATTAACTGTTCATAAAGAAGAAACTTTTTTTTTTAATATTCTTTATTCATTTTCAAAATTACATTAAGTGTTAAATATATTCATTCAGATTAACATTAACTACATCACTTACAAACAATCATTGATATATTACATAAAAACATATCCCTTCCCTTTTCCCACCCCACCCACCCTTATATTCCATTGTCATATAAAACATGTAATAATAAAATTCCCCCCTCCCTACCCCTTAAATCGATAAGTATAAGGGAATCAATTTCAAATTAATCTTTACAATACTTTTAAGAAACTTTTAAGTATGTACTGTATATTGCTTGTTAGGATAGCTTTGAGTTGTGCAGAATTGTAATCATATTTTGCATTATTTCTTATCCTGTAATTTTCTAATACTTCTGCCTACTGCATCTATACATTGGTTTTTGTCATAAAGTACAACCCTGATGTTCAGTTATTCAGCTCTCATGTATGCACCACTTTTTTGCTGTGAGCATGTTCTATTATTTTTCAAATAATGTGCAACAAAGGTCAGATTTATAGAAGAATGGCTGCTGGAAATGATGACTGTACAATAATCCTACTGTATTATCCTCCCACAACTTTAATTTAATTTTAGCCAGTTTAACAGTATGAGGGTTAAAGGGTAACTGCTTGCTTCTTCCTACCACCCATGTAACCATGGTCCCTTGAGCATAGCAATATGTTTAAGTACTGCAGTAATTAGGCTACTAATGAAAATATATTGTACAAGTAATTATCACCTACTTTCCCACTGTCCTTGTTCACATCAGCAAGATGTAAGGAGATGGTTTATCACAGCAGACTTGTTTTAAACCATTGCAAGAGTTCAACGTTTTTACTTTCATGATTTGCCAGGATAGAAAAAAGCAAGCTAAAATAGTTATGCTTTATTTATTCCCTAACAAAAATGATTTGCAGAGATTTGGCCTGCTTTCCCAAGGTTAATTTTTCTATAGGAAACAATGTGCATAGTTTTCATGAAATAAACTGCATATCTGAAGGGTAAGACTATAAGAAAAATAGGGATCTACATTTCTTTATAGAATACTAGCGTAAATGACCAAAAATGCACGTAAATCAGTTATGCTAACCCTATAGCTTGTATAAATGCTCACACCTACCGGTAATTGTGTGGTAAAATGCATTTGAATTATAGGTTTATATAATTTACATACATATTTATTTATGTTAAAAATTTATACATCATCCAAATACCCACCTGCAGTGGCGTACCTAGGGTATGTGGCACCCGGTGCCCATCATTTTTTGACACCCCCCTCCCCCCATGTAAAAAAATATTTTTTGTAATGACCATGAAACGGAATAAATGGTCAGAATAGAAACAGGCAGTGAAAATTTTCTTATATTCCAAACATAACATAACATAAATTATGTCTGAATTGTCATGACATCAGAAGTACATATGGAGTAGTTGCAGGTGATGCTTGGGACAGTTCTGATTGTGTTAGATCGGTTTTATGTGTTTTTTGAATAGAAGGGTTTTTATTTCTTTTTGAAGGTTTTGCAGTCTGTGGTCGATGTCAATTGGTTGTAGAGTTGGGGGTCGAGTGTTGCAGCTTGAATGGCTAGGAGGTTGTCGAACAGTTTTTTTCTTTAGACGTTTTTGGTTGGAGGGTGTGTGAACAGTGCATGAGTTCTCCTATGTCTGTTTGAGGTGGATTGAATTATTTAGCTGAAGAAATTAGTTACCCCCTCATCCCACACACATTAATTCTCTTCCATTATAAAAAAAACATTGATAAGTTCCCAGAAAAAAAATACATTAAAATAAAAAGTGAAAACAAAGGCCCCTACAGATGAGAGCCTAACTGGGTCAGACCAATGGTCCATCATGCCCAGTAGCCCATTCTCATGGTAGCCAATCCAGGACACTAATACCTGATCAAAACCCAAAAAGTAGCAACATTCCATGCTACCGATCCAGGGCAAGCAGACACTTCCCCCATGTCTTAATAACAGATTATAGACAAATCTTTCTTAAAACCAGCTACACTATCTGCTTTTACCATAACTTCTGGCCACTTCATTTTTAAGTTTAGATCTTTCCTTTCAAACAGAGACCTTGCTAGATGTCAAATACAGCACAAGGTAACTTCACATGGACTTAGCTGTGCAGGAAATGTGAATCTCCTCATACACCCACCATATAGTGCAAAAATGTGCAAAGGACTGTTTTTTTCTTTCGATCACTACATAGCCTAATGCCACACAAGCAGTGCTGTTACAAACATATTCTGTAGGTCAATGCTAAGGATAACAAAGTTTCCTTCCTTGGACTAGAAGGAGATACTGATAAACCACTGGAAGAGATCCCAAAACAACACCCAAAGACCCACTCAGTGTGTGAACCAGTTGAGTGGAGTGGACTAACTGGGGGGTGGAAATGGGCCCGGAGTTTGCTCAGCAGAATTTCCCAGACCACCTCTTCCTCTCAACACATTGACACGCTGCCACCACCACCACTAGGAACATCTCACTGGGTAGGCCAGCTATGCTATAAACTTTATAAAACACATTATTATATTTTCTTATAAAGCACATATTTTAACTGAACTCTCTGACATCCTCAGCCTTTCCATTCACAAAAATAGAAGGAAGAAAAGTTCCCATTTCCTGCTGTCTCATGTCCCCGGCCTATACAATATTTTTTTTCTGCAGACCCTTCAAAATTCTGACCAAATCCTGATTTCACTTGCATTATAAAGTACTGAGGATGCCATCTCTCCCCAATCCCAGGTCCTAAAGTCTAAGACAGTAGCGCAAACTAATGCTGCCAGATTCAGGAAAAAAAATTTTGATTCGATTCAGCCTATTGAATTGGTTTTTCAATTCGATTTTCCTGCCCAGTTGGGTGATTTTTTTCAAAACTCCTGGTGGGTTTTATAGCTTTTTCACCCCCTTTGGCTTCTCCTAACCACACTGGCGCTGTGATGTAAATAAAATAAAGAAACAAAAAGGACTTTTCCTCTCTCTGTTAAATCCTAGCTCACGTTTGCGGTCCAACACCAGCTCTGGCAGGATATACATTTCAAATCTGACATATTGTAATCACAAAACAGAAAATTAAATTAATTTTTCTACCTTTTGTTGTCTGGTTATATTTCAAATCTTGTTGGTCCAAGGCTCTGGTTGTCTTCTGATAACTTGCTTGCCAGGGTCTCCTTCTTTCTTCTTTCTGCATGCTAACCATCCATCTGCCAACTCTGTCCTCCCTTTCCATTTCCCTTCCCTCCCCAGGAAGTCTGGTATCTTTCCTTTTTTTCATCTCCCTCCACAGATCCACCTTTTCTTAACTACCCTTTCATCCGGCATATCTCCCTCCTTCCCCACCACCCCAGAGTCCACCATCTCTCCCTTTCTTTTCCCAATTACCTTCTTATCCAGTATCTCTATCCCTCCTCCACCTCATCCCTTGAGTCCAATTTCTCTCCCTTTCTGTTTCTTCCCTCCCTCCCTAAATCCCATGGTCCATCATCTCTCTCCCTCTCCTCTATTTTCAGACCCATTATTTCTTCCCCCCCCCCAAAGTTTGGCATATGCACGTCTCTTTGAACACCCCCTTCCCTCTGTGTACTTCTAAACCAGGGTCCCCCCCAAAGGCCTGTCCCCCTTTAAAGGTCTGCCTGTCCCCCCTTGAAGGCCTGCACCCCCTTTGAAGGCCTTCCTGCCTGTCCCTCCCCTTGAAGGTCTGCACTCCCCCTGAAGGCCTGCCCCCCCTTGAAGGCCTGCACCCCCCCGAAGGCCTGTCCCCCCCTTGTAGGCCTGTCCCCCCCTTGAAAGCCTGCATCCCCTTGAAGGTCTGCACCCCCCCCGAAGGCCTGCACCCCCCTGAAGGCCTGTCCCACCCCCTTGTAGGCCTGTCCCCCCTTGAAGGCCTGCCTGCCCCCCCTTGAAGGCCTGTCCCTCCCCCTTGAAGGTCTGCACACCCCCCCTTGAAGGCCTGTCCCCCCCCTTGAAGGCCTGCCTGTCCCCCCCTTGAAGGCCTGCCTGCCTGTCACCCCCATCCCCCTTGAAAGCTTGCCTGCCTGCCTGCCTGCCCGCCCGCCCCACCCTGAAGGCCTGATACCCCGATCCAACCCGAAGGACCGCTCGCCCCCCTGGCCTCCCCGCACCACCTATGAAGCAGCTGCAGCAGGATCGCGACGTCAGCAATCCCTGCACTGCTTAGGCCCTGCTTCCTGTGCCACGGTCCCGCCCCTCCTCTGACGTCAGAGGAGGGGCGGGACCGCGGCACAGGAAGCAGCGCCCAAGCAGCTCAGGGATCGCTGACGTCGCGATCCTTCTGCGGGCTGCTTCATAGGTGGTGCAGGAAGGCCAGTGGGGCGAGCGGTCCTTCGGGGGTGGGGGGGACTGAACGGCAAGGCCGGGAGCACCCCCTCAGGGCTGGCACCCGGGGCGGACCACCCCTCCCGCTCCCCCCTTGGTACACCACTGCCCACCTGTGTACTTATTCACACTTTGTTTAAATACAACACATGTGCATGCTCACTGGCGCAATATGTACTATCAAGTCATGACGCACACTAATCCTGTAGTCTGTATACTGTAAGAGGTTGTTTATATTTGTAAATAACTGGAATACCACCCTTTTGCACAATTTTTTGTAACCTAAAACTAGATGTCTCTTCAAACTCTGGCCTCAGTGATTCAGTAGTGCAGATTAAAGTAAGCATGTTGTTAAATAATGCCTATTCTTTATTTATTATATTGATGACTGGCACTGTTTTACCCCTAGAGATTGCTTTCATGATTAACTTTCTTATTCATAGGGAGAACACCATATTCAGTTGGCGGTAGTCAGTATGTTTTTATGTGCTGACTCTCACCTGCTAAATTAGACCTGGATATTCAATGCTGGACCCTGTCTGAGTTCTGTCATTAAAGATCTGGTTCTAACTATACTGCTTCTGGCTACTGGGTCATATTTGGGTTCTGGTCAATATTCAGTCAGAATCCTCAGATGTAAACTGAGTAAAATTAGGACTGCTGGTTATACAGTCCTACATGTTGATTAGCTATGTAAGCACCAGTACCAAATATTGTTGGCACCCGCATAACTACTGGCTCCTCCCAACTCCGCCTCTGTAATGCCCCTCTCCTGCCCACTTTCAAAATGGCTGGTTAGAGCTTATATTCAGCAGCATTGTCTAGTTAAGTGCCGCTGAATATGAGCAGTTAGCCTACTGTGCACAACTTAAGTGGACAGAAAAGGCTCTACTACCCTCTCAAATCAAATGTAATCTATAGAATCTTTCCATTGTGCAAAGAACATGTATTCGCTGCAAAAATATTATAAGCTTTTCAGAAAAAGGTCATAGTCACTAGTGACAGCTATCAAATCACCAGCATTGAACATTACATGAGCAGAGCACAGGCTTTCAGAGCATCAGAGACAGAGGGGGGCAAAATGGTAACTATGAAAGGAGCTTGAGATCAGAAAAATCACAATGATGGGTGAAGGAATCAAGACTAGGGTAGAAGCTTTATTTGTAGTGTGTTTGGGAATTGGGAGTGTCCCAGTGCTGGTAGAAGCCCCAGAGCCCAGATTGACTTCAGTATTGTGAAGAACAGTCAAAGAATCTTATGGTTGTGACATGCGAAAGAATGTCTGGAAACCATAATAACCATATTAGATGTGAGTGAGCTCTTGTTTATCTCCACTTGTTTTTACTAATGGTACTGGCCTGCATCTTTATAGAAGTTTACCTTTCTTCTCTCGGCTCAAGTCTAAGAGCTCCTTTTACTAAGGTGCGCTAGCTCGCACAACCTTCAGACACCCACCCCTGGCAGCAGGATATATGCCCACTCTCTCCTGCCACACTTGCACAATTCCCTGACTCTACCACTCTTCCCACCCACCATCACCCAACCCCCCCTAGAACTTCCCTGTGCCCCCAACAAACTCCCTTCCCCTCCCTACCTTATTCAGAAAGTCCAGCCAGAGGAAGCCTACCTACCAGCTGGCAGGCCCATCTCTTACAAAAGGGCAGGCCTTCCCCTTCTCAGTGCATCCTGAAATGTGCTAGGAAGAGGCCTAAGACACTAATTGGCCCAGGTTGCCTTAGGGGCCTTAGGAGGGGCCTTAAGCAATCTGGGCCAATCAGAGCCTTAGGCACCCTCCCCGGCACATCCCAGGATGCACCGGGACTTTTTGAATAAGGTAGGGAGAGATGGGGGGGTGTCGTGGGCATGGGGGAGATGTCAGGGGTGATTTGGCAATGGCGGTAGGGGGATAGAGTTGGGGGACTGTGCGAGCGCGGTGGGAGAGAGTGGGCATCTCTCCCGCTGCAGGAGGTAGAGTCGGTGGATTATGTGAGCATAATAGAAGAAAGTAGGCATCTCTTCCACTGAGGGTGCGGGTGGAAGAGAGTAGACATCTTTCCTGCTGCCAGGGGTGGGTATCCAGAGGTTGTGTGAGCTCAGTGGATTAGAATGGGCATCTCTCCTGCAATCTTTGATTTGGGGTTTGTAGTTTTTTATTTTAATTTGCTTGGCGAGGGTCTGAGCTGTCAAACCTTACTTTCCTGTCAGTGCGTGAGCCAATCAGCACTCAGGCACTGATCAGAAAGTAAGGTTATGACAGCTCAGACCTGTCTGCAAATTTTGGCCGCAAATGTGGAATAGCGAGGTTAGGGAATCACTCAGCAATGATAAATAATTGCTTGGAGTGCTTATTTTAATATTAATTATCTCATTGTACTACATTTGCATGGCAGTATCAGAGACTGCTAGAAAACTCAGAAAATACCACAGTAAGCAGTTTTGATAATCCATCGATAAAATACATACACGCTAAACCAGCTGGAACTGGTTTAGCGACCGTGTTGAAGGCAACTTTAAGGGCCTCTTCTATCAAACTGTGCTAGCAGTAATTAGCGCAGAGAGCCATACTGAATGGCCCGCGCTGCTCCCGACGCTCATAGGAACTCTATGAGCGTCAAGAGCAGCGTGGGCTATTCAGCACGGCTCACCATGCTACAAACTGATAAAAGAGGCCCTATGTTTTGAGAATCTGGCCCTTAGACTTTTCATTTAATTTAGGTTACAATTTGGTACAATCTCTTATTCTTAGGATGATAGACTACTGCAACATACTATACCTACCTTGTCCTGCGACAATTGCAGACAATACAATACAATTGTCCTGAAGCAATTGCAGACAATACAGAATACAACCCTGAGACTTGTCTATTTCCTAAAAAAATATGACCATATCACATAGGCATACCATGACTTGCACTGGCTTCCAATAGAAGCGAGAGTGCACTTCAAATTCTACTGCTTACTTTACAAGGCTCTCAATGGAGAAAGCCCAACCTACTGAAATAACCGACTAAATCAATCCTCCTCAACCAGACACAGAAGATCCCACTCACTATTCACTCACCCATCATCCAAAGATGTCAAATGAAAAAAACTTTATGGTAACCTAATAGCCTCCAAAGCAGCTAAACTGGACAGACAAATCACCACTCTGTTATCTTCGACTACAGATTACAAAGCCTTCAGGAGAGATATTAAAACCATACTCTTCAAAAAACACATAAAACCTATCCAGCACAACCAATCCCATCCCAATATCCAACACTCTATTTACCCTTAGATCTCTCTAATACTCTTTTATCTACCAAACATTATCTAAAACCCATAATTTCACCCTATTCTTATCTCCTAAAGACCTCAACTTCCCTTTGGTAACTCTTTACCAATATATATTACCTTAAAAATTCTATATCATCGCTTATTCTATTCCTTCAAATTTTGAATGCAATTTTTGTTTTAGTTTGGATGTAATCCACCTTGAACCGCAAGATAATGGCGGAATATAAATCACTAATGTAATGTAATGTTACAAGGGGGAACAAACTGGAAAGCTCAAGAAGAAAGCTGCCGCCCAGCTCAGTGCACCAAGTGACCTCCCACTTAAAAATTTTTAAAGTGAGTATTTTTGGAACACAGCACTAGGTGAAGTTTTAGTTGTACAAATATGGCTTGCAAAAATGCAAATATATATGTTTATTATTGCCTGCAGACATGCACATGAATATATGCACCAGATTCACAGCAGGATCAAATATATGCATTATGCTTTTGCTACTGGTTACATGTATCAGTGGCAATTTTATAAAGGAACGCACAAGTGTGCTTTCCCCACATTTTCTGACTGCATCTATTTATGCTGCATGGAATATAGTTATCCTCATTATCCAACCTCTAGTTTCAATTTTTAAAATATTAATCTTTATGTATAAAATTCAGATCTTTTATGTGCAGGGCTTTCACCAAAGAGTTGAGGTTTGGTTCGTTTTGATGGAGTTTAATGATTTGAATGTTTGTACATATTTCATAAGTGTTAAATGAATAAAAATGCAGACACTGAAACAATGAAAATCTGTGGGTTGTGACTTACAATGCAATATTCAACTTTATAGGAGGTAAATGAATGTACCACCAACTTAACTGAATAATTTATATGCAAAAACAGTTCCCAGAGAAAGAGGTTTCTTTCACGGTTTACTCCTAATTATAGGATAATCTTTGTTGTAGTTAACATATCTAAATACTATATTATCATTTAAGGAATTTCTACTTTAAGAAAAAGCATTCCTCTTTCCACAGCGTTTGATAAAATTACCAAACTTCTTGTGTTTTTGGATAATTAGTCTGTTTTTGTTTTTCCTTGTCAGGGGAATCAATTCTCCTAGCAAAGGATTTTATAGTTCCTAAAATGACAAAAAAAATGAGTTTCTTATAGGAAACCCCCCCTAAATAAGAAGGAATATTTGAGGCCGAGTGGATAGGTCACTCAGATTTTGGATCCAATATTTCTAAAGGTCAGCAGCTTGTAATATTATTTCTTACATTAACTATAACTATATTCAGATCTTCTGCATAGAACTATGCAGGGAATTTTTGTTTCATTTCACTTCTTTTTCTTACCTTTGTGAGCTTATTTTTATTATTTATGAAGATTAAAATCAGAACAATAAAGAACGTCTTGATGTAGGAAACGGTATAGATTAGCACAGAAAATAAAGCATAAAGAACCAGTTATCAAGAAATAGAAATAAATTTTCACAACCCGCGCTCCTGATCACCGCAGCGAGCCGGGTTCACCGCAACCGTTCCTGCTCCCAGCGCGTTCCCTCCAACTAGGGAATCCTTCAGGCCACCTAGGCAACAGCCTAGGGTAAAAACAGCAGGTAAAATGTCCATAGTAAAAGCAGGCAAGGAATCCACACACAATCCAAGAGGTTCAAAAATAAAGTTAGACTTTTATTCCTGACCCTGAGTCAGGTTGTTCTGGGGTTCTTAGCAGGCTATAATTTGTTCCAATACATTGGTGTAAAAAAACCCCAAAACATACAATGCTAGGCCAACCTGGCCACACTGGTTTTACAACCGTCAGAATGACCCTTGTTTCCAAAATCAAAAAGGGAAAAAGAAACACCAAAAACCAAAACTATGGCTGGACTTCAATTTCTACAGCTCAGTCCTCTTCACCAGCCTAAATAGGTAAAGGTAAGTTCAGCAATAAGGAAACATACACACAGTTCTTGTTGCATGACAATAAACTTTCACAAGTCAAAAGTAAACTGTTAAAGCTGGAAGGTTCTGACACTGGCTGACTGCAGTCAAGGAACTTAGTCAAATGGAGCTCCCTGGCTGACCTTCCCTACAGTGCCTTATCAGTGATTAATTAGTCTCCAGCTGTATGGAGAGGAGCTAAGGAACAGAGCTCAGTAGTTAAATGTTCAAGGGGGTTTACAGCAAAACAATATAACCAAAAATGCTTCAGAGGTTAGCTTTCACAGTCAGAAAATTCTGCTGTACACAAAATAAGCTTAGTCTCAGGATATCACCAAGCAAAACAAACAGGTAAGAAAAAGTGACAAAATTCTTCCCACCACTCAGCTTGTGTCCATAACTTCTAACCTCTCACAAAGCTCACTGGTCAAACCAATATCCACCGGTTCACAACCTTCCAACTGGTTCTTAATGGTGGGTTCAGACTCTTCTGAAAGGTCTACCATCTCACACTCTTCTCCCAGCTCCTCAGCCTTCAGCCTGGGAGAGAAATCATGCTGCCTTTCAGGAACAGGTTCCCAGCTTCTCTGCTCCTCCTCCTCTCTGGGTCTCAGGTGCCTCGTTTTAACAGGCTCCAATTCACCACTCCCTGCTCTGAAGAGAGGGAAGGGAGAAAGCTCCCTCTGCAGCTGTGTCTGCCCATGTGACAGTTTCCTGCTATGACTCTGGCTTTCTGGGAGCTGTAGTTTCCTAGTAGAGAATGACACAGTGACAAAATTCATCACCGTTCCCGTCCCCACGGATAACCACGGGAAATAATCCCTTATCATTTTCTAGTCTCTATTTCAACCTCAGTCCTTCTACACCAGCATTCTTCAGAGCAAAGCTTGCGGGTCAGTGGTTGTGGCCATTCATACTCTAATTCTTCCCTCTATCCTTAAAGAATGACATGAAGATGGTTTCCCACGGGGACGGGAACAGTGATGAATTTTGTTACAGTGTCATTCTCTATTTCCTAGCTCCTGAGTTCTTTTGAGATCTAATAAATGGGAGAGTAACCTGCAACTGGCATGAACTCTCCCTGGCAGTCATTGTCTGTCTCATCAATGTTGGTGCAATGGAGGTCAGCGCTGTCTCACTCAGCAGAGGCAACCTGGTCAGCTCTCCTGCATAGGGGCTTACTGCTCTTCCTAGTTACTTCTGTGCTAAAGCTAGGAGGATAGCTAGATTTGTCACAAAATATAGCAACATAGTAAATGATGGTGATAAAGACCAACATGGACATTTAGGGCTCCTTTTACTAAGGTGCACTAGCATTTATAGTGCACACAGCAGATTAGTGTGCGCTAACCTGTGCTACGCGGCTAGAACTAATGCCAGCTCAGGCTTCTAGGTGGTGTACATCAATCAATATAAACAGTCAAGTTAATGAAATAAACATAAGAATAGCCTTACTAAGTCAGACCAATGGTCCATCTAGTCCAGTATCCTGTCTTCGCAGCGGCCAATCCAAGTAACAAGTACTTGGCAAAAACCCATACAATAGCAGCATTCCATGCTACTGTCTGTTTCAACAGCTGACTATGGACCTTTCCTCCAGGAATTTGTCTGAATCTTTTTTAAAACCAGCTACATTAACAGCTCTTACCACATTCTCTGACAACACGTTCCAGAGCTTGACTATTCTCTGAGTGAAAACATATTTCCTCCTATTACTTTTAAAAGTATTACTCTGTAACTTCAAGTGTCCCCTAGTCTTTGTCAATTTTTTTTTTTTTTTAGTTCAACAATTTTATTGAGTTTTATATATATGAAAAGAACATTACAAATGTTGTCACTGCTTCCAAAAGGGAAGCATAAATGAAGAAAAACAAACACAAGCCAAGTATATTAAAGTGCAGTAAAATGGATGCATGGCGATGATATGTCCAAGGTGTAAAACCAATACTGCTATATAATATCAAATGCACATATAATCAATACAGTAGTAGTATAAGTAATAAAAGATATGCCAGTTAGGTAAAATATAAAGCGAAATAAGAAAATGGATGAGATAATTTAAGAAAAAGCATCAAAGGTCAGATTTACAATGTTCAAAGATTAAAGCCCAGGCTTTGGTGTAGGTGGGTATCGAGTTATGTCTTTCAGCGATATGTCATTCAAATTTAATATGTAAGCAAACAGAATTCTACCAATGATTAAATACAAGTTTTGAGGAATCTTTCCAATTTTGAAGAATTATCTTAACAGCTATAAACAACAAGGATATCAGAAGGCGGTCATGATGCACAGATAAAGGAAAGGTTAATGCAATAGAACCAGTGATTAAAATATCAAAGGTAAAAGGGTCAGATAGATGAATATCTTAGTTATCATAGACCAGATTGCAGACCAAAAGGTTTGTACATGAGGACAGGAGAAAAGCATATGGTATAGGGAGCCATCCAATGATTTACATGTAAAACAACAACCATCGTTAGATCTGGATATTTTCGCTGATTTGCTGGCTGTCCAAATAGCCCTATGATAAAGAAAAAAGGCAGCTTGCAAAAGGGATACCGACCGTAAGGATTTTAAAATAAGAGGCCAGATAGCAAGCCATGTTTCTTCAGTAAAAGAGATTTGTAAAGCTGTGTTCCATTTGTCAATGGAGTCTGATATGGTGGGGTAGCATTTGGATTGTATAAATTTATACCATTTGGACGTTTGTCCTTTAATGAAGCTATAAGAAAATAACATGGAGTGTAAATTAGGAGATTTATGTAAGGAGGAGAAATCTGAAAAACTAGATTTGAGGCAATGATGTAGCTGTATCCAATTGAAGTATTGTGATGGGGGTATTTGAAATTTGGCCATGATGTCTGAAAAGGAAATCCATTTATCTTCCATAGTTAAGTGGCCTATATTCCATATGCCTTTTTGTTGCCATGCCTTCCAAGCAACTATTTCTTTATTAATTTTCACCCTTGAATTGTACCAGATTGGAGCCATAGTAGAGTCAGCCCATCTTTTCTCAGTAAGAGAATCTAGAAAGGAGATGGCCTGCCATCTTTTTGATGCAGTAAAAAAATTGATCTACTTATACCCAGTCTACACCACTCAAGATTTTGTAGACTTCAATCATATCTCCCCTCAGTTGCCTCTTTTCCAAGCTAAAGAGCCCTAACCTTTTTATTCTTTCCTCATACAAGAGGAATTCCATCCCCTTTATCATCTTGGTTGCACCATTGAGTAATACAGAGGTATTATAATGTTATAATAATACTCAATAATACCTCTGTATCACCTCTGTATAATGTTATAATACCTCTGTATCACTCAATGGTGTGACCTCACCTTGAATATTACATTCAGTTCTGGTCTCTTTATCTCTCAAAAGATTTAGCGGCACTAGAAAAAGTTCAAAGAGTGAACAAGATGATAAAGGGGATGGAACTCCTGTTGTATGAGGAAAGACTAAAAAGGTTAGAGCTCTTCGTTTACCCCATCCCCCTTTTAAAAAAACAAAACATAGTGTGTTTTTTTTAGTGCCGGCTGTGGTGTTAACAGCTCCAATGCTCATAGAATTCCTTCATCATTCTTCAGTCTACTTAGCTTTTTTTTCACAAAAATTACTTTTTTTTAATATATCATACATGTGACCATTTGCTAGATGTTTTTGAGTTCAGTGAATCTATCTTAAAAGACCATTTTGAAAATAAAGTCCAAGGGAAAAAATGCACAAAAATAAGCCATTATGTTGTATGGGGGAGGGACAGCATTCTTAATAGACTGGCCACACAGTCATCTCTGCAGAGCTGTGGGGCACCTTAAGGTATACTGCAATGGACTCCACATAAAATGTTCCAGGTACACATCTCACTATTACCCCCTTACATTGTATGGGGAGCCCTCCAAAACATATCCAGAATTGTACACCACTATAGCCTTTATACATATAAGTGTCACCCATACATAGGTATAGTTGGTTTTGAGTGGGTGCTGGTGTCTTAGGGGGTTCCGTTTGGAGGGACTGGGCATCACTCCTGTCTTGGGGGTGAGGGTTTCTGGCAGGAGGGACTGCTAGGGGATGTCTTGGGGAAGTGGCAGCAGAAGGAATTTGGCATTTCTCCTGCTGCAACATTCAGGGGTGGGAGGTGGCTTCAGGGGCATCTCATCTGCTGGTAGCCTGTGTCGGGGGGGGGGCACAGGTTTCCTGCCATGACCGCTAATCTGATCATGGCAGGGAGATTTCCTTGCTGCGATTGGATCAGCGGCCACATCTATCTGAAATGTAGACCAACATTTTGCTGGCCTACATTTCAGTCACCTATCGCAGCCCTAGGGAGTCACCTAGAGCTGCATAAGCCCACCTAAGGCCACCTCTGGTGAAACCATGCCAATGCCTAGCCTAGCCTATGTGTCTTCCTAGGCTCGCGAAAATGCCTACAATGTAGGTGACACTCCTCGGGCTTTTTTTTTTAATGTGCATCCCGATTGGATGGATAGACAGTGGTAGGATGCCTACCGCTACCTATAGTTGGGATGCCATTTATTGAATTTGCCCCTATATGCAGGAACTTTCTCTGCCCCTAGTGGGCTCACAATCTAAGTTTTGTACATGGGGTAATGGAGGGTTGGGTGAGTTGCCCAGGTTCACAAGGAGTTGTAGAGGGAATTGAACCCAGTTTACCAGAATCAAAGCCCCAGTGGCATATCAAGGGGGAGCGGGGGGGAGGTCTGCCCTGGGTGCATGGCTTGGGGGGGTGCACAGCCGGCCAGGTCCTCCAGCACTTCCTTTCCCCCAGCCGCGCCGCTACAATCCTACCTCCCCAGCCGAAAAGAAGTCTTTCCGACGTCAATTCAGACAACAGAGAGGACGTTACGGGCCAGACAGGCAGTGATTGGCTGGCCCGGAACATTCTCTCCGATGTCAGAATTGACGTCGGAAAGACTTCTTGTTGGCGGGTGGAGGTAAGATTGCAGGCGCGGACCGGGAGAAAGTAAGGGGAGAGGCGCTTTTTTTTTTCCGCGGTAGGTAGTGCACGAAGTAGGCAGGCAAGCTGGCTGGATTTAGCACAGCAGGAAGGGAGGGAGATAGGTAGGCAGACAGGCAGGCTGTTTTTGGGGGTGGAGAAAATCTGGAAGGCAGTGGGGGGGAAAAAAGGAGGCACTGGGAGCACCATGGACACAGGAAGGAGGCACTGGGGGCACCATGGACACAGGAAGGAGGCACTGGGGGCACTATGGACATGGGAAGGAGGCACTGGGGGCACTAAGGACACAAGACGGGGCACTGGGGGCAATATGGACACAGGAAGGAGGCACTGGGGGCACTATGGACACAGGAAGGAGGCACTGGGGGCACTAAGGACATGGGAAGGAAGGAGAGAGGGAATACAAAGGGACAATTGTTGGGCCTGAGTGCAGAAAGAAAGAAATGAAAGAAAGGATACACAGTCAATTAATAGATGTCCCCTTTTGATGAAAAAAATTAATGGTCACGTTACCTCTGACTTACTTTTTCTGCAGCAGAGTCGGCAGCTGCGCTGAGATGCAGGAAGGTCCCGTGATGACTCATCTGCCGGCTCTGCTACGGAAGAAGTAAGTTACGTCGGAAGGGGTGGACCCAGCAGACGCAGTCATTGCGGGACTTTGCCACAACTTCCTGCGTCTGCCGGGTCCAATGTAACTTACTTCTTCTGGAGCAGAGCCAGCAGACAAGTCATCGCGGGACCTTCCAGCATGCGGCTGCTGAGTCCACTCCAGAGCAAGTACGTCGAAGTGGGGTGGACTGGCAGCCGGCAGCTACAGTCATCGTGGGACCTTGCTGAATAAAGGGAAAGAAAGGAGCAAGATTGCTGGAATGGAAGAGTGGTGGAGGGAAAGAAACGAGGCAGGGTGGTATGGAAGGGTGGTGCTGATAGAATTGATGTACAGAGAAAGGGGAGAGACATAAGGGGGAAGGATATTGGAGGGAAAGAAAGGGGGCAGATGCTGATTGAAGAGGGGTGGATGGCGAGAGAAAGGGCAGACATTGGATGGTAGTTGGGAGCCTATGCTGGATGGAAGTGCAGATGGGAGAGATAAGGGAGCAAATGCAGGAAGGAAATGGGAGGAGAGAAAAAGGGGAGCAGAAGCTGGATGGAAGTGGACAGAGAGAGAAGGTACTAGATGGAAGGATTGGAGAAAGAGGGTACATGATGGAAGGAGGGGATAAATAAAAGGATGGCACATGATGGGGAGAAAAGGATTGAGTTAGAGAAACACTGGAGGGGTGAGGGAAAGAGGTGGCAAGCTTTTGGTAGACAGTAAAAAAGGACATTGATGAGAGGGTAGTAAAAACGTAATCTAGACAGATGCAGAAAATAAATTGAAAAAGAAAATGAAGGAAAAAAGGGAAAAGGATTGCAGAGGAGAGGTGTGGGAGAGGGAAGGAGAGGAGAGAGATGCCAGACCAATGGAGGTGAAAGGAAAGATGGAAGGGGGAGGCATACAGTTTCTTGAAGGGGCATAGAAGGAGAGAAGATGCCATATAGGGGAAGAAAGACGACAGACAGTGGATGGAAGGAATAGAGTTACAAGAAGATGAGGAAAGCAGAAACCACAGAAGACAAAGGTAGAAAAAAAATTTCTATTTATTTATTGCTTTAGGAGACATGTGTCACTGTTTCTGTGGTGCACAGTATGCAGAGTCCAGCTTCTTATTGGTTCAATTTAACCTTTGCCTATGTATTTCTATTTCATCCCCCCCCCCTTTTACAAAACAGTGGAGTGTTTTTAGCGCCAGCCGTGGTGATAGCAGCTCTGATGCTCAGAATTCTATGAGCGTCAGAGCTGTTACCACTATGACTAAAATCCACACTACAGTTTTGTAAAAGAAGGAGGGGTTAGTTTGTGATTACATATTCCATACTAGGCGAAGGTGTTTTCTGTATTCTGTGTGTTCGAAACACATGGTTTTTTGTTAGGATTGACTGCAGGATTGATCTGTACTAATCTGGCTTGTTTAATTTTACAATGGGTGTATTGATGTACTGCTCACTGCAGTATGTAAGATACTGCCTTTTCCTAGGTACTCATGTGTGACATGTGGCTTGTTACTAAAAATCATGTTTTTCGTACAGATGGGGGGGTGTCAAAAAATGATGGGCCCCGGATGTCACATATGCTAGGTATGCACTGCAAAGCCCACTGGACTTGTTATTAGGCTACCCCTAATAGCTAGTATAGTGGGATTCTAAGGAAGTACAGGTATACAAAATAAAGTCCCTTAAGCTTACTAGATATGTTATGCTATTTGGGCTTTTTCCAAGGATCTAAAACCACTGTATTGTTAAGAACTAATTATTAGCTAATTAAGATACCCTAATTAAAACTTCTATACTCCTAATTGGGTGAAAAAACCTGTAAAACAAGGATTAAGTCTGCGTTGGTTTTGTGGGAATCAGACACTAACCAGTGACTTTAATAACAGCTATGATGGACTCTAACTTCTTTAAACAATGATTTTTAACTGCTAAACTATGCTATAAATTACTTTTGCTACATAAGCAGAGTAATATGCATTCAAGAGCCAGGAACTCACAGTCTGTGTACTGAAGTACCACTACCACAATAAGACTTTCTAGGATAGGTACTGCAAATTGTTGATACTGAGAAGCTCAAAAGGAGCTTTCTTCATCTGGTTTAACATCATGTTGAGATTCCATGACACTGTGGGAGGCTTCAGTAGAAGGAAGCCTCATATGAATCAAATGGCGAGAATAACAGAGATGGGTTTCCTTTCGTGCTGGTGATAAGTGTCAATTGCACTAAGTTATACTCTACTGGAGCTGGTTTTTAAATCTAACTCAAGTAAATATATAAGGTATTCAATCAGTTTTGTGTCGGAGGAGAAAAGGGAGAAAAGGAGCCTCCTAGGTTCTTTTTATAATACTGGATGGCAAACCTCTTTTATTAACCAATGCAAATGAGCAATTAATGTATATATATATATATATATATATATATACAGTGTATGTATATATATATATATATATATATATATATATATACAGTGGTACCTCGGTTTACGAGTGTTTTGCAAGATGAACAAAACATTTGCAAAATCGGTGCCTCGGAAACCGAGCATGGCTCGATTTACGAGCGCCCCCCGCAATCCGGCACCCTCCCCCCCGCGATCCGGCACCCTCCCGACACAATCCGGCACCCCCCCCCCCCCCGATGTGATTGGGCACCACCCCACCATGATCCGGCACCACCACCCCCGATACGATTGGGCACCCCCCCCCCACCACGATTCAGCACTCTTCCGACGCTTCTTACCCTCATCTGGGCACCGGTATGTCCTGTGCTTGGTGCCGGTGCCCGAAGATCGGTCACCTCTTCTGCTAGGCCTTGTGCCCAGATGAGGGTAAGAAGTGTCGGGGGTGCTCAATCACATTGGGGGGGGTGCCGGATCGTGGCGGGGTGTGCCCAATCGCGTGGGGGGGTGCCGGATCATTGCAGGGGGTGCCGAATCGCGGGGGGAGGGTGCCGGTTCGCAGGGGGGCCTTCGAGGGGAGCAATGCCGGTTCTCATGGGGGGGGGGGGAAACGCATCAAAGCGAGTTTCCATTATTTCCTATGGGGAAACTCGCTTTGATATATGAGCATTTTGATTACGAGCATGCTCCTGGAACGGATTATGCTTGTAATCCAAGGTACCACTGTATATATATAAAACGCACACTATCAAAAAACTAGCGAGGAGAAAAAGGCTCAGATCCTTGCCTTTGCCCTACAGAGATTGGGACAAGGTTGTAGTATAGCGAATCTCATCAGCATAAAAAAACCTCCTCTTCTAGTAAAGATAGCTCTGTGCCAGTGGTCTCAAACTCACAGCCCAGGGGCTACATGCTGCCTGCCAGTTACTATTTTGTGGCCCTTGGTCTGTACTAGTGCTGCCCGCTCTTTGCAGGCACCTCCGGCTTCCCTCCAGCCTCTAGCTCTTACCTTCAGATAATTACCGCAGCCTGCAGAGAGGATTGCCGGTGCTGTAGCGATCCTTGCAGGCTGCCATCATCCTCAGCATTACGTTCCCTCTGCCGCAATCCTGCCCCTGACATCAGAGGAGGGGCAAGACCATGGCAGAGGGAATGTGCTGTGGAGGCCGATGGTAGTCTGCAAGGAACATTACAGCACCGGGGATCCTCTCTGCAGACTGCGGTAATTAGCTGAAACTAAGACCGGGAGGCCAGGGGGGAAGCTGGAGGATGCTGCAATGAAGGGGGGAACATGTAGGCCTTCAAGGGGGGAGATTTATAAACTATAAAGAGTTTTACCTAATGCAAAATTGTAATTTCTTTAATAAGACATTAACTAATTTTTTTCTGCGGCCCCCCCAAGTACCTACAAATCCAAAATGTGGCCCTGCAAAGGGTTTGAGTTTGAGACCACTGCTTTGTGCGATACAAACATTTACAACAAGGTCAAGTCAAAATATACTTATCTCGAATGGAGGATCAGTACACCAATGATGGTCAACCTCTATTATTTACATTTATAAGACCTTCCAGTAGAATTTCTCCTGGAAACCAGCAAGATCTGAAACACATTGTCAGCAAGTTAAAAAAAAAGCTATTGCTTTCAGTATCCAAGCTGTAAGGAAGATGGACTCAATGTTGGGTACAATGGAGCGCTTGAGCTTGCATGATCAGTGATGGACAATCCCTTAGTTGCATGGATCATTTTATAAAAAGTTCAAGCAAAATAGGGAACCATATATGTTTCAGCCAATGCAAGGCAATGAGAATCACAATTCTCTTATCTCATCTGAGTTTCAGAAAAGTTTTTGCTATCAGGAAAATCTGAGGACATGTGTGCAGAAGATCATTCACCCAATCTAGAAAAAAAGAAGATTAGGCTAGTATGTCATCTGTTTCTGTACTGATACAAAACTGAGATACCTTCTTGTTCTGAGGAATGGTAAACAGATGCATTGAAGGAGTGTCCCACTCTCAAAATATCATTTTAGCCACATCCTCGACTCGGAATCACTCATCCTCTCATAGGACACAATTCAGTTTTTCCAACATGGAGTCATCCTTCCCAGCTAGATAGGTGTCCCCAAGGGTAATTCCATCAGAAATAGCACAATTCTGCATCCTGATACCAAAACCAAAAGAGGCAAGATCTATACCAGGCACATGAACTTCAGTGATCAAATCACTTTGTCTTCCTTTCTTCTTTTAGTTGTATTCATTAAAGTCTTTCTTTCAGGATGATTTAGATGGATTAAATAACCTTTATGATTAGTTTACTGCCAGAGCTATAATGATTTCAAATGAGTTTTAATGAAAGTGAAATTCCATTTCTAGATCTCATGATAAATTTGGATCTTTTGAACATGTATATACTATAAACCAACAGATAGGAATAAAATGTTTGTTTTCCAGAGTTGCCACTTTTTCTTTAACATTTAACATCAATTTCTTCATTTACATAGGGTATGTTTGCAAATGGACAATGTTACGAAGTAGTCGAGAATGATGCAGACAAGTCTGGTGACAGGGGATACTACAATACCCAGAATTTCTACAAGTCACACAATTTGGATGCAATCCTGAATTACATGAACAACTAAATAAGTTATTATCCATCAACACAATATTTGGCTGCCAATTGGCACTAATTTGGAGTTACATGCACAACTGCCTGAGTGATTTTTTTTTTAAGCCTAAATATTGTTCACAACCCAAAAGATGACATGGCTATGAGAGGATCAGGGGTGGGTCAGGGGCATTCCAAAAGTTAATACACAATGTTATGGAATTTAGGGGGTACATACTAGGATTTATACCTCTTCCTTCCTTCTTATCAATAAAACTCAAGAAACCTACACTGAGGCCAGGATTCTGTAAAGGACGTCAATCCCGGGCGTCCTATACAGAATTGGGCCTACACCCACCCAATGTTAACCCAATTCTGTAACCGACGTCCTTTACCGAATTTGAGTTTCAGAGAATTCAGTATGGAGCTGACCTAAGTTTGTACATTTGTACACCTACTCAATCCTGCTTGTCAATGGGAAAAGCAATTCTACTCACCTGTAATAGATGATTTCCATAAACAGTAGGATTGATAAGGCATACAGTACAGTCCCAAAGAGTTGTCTCTTTGTTATGAGCTTTGGAACTTACTGAGGAGACTGATGCATATGATGCAGGCAGCGGATGCTCAGAACTTTAAAATCTTGGACTCTGAGAGAGTACGAGGGATCACTGAAAAGTTCCCAGCCCAACCAAGAAGAGAATGATGTGGAGCCATGAAACTTACAAGTTGTCCCACACTTTTTTTGACACTTTTTGTTTTAATGGTTATGAAATAACATGAAAAGTGTGAAGAAATGTGTGGAATAACTTGTTAGTTTCTTGGCTCCACATCACTCTCTTCTTGGTTGGGCTGGGAACTTTTCAGCAGCCCCTCTTAGCTCCATTCTGATGCCATCAGATGACATCATCCTCTTGTGCACTTTATTATTCCTGCTATCGATGAACAATATCCATTAAAGATAATAAGTAATAGCGCTTTGTGTTCAAATGCCATTTTCACCATTATTCTTTTGTTTGACTGCAGTTTGCAATAATACAATAGGTATAATAGATATTGGAAAAAAAAAGAGAAAGACTCTTTAGCTAAGTAAGCAGACATACCATCCTACTTTCATATGTATAGGAAATAAATTACCGCAGATTACCCCCTTGACATTTCTACATGCTTTGTAAAGCTAAAACAGGACAGTTCCTTCTGTTCACATATGTTTCCTGAATGCATCCAAATATTGAATTTCACTAGAGAATAGATGTTCCTGTAACAGAACACCTGCTGCCTATTTTTATTCAACCGGAGTTAGTAAAAATTCACTGTTTTTCTATTTTGTTTGGCTTTCCACCAGCACATTGCATTATTGAACAATTTGAAGAAACAACAAAGTAATTAATAATCTACCTTTTTTTTTTAAGACTTCAAGTTTGAATGCAGCCAATCCAACACATTGCACAAGCAGTCCAATATTATTACATTACGAGTGGGTGCTGAAAAGTTTTCAGCCCATTCAACCAACTTCCTAAATTCTGAATGTTATTTTGCCACTGTATCTGAAAAGAGTATTATTTTATTAAGTGTTAAGCTATGTTATATTGTGTTAATCAGGTTTTCTATTCCACCTTTACCTATTCAGTTCAAGGTCAGATTACATTACAAGAGGTTGGGTTAGTTACCCAGGAAGGTACAATGGACTGTTTGATAGAACATTCAATAGAGTTGCTAATACATGTAGATCAATAGAGTTATTAATACAGTTAGATCATAGTTACAAATATACTGTACAGTTACAAGTTTAAGTACCGTATTTTTCGCTCCATAAGACGTACTTTTTTCTCCAAAAAAAGTGGGTGGAAATAAGGGTGCATCTTATGCAGCAAATACCACACCCCCCACCTGTTTTTAATTGTGGCGCTTCCCTCGTTAGATGGCTGCGGCAGTGAGCCGCCCTTCCCGTGCCTGCTTTTAATATCAGCGCTTCTCTCACCAGACAGCTGCGGCAGGGAGAGGCAGAGCGGCAAACAAGGCAGGCGCGCCTGCGTGGCACCGTGCACCTGCCTGAATGGCAGAAAAATACAGAATATGTTGAAGAAAGTGGAAAGTGGAAAGTTGGTTGGGCTGAGACCATTTCAACAGCCCCTCATAGAGCTAATATAGAACCTTCAGGGACTCCACATGGAAGAATATATGAGTGAGCTTAGATGTTTTCCCACAAAGCAATATTTTTATGATCTAAGATGTTCTTTAAACCGCTAAGAAGTTTGATTTGGCAGGGTAACAAATTTTTTATAAACTTGTAAACTTGTTTTATACTGATCATTATAATGAACTAGCTGATGGCCCGGCGTTGCACGGGTATTTAATTATAGCAATAACACTGTAAATGGATTCAAATAAAGATACTTTATAGTGGTGAATGAAATTATTTTTTTACAGCTTTATAAAAAGTATAATATTCAAATTATAATGTGAAATATTTGACAAAATGAATACAATACAACTAACACAAAACTTGATTATAAACAACATTTTTAGTTTCACCTCCAGGAGCAAGAACATATAAATTCTTGGGTGAACCCACCCTTGAGCAAGCAACATAGAGTTGTCCATGGGAAAAACAGGGGGATCTTATATCCACTCCACAGTATGTAATAGTCTGTCCCTGTGATTTGTTGATTGTGATAGAGAATGCAAGTTTCACTGGAATTTGCAATCTCTTAAACTGAAAAGGAAGATGTGTTGGAATAAGTGGTATCCGCGGGATAAATACGGTTTCACCTTGTCCCTGTCCCGAACAAAAGTTTCAGTATTGATTTAAACAACTAAATATGTGGAAACTCAGGTTGAAAAGAAACTCCATGCAGGTTTTTCCCGGTTCAGAATGGAACCTGTGTTCCTAGTTCAGCATATGTGAGTACTCATGTAATGTAATAACATTATGAACTGGGGTGCATGAAGGAAACAGTTACAAACACAGTTAGAACATACAAACTCTATATGTATGGTGTCCGTGGTAGAATAGTAACGATGTCCCTAGTGGTTATAGTGTCATAAAAAGTGTTTTATAGTTGGAATTACTGTGAGAATGGCAGCTTTTTACATTTTTTCCATTGACATGAATGGGTGAAATCAGATTTTCTGTTTGTAGCTCCACCCACGTGTGCAGGTGGGCTGCGAGACCCCCAGAACATATCACCCCAGGTAGTGAGGGATCTGCATACCAAGTTTCGTTCAAATCGGGCAAGCCGTTTTTGCGTTGGCAGCTTTTTACATTTTTTCCATTGACATGAATGGGTGAAATCTGATTTTCTGTTTGTAGCTCCGCCCATGTGTGCAGGTGGGCCGCGAGACCCCCAGAACATATCACCCCAGGTAGTGAGGGATCTGCATACCAAGTTTCGTTCAAATTGGGCAAACCGTTTTAGCGTTGGCAGCTTTTTACATTTTTTCCATTGACATGAATGGGTGAAATCTGATTTTCTGTTTGTAGCTCTGCCCATGTGTGCAGGTGGGCCGCGAGACCCCCAGAACATATCACCCCAGGTAGTGAGGGATCTGCATACCAAGTTTCGTTCAAATTGGGCAAGCCGTTTTAGCGTTGGCAGCTTTTTACATTTTTTCCATTGACATGAATGGGTGAAATCTGATTTTCTGTTTGTAGCTCCGCCCACGTGTGCAGGTGGGCCGCGAGACCCCCAGAATATATCACCCTAGGTAGTGAGGGATCTGCATACCAAGTTTCGTTCAAATCGGGCAAGCCGTTTTTGCGTTGGCAGCTTTTTACATTTTTTCCATTGACATGAATGGGTGAAATCTGATTTTCTGTTTGTAGCTCCGCCCATGTGTGCAGGTGGGCCGCGAGACCCCCAGAACATATCACCCCAGGTAGTGAGGGATCTGCATACCATGTTTCGTACAAATCGGGCAAGCCGTTTTTGCGTTGGCAGCTTTTTACATTTTTTACATTCATTTACATTCATTGACATGAATGGGTGAAATCTGATTTTCTGTTTGTAGCTCCGCCACGTA
Source organism: Geotrypetes seraphini (assembly GCF_902459505.1). Taxonomy (NCBI): domain Eukaryota; kingdom Metazoa; phylum Chordata; class Amphibia; order Gymnophiona; family Dermophiidae; genus Geotrypetes; species Geotrypetes seraphini. The sequence goes on from NC_047092.1 coordinate 72,453,031, forward strand.
TGCAGGTGGGCCGCGATACCCCCAGAACATATCACCCCAGGTAGTGAGGGATCTGCATACCAAGTTTCGTTCAAATCGGTCAAGCCGTTTTTGCGTGATCGCGGCACATACACACACATACCTCCGATTTTATATATATAGATAAAGTAGTTATATCTATTAAAGCATCCTCTGTACTGTGAAATACCCTGAAGCTAGTTTGATTTGAGTGTAATATATTTTGTTTATAAAGTCATTGAACTGTTCTAGTACTATAGACTATGGCACTCATGTCCAAAAAATAATAATGTCCAAAATGTGGCATAAAGGGGGAGATGGCATGTTTCTCACCAAACCCTTCCAACTAGCTATTTTCAAAACTCATGTTCTACATGGATTTTTATACTGCTTGACCGCAATGCGTCTAAATATCAAAGGGGTGTGTTAGAAAGCATGGCTTAGGTGGGACTATGGCAGGATTATGATTTGAATGTTTTTCTGCAATAATCAAACTTTTTAGAAACCTCCAGGATACAATTAAGACATTTAAGGCTAGACCTTTTTTAACAATGAATAAGTGCCAAATTGACCATATGACCACAAGAGATGAAGGCATGACCCCCATACACATACACCCCCAGTAGTTACTGACCCCCTCCTACCCTCCAATGATGTGAATGAATGAAACAATACATGCCTGCCTGTATGATAGCTTCAGATGTTATGATCAGTAGAGCAGCAAGGGGGTTCCTGGAGTAGCCTAGTGGGTAGTGTAGCCAACCACAGAGATGGGTAATTAGGTCCATATCCCACTCTAACTGCTACATTTATAGTAAACTATATGAGCCTTCCAAACCCCACCCTAATCCCACTATACCTACATATAGGTGACACCTGCAGGCATAAGGACTGTTGTTGTGGTATACAGTTGGGTCCAGTAAGTTTTGGGTGGGTTTTGAAGGGTTCACCGCTCATACAATATAAGGGAGTTATGATGAGATGTGTGTACCTGGACCTTTTTATATGAAGTTCACTTCAGTGCCCCATTGCTCTGCTGGGATGTATGGGATGTCTGTGTGGCTAGTCTACTAAAACTGCTGACCCCTCCTACACCAATGGCTTGTTTTATGCATTTGTCTTTTGGACATATTTTTTTTTCTTTCAAAAAATTGTTCAAAAAGATAGATGCTGATCTTTTTTTAAAAATATATAATTATTTATTCATTTTATAACTTACATCAAGTACATCAACATTGGTATTAACATTTTAACATAGATATATCACTTGAAATTCTACAATTAATCTTATCAAATTAAATTTATCCCCTTCCCTCCCATCCTTTATATATTTCATAAAAACATTTTCCAATAATAAATACCCCCCTCCCCCCGCCCAATTTCTATTTGTACTAATCAGGGAAGAAAAATACGTATTCATTCTTTAAAATAATCTGATAATGGCCTCCACACATCCTGAAATTTATTAAAGTTCCCTTTTTGAATTGCAAGAAATGACCATTTTCAAAACAAAAAAAGTTAGATATCTTTCTGTTTCAAAAATGGTTATGCTCACTACTGGATTTTTGTGTGTCTTGCAAAATGTCCAAACTCAGATTTGGACGGTATATCAAAAATGCCTCTCCACATCTCTTTAAAAACGTGTGTTAAGATTGAAATTGGGTGAAGATTTGCAACATTTATGTTCCTTAGTTTAGGTCCTTAAGATGTGGATGAATAAATGCAGTTTTCCAAATGGTTGGTACTAAAATCTGTTCTCCCATGTGGTAATGACCATTCATAAAGTCTATCCGGGCCATTGAATTTCAATATTTCCCCCAGGTTGCTAGCTCTTGAAAAAGCAAATCTTGGACTCTAGGAGAATACTGTATGATATTGCAATACAGGCCAGTATTTCCTTATGATGTTTTTAATGGAGGTGCTATTACCTAAATAGGGCAACACTAACCAATGACACTGACAGTTCTTAGCTTTTTTCCATGCTCTCTTCACTATGAGGTGCATAATAAAAAAAAAAACGTCTAAAAAGTGGCCTAAATGGCTACTTGGACGATCAAAAAGCCTGATCGTCCAAGTACCCATAATCAAAGCTGGTTTTAGATGTATCTAAAACCAACTTAGGCCTTTCCCCTGTGTACTGCTATTATTCTTAGGGTAATGCTATATCCCACTTTCCCTTCCCCTCACCAGCTCCCTGACTGGGAAAATTAATAGCATACACAGATGACTGAAAGCATAATATAGGTTTATTCATACAATTTTATAATAATGAAATCATGCAGTAAGGAATCAATAATTTGTTACCATATATATTGCATCATCACTCTGATATCGGAGGACCAGCGACCATCAGAGGCAGCGCATTCATTTCATATCAGCATCACACGGCTCATCAGCAGTGGAGAAGTCCCGATTCCACTGAGTTCTGCCTGTCTTTTTATGCCCAGATTATGGTCAGGATCCGGTTTGTATACGTGTTCAAACATGAACATGTCACAAACAAGTTATTATGGTCAGGATCCGGTTTATGTATTGTGCTCAAACATGAGCATATAGGCACTTTTTTACTCAAAGTATTATGGTCAGGATCCGGTTTATGCATATCCTGCTTTTCCCCCTTTCTCGATTGAGTCATCCATATCCTGTTTTGACTAAATCTGGCTCACCAGGTGCAAGTTATCTTTCTGAACTCTAGTTCCCCTTTTAAAAAAAGAAAGTTGTTATTTGGTATTAGGATCCTTTTAGTAGAAGATGGTTTCTTAAACAGCCATTGTTACTAAAAACAACTCTCATATCATATATATCCCATACGTATCACATTCGGTCCTTAACAATGAGTGTTGTATGTAACCATCATCACTTTTTGTTGTTTACAACAAATGCCATATGCCACATAACAATTCCAGATAGATAAAATTATTACCAGAATAACAACTATTAACAGAGGATGGATGATCCAATCCAGAGTCGTTTTGGCTGAAGGTGAGTATCCTAAAAATATATCCCACCAATGATGTGAAGTAGCATCAGCTATTCCTGACCCTATTGTCACTATCGAGTCTGCTGCAATAGTGGTGGTAAGCTGATGAGCCATAATACTTTGATTTAGGTATCGGATGGCACTCTGTATTTTGGTTGATTGAGTTAATATTTGCTTAAATCTGGTCAAATTTAAATCCCAATTTGGAACATCCCATTTAGTGCTATTCCAAATGATAGCCGAATGTGTCATTTTCCCAGTGTAATACTGAAATGTTATGAATACATCCCGAAAAAGGCACTGCCATTCCTGGTATCACTGGTTGATCAGTTACTACACATACCACTTGTGGTGCTATTTCGACCATATACCTATAGGTTATTGGCATAATAGTCCATTCACATTTGTTTACAGTATTTTGCAATAAACATGGTTCATATACAGCAGATTGTAATTTACAAACTTTTCCACTTAAAGTGTTATCACAAAAAGTTAAATCATGGGTACGATTATACATATCTATCACCTGTCCATAAAAGGTGGGGGTCCAAAAGTGTTGATTAGGAGCTGACCCAATTAGTAAAGGCATCACTATGTATTTACACATTATACTCTGTTTGGTTACATTGTAAATGGTAAAATATCCCTGACATAGGGTTTCCTCACACCTTATCCCCGAACTAGGTATTTGTAGCCAATGGCCTGCACGGATTATATCAGAAAAGACGGTCCTCCACACTTGTTCATTTGCTGTCAAAAGTTGTGTTTGAAAGACATTTTTCTGTTGTTGCTGCTGTAATGTTTGCAAAGAACATATAGTCCAATTGATTATGTGAGTAATATTAGTATCTATAAGGAAGGTTAGAGAATTACTAGCATTAAAAAGATCTAACATATCATTATCCACGCCAGCTGCTAGTGTCATTGGGTACCAAATAGTAGGCATCCAATTAGCTTGTATAGTTAAAGCATCATTAATTTTACTTCCAGCGTTATGCAGCCTATTTGCTAAAGATTCTATATCATAACTGTTTATTGTCCCGGTAATAGTTCCAAATCCTCCCAAAATAGTATCATACCAGGCTCTCCTATATCTACATCGACTAGAGGGAGGAAAGGTAATTTTAAATTGTACACGTGTTTGTTCCGCATGCTGACCCACCATTTCACATGTTGACGGTAATCGTTTAACCTGCCCTGGATCAATTTTTGCTGAATCTATATTTACAAAGATAATAAAATCTGCCCATGTAGTACGATTCTTAATAAGAGATGCATTAGTACATAGAAAATATTTGGGGTCTTCTAATGTCAGATGCAACACAGTTCCATTCCAGGTGCTACAATTTTGTATTGCCTGCCATTTCTGTTTCTTATTTAATTCTGGGAACACAGTCTTTAAGTTAACACATGGGCAGTGACATCCTGTTGTCGTCTGCTGGTAGCCAGTGGCGTACCTAGGGTATGTGGCACCCGGGGCCCATCATTTTTTGACACCCCCCCCCCCATGTAAAAATTTTTTTTTTTTTTTTTTTTTTTGCAATAACCATGAAATGGAATAAATGGTCAGAATAGAAACAGGCAGTGAAAATTTTCTTTTATTGAACCTCATATATGTAACCATTATTCCAAACATAACAAAACATAAATTATGTCTAAATTGTCATGACATTAGAAGTACATATGGAGTAGTTGCAGGCAGTGGCATACTTAGGGTATGTGGCACCCAGGGCCCATCATTTTTTGACACCCCCCCCCATCTATATGAAAAATATGATTTTTAGTACCAATCTACATATCGCACCACAAGAGTGTACCTAGGAAAAGGCTGCATCTTAAACACTGCAGTGAGCACTAGAACACCAACACATACATTGTAAAACTAAACAAGCCAGATCCCGCACAGTCAATTGGTCCTGTAGTCAATGCCAACTGAAAACTATGTCTTTTTCATACACACAGAACAGAGATACACCCTCGCCCAAAATGGAATAATCACAAACTAAAAATAGAAATATGTAGACAAAAGTTAAACTGATCCGCCAAGAAACCAGACCCTGGATACAATGCAACACCACAAAAAACAGTAACACATGTCCTCTAATACAGTGCAAAATATAAAGACAGTAGATGTAAATTTGAAAAAACTGATACATAACAATCACCACTTTATAAATTAACAAATAAAAATAAAACAAATAATGAGATATAAAAAAATACAATTTTATTGGACTAATCCCCGTAAGCTCGGTCCCCATCCCCGCAAACCACCTGATTCCATCCACACAAGCCTTGAATTGTTTATATTAAAGTATAAAAAGAAACAATATTCTGTACAATTGTCAATTTATAAATCAGCGTCTTCTCCCCACTCTCTTCCCCATTTCCCTTCAGCATCCTCAGCCCACTCTCTCTCCACTTTCCTTCAGCGCACGCACATAAAAACAAGCAAGTAATTTTATATCATTTTCATTCTATTCATTCATAGAAATTAAAGTCTAGATAATGCCAGTCACATAACAAAACATGATTTTACAAAAATAATTCCCTGCAGTCAAGCCTGCAAGGATTATTAGATGTCTTTCAGCAGTTCCCCTCCCTCCCTCCCCCTTACCTTTGTGGCCAAGTCAAAATGATCTACCAAAAAATAAAATTTTAAAAACACAAAGTATGCTGTACGCAGAGAAAATGTTAATTATCATTTATATTCTGGGGGTTTTCAAAGAGGTCAAGGCAGATGACTTTATGCAATGTCACCTCAGTAACAACTATACAAAAATAGACAAATATTCCCCCTCCCTTTTTACTAAACTGCGATAGCGGTTTTTAGCGTAGGGAGCTGCGCTGAATGCCCCACGCTGCTCTCGACGCTCATAGGCTCCCTGCGCTAAAAAACTCTATTGCGGTTTAGTAAAAGGGGGCCATAGTGCAAAATATAGACAGCAGATATAAATTTTCAAAACGGACACATTTTGATCACTAAGTTGAAAATAAAATCATTTTTCCTACTTTTTTGTCTGGTGATTTCATGAGTCTCTGGTCCTTCTTCTGATCCTTCTTCTTTCTCTCTCCCCCTGGCTCCCCTCTTTATTTCTGCCTTTTTTTCTCTCTCCTCCTGGCCCCCCTCTTTCTTTCTGCCTTTCTTTCTCTCCCCCTTGACCCCCCTCTTTATTTCTGCCTTTCTTTCTCTCCCCTTGGTCCCCCTCTTTCTTTCTGCCTTTCTTTCTCTCTCCCCCTGGCCCTCCTCTTTCTTTCTGCCTTTCTTTCTCTCCCCCTTGACCCCCTCTTTATTTCTGCCTTTCTTTCTCTCCCCTTGGTCCCCCTCTTTATTTCTGCCTTTCTTTCTCTCCCCTTGGTCCCCCTCTTTCTTTCTGCCTTTCTTTCTCTCTCCCCCTGGCCCCCCCTCTTTATTTTTTCCTTTCTTTCTCTCTCCCCCTAGCCTGCACAAAGCCATCGTGCCGATTTCTCCACTTCCACGATTCTTTCCCTACCCTCACCCCCAAGCCAGCAGCCGATTTCTCCCTGCTCCTTCCCCGATGTCCTGAACTTCATCGGGCAGCAGCAGCATTCACAATTCACTGATGTTGCCCGCTTCAGGCCTTCCTCTCTGTCGGGTCCTGTCTTCATGAAAACTGGAAGTAGGCAGGACCCGGCAGAGAACAAGGCCTGAAGCCGGCAACAGCAGCGAATTGTAAACGCTGCTGCTGCCCGAAGAAGGTAATGGAGCACCGAGGCAGTCCGCTTCTCCCCCCTCCCAGCCGAACCCCCGCTGACCCTCCTATCTCCCCCCCCGTGAACCTTTCCGACCTTCCCAGCGAGAGCAGCAAACCTCCTTCGCGGCTTTCTCCTCCCTCTGCCGCGTTACTGATGACGTCATCAGTGATGCGGCAGAGGGAGGATAAAGCCGACGCTACTGGAGGGAGGTTTGCTGCTTTCGCTGGGAGGGTCAGAAAGGTTCACTTGGGGGGGGGAGAGATAGGATGGTCAGCGGGGTTTCGGCTGGGAGAGGGGAGAAGCGGTCTGCCTTGGTGCTCCAAGGCCTGGCGCCATTACCTTTTTCGATAATGGCGCCGATGCTGCTTTCGCTGGGAGGGTAGGAGCGCGATAGGGACCGGGCCAGCTGTGCACCCCCCCCTAAGGCGGCACCCGGGATGGACCTCCCCCTCGCCCCCCTTGGTACGCTACTGCCCTGGGGAAACAGCCTGCAACAAGATTGCGCGATGCCAGAGATCTTTGCCTGCTTCGGCTGTTTCCTCCGCCGCGGTCCCGCCCCTCCTCTGACATCAGAGGAGGGGCAGGACCGTGGCGGAGGAAACAGTCGAAGCAGGCAAAGATCTCTGGCATCGCGATCTTGCTGCAGGCTGTTTCCAGACGCGACACCCGGCGCAGGGGGGGTAACTGGACCGGACCGGGAGCACCCCCTCAGGGCTTGGTACCCGGGGCGGACCGCCCCCCCCCGCCCCCCCCTTGGTACGCCACTGCTGGTAGCATTTCTCCATCCCCATTGAAATCGAGCATTGTCATCCAAAACCAGACGCCTAGCCGGAGTCCATCCTTCTACGTGACCCAAAGATACGATACCAAGGACTGTGAATACGCCTAGGACGATTAGGGTTTCCTGTAAAATTAAACACAGTATTACTCCCGTAGGTAACATTTCTCCTGTGGGACATATTCCCATTTTTCTACACCGGGCCTCATTATCAAGAGCGTACGGTCTTGTCCCACTGCTATCACTTCAGCGGGAGAGGGGGGACCATTTCGGTTGCTAATCCATATTTTGGCCCCAACATTTACAGTATTTGTGGATCCAAACCCTTTTGCCCCCTTAACCGTCAATTCTGTAGGGGCTGTGGTTTCTCTCACCGGAGCTATATATATAGGAATTAGCAACAGTTGTGCAATTCTTTCTCCCTGTGCTATTATTACATCCTCCGCACCTAAGTTAATTAGTATTACCCTACCCTCCCCTTGATAGTCAGCATCAATCACCCCTCCCAAGACAGTTATTCCTTTTGAGGCATAACTGGATCTGGTTACCAATTGCCCATAATGTTCTTTCGGAATTTTCTCTGTGTTCTCCACAGCTCTAGTGGTGGAATGTGGTACTGCTGGTAGTGTAAATCCTGGAAGGAAAGCACATGTTCATTAATAAAAGAACAAAGAAAAGAAACACATGGCACGTTTTCCCCTCTGCAAACATGACTAATTCTTGTATCGCAGAGTCACAGTCTCTGTGTTGAATTGTTGAAAAGATTCAAAAAAGGTTTTTTTTTTTTTTCCTGAAACACAAAACACACAGATTAAATAGACTTATTTCAGGGTCCTGTGGCACCAAATATGGCCACAGGAAAATTTAAACAGGCAGATACATTCTAAAATTAGACTGTCTTTTTCCTAACATCAGGGAATTATTCTCAATCCATATTCTTTATTAGGTTCCTATCCTGAAGAGCTTACTTGTAAAAAGTAAGCAAAATTTCAATTCCGAATTCATCCACTTACATAAAAGTTTATTATACTTATTCTTTTCCGGTAACAAGGTTAACAAGCCTTTTGTTTCACATTTATTTTAATTGTATAGGTACTTAACCTCTACTTTTGTTAATCTTTTTATTTTAAACTTCCCAATTTAATTTTAAAATGCATTTAAATTTAATTACTCCCTAATCATACATTTCGGGCAATGCACACTTTTAAACCATGCAGGGGCACAAAAATTCATATTCAAAACTAATTTGAACCCTGAGATACAAAGGCAAGGAAACTTTTTTCCTTAACATATTTCACAAACCTTTCTCCCACATTCCAATTCCAATATAACAATTCAGTGTTAAAACCCATCTAGCTGTTCAAACTGCTTTTATCCATTCACTTATGGCAAAATCCACCTTATTTAATATCACATCCTGATTTCTTCTGACCCTGCATTACCTTTCTTTCAACATTCTGATAACCTTTTTAAAATATAAAGAAACAAGGGAAAAATTCAGGCTACATTAACATATTTGTTTTTTTTTCTTGTTCTCGTACAGAACTTTCAGACAAACAGCTCCTAAACTACCAAAATACCTTAATTATTCTTACGCAAACTTTCTTTATTTCTTGAACATCAAAAACAACAAGAACTTTTCCCCACGGCTGATCGGAATTCCAAACAGCATACATTTCCCTGTGTATGCTTGTAAAGTTTTCATTCTAAAAATCTAAAAATCCTCCTGCTGCTAACAAGGTAATTGCAAGTTACTACATTTGAAATCCCTCTGCTAGCTAATATTTACAACAGCATAAATTGATACCTGTGTTTGACAAATATCTCAGCAGTTCAGACAAAGAAAATCTCCATACTGTCTCTTTCCTCTTGTAATGGGCTGCATTACAGATGGCGGGTCTATTTCAGGGTCCGGACAGTGGGGTCCCCTGGGGCAATCATCCCAATCCCTTCTAATCCTCCCTTTCCTTTTTTTATACTTATTTTGTACCACTTTTACAGCTGCTCTTTCTGCTACATCCTGATAATGTTCCAGTTTATCCTTTAATAATTTACTATTACATTCCAGCACCAGACACCGTCCCTCTAATTCTAACCTACTCTGTTCTACTCTCCCTTTCTCATTAAGTGCCATCTGCAACCGCTTGTGCACCCCACGGTATGCAGAGGCCAACACCCAACTCCTTCGAGCCAGGGTAACTGCTTCACCTGTTTTCACAGGGATTGTTTCAAGTACTTGTACAACATTCTTTGGTTTAAGTGCCGTCTGCAACCGCTTGTGCACCCCACGGTATGCAGAGGCCAACACCCAACTCCTTCGAGCCAGGGTAACTGCTTCACCTGTTTTCACAGGGATTGTTTCAAGTACTTGTACCACATTCTTTGGTTCAAATTCCCTTAACTCCTTATTCCATGATTCCACCAATCCATGATTGGCCATTTCTGCCGCTATTATTTCATACGGGTCCCCTATCCAGCCAGGTATCCCTGCAGGTTCTTTTTTAGATTTCTCCTTTTGCCGGAACATTGTTCGGTCTTATTTAGAGAAATCCTGCCGACTACGCCAATTAATGTACTGCTATTATTCTTAGGGTAATGCTATATCCCACTTTCCCTTCCCCTCACCAGCTCCCTGACTGGGAAAATTAATAGTATACACAGATGACTGAAAGCATAATATAGGTTTATTCATACAATTTTATAATAATGAAATCATGCAGTAAGGAATCAATAATTTGTTACCATATATATTGCATCATCACTCTGATATCGGAGGACCAGCGACCATCAGAGGCAGCGCATTCATTTCATATCAGCATCACACGGCTCATCAGCAGTGGAGAAGTCCCGATTCCACTGAGTTCTGCCTGTCTTTTTATGCCCAGATTATGGTCAGGATCCGGTTTGTATATGTGTTCAAACATGAACATGTCACAAACAAGTTATTATGGTCAGGATCCGGTTTATGTATTGTGCTCAAACATGAGCATATAGGCACTTTTTTACTCAAAGTATTATGGTCAGGATCCAGTTTATGCATATCCTGCTTTTCCCCCTTTCTCGATTGAGTCATCCATATCCTGTTTTGACTAAATCTGGCTCACCAGGTGCAAGTTATCTTTCTGAACTCTAGTTCCCCTTTTAAAAAAAGAAAGTTGTTATTTGGTATTAGGATCCTTTTAGTAGAAGATGGTTTCTTAAACAGCCATTGTTACTAAAAACAACTCTCATATCATATATATCCCATACGTATCACACCCTGCCTCTAGATGCACAGAGAGAAAAGAGGCGTTTTTAGAGGAGGGGAAAGGGCGGTTGGTGGGCGGGTGGTGGGCCGACCTAGAAATAGGTGTGCAGCAGGTATAACCAAAACCTTAGGCAGGTTGCCTAGTCGGCACTTATACGTTTTGACTTAGACGAAGTCAAAACAGGTCTAAGTGCAGAAAAAGGGGCCGCTGAGCTGATCGTGGCTGCTGCGATCAGCTCAGCGGCCCCAGCAACGTGCCTACCCCCTACAGCAATGATCGCGGCAGAAGAGATGCCTCATCTCCTCTACCGCGATGCATAATTCCTCTACCCGAACTGCCGCAACCCGCAGCAGGAGAGATGCCCTATCTCTCCTGCCGCGGGTCGTGGCAGTTCGGGTAGAAGAGTGATGGCATCGTGGTAGGGGAGATGAGGCATCTCTCCTGCCGCGATACATCACCCCCCCCAACAACATCGGGGCAAGAGGGAGCCCAAGCCCTCTTGCCCTGCGGCACCCCCGAACCCCCAATGAAGATCGGGGCAAAAGGGAGCTCAAGCCCTCTTGCCCCGTGATCCCCAACTCCTCCCCCCCGCCGAGTCCGATGGGGCCAGGAGGGAGCCCAAGCTCTCCTGCCCCGCGATCTCTAATCCCTCCTGAGTCCAATGGAGCCAGGAGGGAGCCCAAGCCCTCCTGGCCTCTCGCCCCCCATCCACTACAAGACCGGGCAGGAGGGAACCCAACCCCTCCTGCCCAGGCGGACCCCCCCCCCCCCACCCCCTGCTACAATATGGGCGGGAGAGATCCCAGGCCCTCCTGCGCTCGACATAACCCCCCCAACGACCGCCAACCCGAACCCCCGATCGCCGTCCCCTGCCGACCCACAACCCCCCACCGACCCCATGACCTCCCCACCCCCAATCTCCCCCCATACCTGTTAAATGTTGGCCGGACAGACGGGTGCCAAGCCTGCCCGTCCGGCAGGCCAGCCGGCTCCGGAATGGGGCCGGATTGGCCCAGGCGGCTGAAACCCTGCCCACAGGTGGGGCCTAAGGTGCCTGGGCCAACCAGAATAGGCCCGGGAGTCTTAGGCACCCCCCTGATGACATCATCCTCAGGATACCCAATAACACACTACTCTTCAGGCAAAGTCTTCAAAGAATTTTATCAATCATCACAATCCATACATCAGGTAGCTTTTTCAAAGAACTTTATCAAACATCACAATCCACAATCCAAACCTACCATATCCTCCTATACTTATTCAGCTAGAGTTAACCAGTCACTGGTTTCATTCAATCCTGAAGGATGCATAGTTTGTAATTCATGCATCCAACGGAGCTCTTTTAAATTTAGTGTCCGAATGAGGTTTCTTCCTTCCCACCCTACTTCCACTATGTCTAACACCTGCCATTTAAGATCTTTCATTGAATATTTAATTAACTTCCTATGGCGTACTAGAGGGGCAGTCTCATTCTGGGTATGGACCCGTGACTTATGTTCTGTTAATCTCACTTTTACAGGGCGAATGCATCCAGGCCCTGCACCCCCTCTACGGACTTCTCAGAGGAGCTGAAGTTTGTAGTACCCTTCTCGCCACCAGCTACTCCTCTTCCTCCTTCCCCACTGCGCCCAACACCGGCTGCAAACACCCCCCCCACCCTTCCGGAACACACTCTTCACGCATCCTGGAGCCGCCCCTCCCATGGTGCTCACCTGCTGCAGAGGCTCCCACTTCCATCCTATAGACGAAGAACACTCGTACAGCTAGCGGGTAGCAAGATCAGCCACAGCACCTGCAAGTGGTGCTCAGCCCAATGCTTCCCACTGACGTGAACTGCCCAGGTGGAAACAGGAATCTGATTCAGAAGGGAACTTTGGACTGAGCACCGCTTGCAGGGGCTGGGGCTGATCTTGCTATCAATGCCGTGGTGGGTCCCAATCTTGCTGTCATCGAGGGGGAGCTCAATCTTGCTGTCATTGTGGGGAGGGGAGGCCCGATCTTGCTGTCATTGGAGGGGGGCCCAATCTTGCTGTGAACAGGGGGAGGGGAGGCCCGATCTTGCTGTCATCGGAGGGGGGCCCGATCTTGTTGTCATCAGAGCAGAGGTGGGGAGGCCTGATCGTGCTGTCATTGGGGGGGGAAGCCCGATCTTGCTGTCATCGGAGGGAGGCCCGATCTTGCTGTCATGGCCGTAAAAAAATAAAAATAAAAAATTGGAAAGGTGACGGTGAGTGGGCCCCCTCACAATTTCGGGCCCTAGGCACGTGCCTCCTGGGCCTATCCAATAATCCGACACTGGACGAACCCCAAAACAGGGCCCAACCAAGCTCAGTCCGGTACAAAAACAAGGAATAGGAGCCCTAAACAAATTCCAATAGCCATTCTAGTAAGCCCCTGAACTAATAATACACCCTAGAAGATATCTAGGAGCTCCCAGCAGCCCATGTAAAAATACATATTTGGTTACATTAAGAATTGATAGTTGTGTGTCAATTATATCTTGAAAAATATCTTAACATTCATAGTAAGTGGATATATTTTATATTTTTACATGCACTCATTTTCTCAGTGATCAGTTATGGATGTGAAAGCTGGACACTACGGAAACAACACAGAAGATTGACTCATTTGAGATCTGGTGCTTGAGAAGGATTTTACTTGTGTGAAAAAGGCTAAATGTTTCCTTAGAAAACTGAATCAATTAACCTAGAGTTTTTTCTAAGGTACTTTGCAATTCTCCTTCCCAGTCCAATAACCAATTTAGACTGTATGTTCACAATATTTTGAAACACTTCTTTTTTTCTATGAGACCTCAGAACTACCACGCCTCCATCCCACCGAGGTGTTAACACAGGGAGATACAAGCGGTGAAATCCTCACCGGTCTCTATAAATTTAAATGTTATGCGTTTCTTAACATATTATATTGTTACTTAACTTAGTAATGGTAAAAACTTGCTTTTCATATGGACTATGCGGTGAGACCCGACATGTTTCACTGAAGTTTCGTCAGGGGTCTACCCACCACCGCAGCCGTCCACCTCATATCAATTATTGTTTGTTTGATATGAGGTGGACGGCTGCGGTGGTGGGTAGACCCCTGACGAAACTTCAGTGAAACATGACGGGTCTCACCTCATAGTCTGTATGAAAAACAAGTTTTCAAGTTTCAAGTTTTCAAGTTTATTTTTGACTTATTGAATCGCTTAATTTAATTTGCTAAGCGATTTACAGATAAAAAAATAGATACATCAGATTAATTATAAAAGGATACATAAATTTACATAAGGAGGAGTGTGTGGCGCAGTGGTTGGATCTACAGCCTCAGCACCCTGGGGTTGTGGGTTCAAACCCCACGCTGCTCCTTGTGACCCTGGGCAAGTCACTTAATCCTCCATAGCCCCAGGTACGTTAGATAGATTGTGAGCCCTCCGGGACAGAGAGGGGAAAAATGCTTGAGTACCTGATTGTAAAAACCGCTTAGATAACCTTGATAGGCGGTATATAAAAAAAATCCTAAGAAAAAAATCCTAAGATAAATTTGACACATTATCATACAAAATAATAAATAAAATCATACAAACTAACAGATACACGGGGAAAGAAAGGGTAGAACTACAATCGTATATATAAAAGAAAACATAAATGGTAAAAAACAACAGGTAGGGGAAATAATGGGGAAATAAAAAGTTAAAAAAGGAAAAATTTGATAATAATCCTTAGTTAAGCTTATAAATTAAATCCGTCTTTAAAAAGGAAACTCTTTAAGCTGCTTTTAAATTGTTTCAGATCATTTTCTACTCTAAGATACTGGGGCAAACTGTTCCATAATTGTGGGGCTATTACAGAAAAAATGTCAGGGCGACGCGTTCCAATGACTTTTAGTGATGGAACTGTTAGGAGTTTTTGATCGGTGGATCTTAAAGAGCGTGACGTACTATATGGGATAAGTAATCTATTAATAAATTTCACCATTACTAAGTTAAGTAACAATATAATATGTTAAGAAACGCATAACATTTAAATTTATAGAGACCGTTGAGGATTTCACCGCTTGTATCTCCCCATGTTTACACCTCGGTGGGATGGAGGAGTGGTGGTTCTGAGGTCTCATAGAAAAAAAAAAAAAAGTGTTTCAAAATATTGTGAACATACAGTCTAAATTGGTTATTGAACTGGGAAGGAGAATTGCTAGGTCATTTGAAGACTAAATGACGAAGTTACAACTGTCTTATTTTGGTCACACCATCAGAAAATAGAGATCACTTGAGAAGGACATCATATTTGGGAAGATTGAAGGAACCAGGCGAAGAAGGTGACCTGCAATCAGATGGCTGGACACGTTGAAAACAACCATGGGGATTACATTGAAGGATCTTTCTAGACTAGCACAAAACCGATTTCTTTTTAGATTCACAATTAATCAGGTTGCTAGGACTGGGTATTATACTAATATCAGCTTTGCCCTCTAAATATCTAAATTCTGTAAAACTAGTTTCTTTATCATCAGTACAGTGAGGCACTATTTCTATCATAACACTTTTTATTCACTGACCCTGTCTCTTTTACAACTGGACTCAATTATTACAATACTGTCTATTTGGGGTATACCCATTATCATCTCAAAAAACTCTAATCCATTCAAAACACCATCAGTAGACTCTTTTGCCAGGCCCACGCTGCAATCATGTTTCTCCTGTACTCCAAAATCACTGCTAGTTGTCGATAAACTTTTTACATTGGCTTTTAAGTCATTTAGAATAGGTTATCCTGCATGTCTTGCTTCTCAAACCATGCTTTACTCTCCTGCTCATTCACTTCAATCTCTAAATGATCACCACATGGTTGTCCCCAGTTCTAGACGTGCCCAGCTCAAATCAACAAGACATAAGGCCTTCTTTTTTTGCTGCACTCTCCCACTGGAACACTCTACCTGCCCCTTTATGAAAAGAACTTACATTTAAACAATTTAAATCTGACTTTAAAATTTGACTATTTGGTCAAGCCTTCACAACCAGCTAGGACAGTCACAGTCTGAGTACATTTCTCTATGTTTGACTCTCCCTATCCCTCATTGTATCTGTTGTTAATCTCACCTAGAGCCTTTAGGACCTCACTATCCCACTGTGGATCTAATCGTGTATGAATTCTTTCTTTCCTGTCCAAATATTGTAGTTCCTTTTCTCTGATGTTTTACTTACTATGTAAAAAAAATTTTCTGTCAGTCAAGGCGGTATATGAAGTTTAATAAATGTAATGAAATTCAGCAGTACTACCCAGTTAAGTATCACTAAAAATCGGCAGCTGGGCGCCTCAAGTGATTTAAGTGGGCAGGAGATTCTCCTGCCTTCTTAAGTTGCTTTAAATATTAGGTGGAAACATAATATGGGCACTCTCCATGTGGTAAGTACAAAGCTCTATTGTGCTTTAGTAAAAGGGCTCCTAAATCCATGGTGAGAACCCCAAATGTAATTTGCATATAACAAAAATGTACCTTGTCTATCAAAGAAAAATATTTCATTGAAAATAACAGAATTTGGGGTAGACCTTTTTTTCTAATAAGACTTATAGAACACTGCATGATTGCATTCATCTTCAATAAGACTGAAAGTGAAATGCTCTTTGATTGATAGTTTTGAAATTATTAACACTATTCGGTATTCATCCCTTTTCCTCACAAGTGACGTGGGATGATGATTTTGTTTAAAACATAACAGGTAACAGAGAAAGAAGCATAATTTTCTCTTCAGCAAGCTGTCGAGGAACCACACAGCTTAAATTCTGAGTTAAAAAAAATCTGGAGAGGTGAAGTTAGATTCAAAGATACGGTCAGGGAATGTTTAAATAGGTAATTCTTTTGTTGTGTCTTCATATTCCTTAGAAGTACTCTATAAGATTTGGATCCCTGTTGAGTTGCATAAGACTGGCCTTCTCTGTGTGAGGAAATAAATACTGTCCTGCTGCTCCATGCTTTATGAGGGGTGAATGTAATTGTGTGAAGCTTGGAAATATATAAGCATCATGCTCCTAAGCTCAATAAGCATGGCAAAAAAAAGATGAAAACAGAGATAGAGAAAATCTTTCACTAAGATACCCCTTCTTTCAGTCCCCTGTATAACTATAGTACAGGAGCTCTAATAAATGCTATTTAAAAAATAAGCAGCAGATATTTTAAATTACACTTTTAGTCATATCTTAGATAATGAAAAAAGCTATCCTTTTTTTTTAAAATCATACATATTACCTTATAGCCAGTGAATGATTACCTTATAGCCATTTAACCTTATAACAATGAATTATATAAATACATTGTCCTTTCTAGTCCTATGGTAAATATGCAGACATTATCTAGCTAGCTAGTTACAAGCTAGCTACATCCAGTGGCAGTGTCTCTTTTTTGACTGAGACCTGGACCCAGGCCCTCTCATATTTTGACAGTATTCTTCCAGGCCTGTCTGTATCTTTATGGCAGAGATTCTAAAGCATCGGCTCTGTGAAGTAGAAGCATTTTTCTAGGGAAACACACATCAAACATTGGTTCATTTCCAGGTCAATTGTTGATTCAGTTCAGTTTCAGATACTAAATGATTCATTTTATTTATTTCATTTATTTCCACTAAAGTCCAGGAGGGAAGCTAATTAGCATTCTAACAGTAGAGCTTCCATTCATTGTTAATCAAATTTACTTAGAATTTGGTGACAAGTATTTGCCACAGAGGCAACAGCATCAGGAGAGGTGTAAAGATCCCACAGAACTGAAAGAGAAAAAAATGATATACGCTAGTGATTATTGCAGACTATTTGTAACAGGACCCATAGGAATAAAATGGGCCCTGTCACAGGTAATATGAATTAATCATTAGAAAAAGATCCTTTAATAAAGGGTTACCATATTTTTCTCTGGGAAACCCAGACACATGACTCCGCCCCATTTCGCCTCCAGCCCAACCCCATTCTGCCTCCAGCCTGCCAGTTCTGTCTCAAACCCCACCCCATTCTGCCTTCAGCCCAGCCCCCACAAAGCTGCTGGGTCAGACCAGTGGTTCATCATGCCCAGCAGTCTGCTCACGCGCCGGCCCTTAGGTCAAAGACCAGTGCCCTATTTGAATCTAGCCTTACTTGCATATGTTCTGTTCCATATGTTCTGATTCAACCTTGTCTTGAATCCCGGAAGGGTGCTTTCCCCTATAACAACCTCCGGAAGTGCATTCCAGATTTCTACCACTCTCTAGGTGAAGAAGAACTTCCTTGCATTTGTACTGAATCTTTTACCTTCTAACTCTCTGGTTCTCTTCATCTTGGAGAGGGTGAATAATCTCTCTTTCTCTACTAAGTCAATTCCCTTCAATATCTTGAAAGTTTAGATCATGTCCTCTCTCAGTCTTCTCTTTTCAAGGGAGAAGAGGCCCAGTTTCTCTAGTTTCTCGTTATATGGCAACTCCCCCAGTCCCTTAACCATTTTTGTTGCTCTTCTCTGGACCCTTTCAAGTAGTACTATGTCCTTTTTAATGTGGGGGGCATACCATGGCCTGTATAATGGCATGATAATCTTTTCAGATCTGTTTGTGATCCCCTTCTTAATCGTTCTTGGCATTCTGTTTGCCCTTTTCTCCACCGCCACACATTGTGGTTTCATTGACTTGTCTACAAGTACTCCCAAGTCTCTTTTCTGGGGGCTCTCTCCGAGTATAGAACTGGACATCCTGTATTCGTGCATATGATTTTTATTACTGACATGCATCACCTTTGTCACACCTGTGTCCCCAAAGAGCGTAATGGGCAGTCAGGTAGTGACATGTTGCTCCAATCTGGCGTGGTCCCCCTGGAACTAGGGGAGCCTTTCAGGATTATTCTCCCTAGGCAAAAGCCTAGAATTGTTCATTCACTGGTCTTTCAAAGGATACTGTTTAGTCAGAATGGCCTTAATGAAAAATATAAACTTTATTTGGCCACTGGCCTCAAAATCATAGTCCATCACAGGTTTCAATGTGAGCATAGAAATATAACCAAAAGAAAAGGTTCCTCAAAACAAACTTTAACTCAATTGCCAGCTCTGGACTTTATTAGGCACATTATATACAGTCCTCTTCACCAGAGTCTAAGGCTGGGCATACTTTATGCAGGAAAAGAATACAATCCTAAAGTTTAACTGCTTCACTATTTTACATCTTCTGAAATAAGCAGCTCCCTATTCCTGAGCTGCAAGATGGGAGTTTATGGCAGTGATTAAAGACCAGCACTACTCTGGCACAGGTAACCATAAGGATGAGACAGAACAATTTACACTTCTGTGCAACAAGTTCTTTAGCAAGGCACACAGACAGCTGTGTAGCCTTTAGGCAGAAGACAGCAAATACTGGTTCTCAGAAATGAACTCAATCTAAAACTGAGATAGTATTTAACAGAGAAAACATAGCAGTTTTACACTCAGAGATTCTCAATCCATTTCTGAGAAGCATGCATGCAGGCTAAATGTAATTCACAGGCTGCTATAGTAACAGTGAACAGCTGTTCTCACACGGAGATCTGTGCACGGTGAATCAGAGTAATACAACAAGCTGAGATTCCTGCCTAGTGTTTGGCTTAATTTAATCACTGTTTTATACAGTGAAGGATACTATCCCTTTGCTTTTTAAAGCACAGAAGAAAAATGTAGAAAACTTTATAGTCCAAAATTACCCTCTCTGGTAGCCCACATAGTCTGCTTACCAGAGGGGGGGGAAAAAAAAAAAAACAACAGCCATGGAAAACATTCAATAGACTCACATTTGTTTCAAGCCACTTCCATTTGCTCTGGCCAAACCTCAGCAGCAGCACTGTTGTTTTCCAATATCATAGCTTCTCCCAGCTCTGAAGACAAGTTTTATTCAGCCTGCTCCTCTCTCATTTCCCAGTCAGGGCTGCCCGCCTGGTCTAGGTTAAGCTCAGTCCCGTTCTGAGCTTCCTGTCTCTCCTCCTGTCCTGTCCTGCTCAGCTTTCTGCTGAGCTTCCCTTTATGAGGGAAGAAACCACACCCCCTTGGCTTCAGTGGGGGGAAGGGCTTTCCTTCCTCTGCCTGGGATGTTTCTCTGAGGGAAAACTGTCTGTCTGCTTTCTGCCTTACAGGAACTGGATAATAATAGGACTGAGATTTCCCGCTTTGCTTTGGCACTGCCTTAGGTAAGGTAAACCTTTCCTGTTCAATCTCAGTCTCTTCTTCACTGCTCATAGGATAGTCAGCTAAATTAATGTCATCGGCTCTGACCTGGTCTGCCCTTCTGCAATGGGGTCTGTATGATTTCCTATATTTTCCTGTGATAAACCTTGGGATTGCTGTAGATTTGTCACACCTTGCACTTATCCACGTTGAACCTTGTTTGCTATTTCGCGGCCCTTTCCTCAAACATATTTATGTCTTTTTGTAGATCTTCGCAATTCTGTATCGTCTGCAAATTTAATCACCTCACCCGTGCCAATTTCATCGGGGTTTACCAAAACCTGGACAAATGCCAGATTTTGAAAAGTCCATCTGGGAGCCCGTTCAGTCCTTGAAAAAGAGGACATGTCTGGGGTTTCCCGAACATCTGGTAATCCTACTTTAATAGTTGCATTAGGATTCTATTTTAAAATAAGAGGAACAAAATGCTACAAAGAATGTATATATTACTGGTCGCATTGAGGTGGAAGAAGACATCTTTTTCCTTACAGGACCTACAGCGACAAGAGGGCATCCGCTAAAAATCAGGGGTGGGAGGTTTCATGGTGACACTAGGAAGTATTTCTTCACCGAAAGGGTGGTTGATCGATGGAATGATCTTCCACTTCAGGTAGTAGAGGCCAACAACGTGCTCGATTTTAAGAATAAATGGGATAAACATATGGGTTCACTTCGAGGAAGTGCTTAGAGGAGTGGGTTATTTGAGTGGGCAGACTTGTTGGGCCGACATCCCTTTTCTGCCATCATACTCTATGTTTCTATGATCCTAAGGCATAGAGACAAGGCCAAAGCAGCACCAATATTTGCCGGAGGACTTCAAAATAGCTGAAGAGATCTAAAGTAGCATCAGGATTGGCTAGAAAGTTCTGGGAAAATAGTAACCGCTCAAGGAATTCAACAGTAAGAAGTATTGTCTGAATCCTCATTGCTTTTATTGTACCAATAAAATAAAACCCTCTGGTTGACCTCATATGTTGGCAGGCAGAGTAGTGAAGCTTGCTGAAGAGAGTAGAGTTAAGCCAACACGGAGTGCTGAAACAGAGAAACATAATCTTAAACTTAAAGTTGAAACCACTCTATTTCGCTATTGAAGCCTCCTGGTACTAAAGTATGCCACATAAAAATCAATCTTTGCTCTTGTCTGAGCAAAAACTGAGTAACATTTCCCTTCAGATTATAAACTCTTAATAACACTGTGTATTTCACATAGTAGATGCTGTGGCCAGTATTAAGCCAATAATTGACTAGCGGGGCAGTCTGCCTCCTACAACAAATGTTTAATTACTCTTCTCGTGTGCCCGATATAGAATTTACCACACGGGCAATTAGTGCCAGTTTTCAAATTGTACTTCCTACCCCCCGAATCAGGAATTATCAAGCTGTCAGTCTCCAGCATATATTGGCAATATATACAATGGCCACAGCAATGATGTGGGCAAGCATCAGCCTCCTCCTGATCATTGTCTCTATGTTTTAATATTTCAGCCAAGTTATGCCCTTGTGTAAACACAAATTTAGGGGGCTCTCTCAAAGCCCCATGTACTTGGAGAACTGTGGAGAACTCCACCCTCCATCAAGCTTTAGCTTTTTTAGTTTGAATGTGGTGTGGGTTTAGGGCCCCACCTAAATCACATGTCAGCATGCTGTAGTTCTGCCTCCTCCATTGAGTCACTGTATGCACAGTTTGAATGTGATGAGTTTGGCCACGCCTAGATTACAAGTCAGTATGTAGCAGTCCCGCCCCCTCTTATGAGTTATTGAATGTTTAGTTTGAATGCGGCATAGTGTAGAGCCACGTCTTGATTATACTCGCTGATCAGAGAGCACCAGCAGCAGCAGCTGAAACCAGTGGAGCAGGCAGAAGGAGGAGGGGAGACTTGCAGAAGCGAGGCAGGAGGCAGAAGGCAAGAGCAGGAAGGAGACAGAGCTAGGGGTAGCGGCGAGAGTTAGCTCCACCCACCCCCACCGCGTCGGCGAGGTCAGAGCCCAAACTCCCCCTTAAAAGGGGCGGAGCCAATGGATCGAGGCACTCGCTGATCGGAGAGCACCAGCAGCAGCAGCTGAAACCAGTGGAGCAGGCAGAAGGAGGAGGGGAGACTTGCAGAAGCGAGGCAGGAGGCAGAAGGCAAGAGCAGGAAGGAGACAGAGCTAGGGGTAGCGGCGAGAGTTAGCTCCGCCCACCCCCACCGCGTCGGCGAGGTCAGAGCCCAAACTCCCCCTTAAAAGGGGCGGAGCCAACGGATCGAGGCACTCACTGATCGGAGAGCACCAGCAGCAGCAGCTGAAACCAGTGGAGCAGGCAGAAGGAGGAGGGGAGACTTGCAGAAGCGAGGCAGGAGGCAGAAGGCAAGAGCAGGAAGGAGACAGAGCTAGGGGTAGCGGCGAGAGTTAGCTCCGCCCACCCCCACTGCGTCGGCGAGGTCAGAGCCCAAACTCCCCCTTAAAAGGGGCGGAGCCAATGGCGCACAGCCGTTCGGCGAGCAGCAAAGGTGCTCGCCTTAGCGAGAGCGCCTTTGCAAAGGGCCTTGCGCAGGGCCTAGTCACTACACCAAGGTCAGCACACAACCTGAGGCAGAGAGTGAGTGTGGGTGAGAGGTCACAGCAGCACCAGGCAGAGGGAGAGAGGACACAGGAGCACCAGGCAGAGGGAGAGAGGACACAGCAGCAGCAGCAGGCAGGCGGAGAGCGAGAGTGAGAGAGGGGACACAGCAGCAGCAGGCAGAGGGAGAACGAGGGAGTGAGGACACCAACAGATTAGAGGAGACCAGAGTGGTGAGAGCCAGAGGAGAGAGCAGAGAGGAGAGAGCAGAGCAGGCAGACGAGAGAGCGGAGAGCAGATAGACGGACCAAAGGAGCGGAGCGGAGAGCTGAGGGAGACTGGAGAGCGGAGCGGATAAGATAGAAATGAAGGCAGCCGGAATACACCAGAGCTTTCCAGTATACTGCATGGGGTGCCATATGTACGACTACCTCCCCTCGGGAAGGCGGGAGTACATATGCGGCCGGTGCCAGGAGCTGGAAGGCCTGAAGTATGAAGTCGCGAGATTGCAGGCCAGGGTTCAGGACCTGGAGGGGCAGCACGCTTCAGAGGAGCCATGCCAGGCGTCTGAGGATCCAGACAGAAACAGCTTCATTGAAGATCAGGTGAGGGACCTTGAGAGATTCATCGAGGAGAGCTACAGGAGGGTCGAGGAGCAGAACCAGCAGCAGCTCAAACAGGTGTCACCAGACGAGAGCCAGGACCCACCGGAGGATGGACCTAGTGGAGAGGCCAGTGGAGAGGCCAGGAGGGCAGAGGAGGCCAAGGACCCCGAGGGAGGAGCGCCGAGATTCACCATGGACATGGACCTGAGGCAGAAGAGGCTCTTGAGGAAGGGAAAGACTGCAATTGTTGTGGGAGACTCGATCCTGAGGGAGGTGGACAGTCACGTTCCCGGAGGTCGAGAGGACCGGCTGGTGACATGTCTCCCAGGGGCCAGGACAAAGGACATTGCCGACAGAATCGAGAGGATCCTGGACGGAGCCGAAACGGAGGAGACAGCAGTAATTGTCCACGTCGGAACAAATGATGTGAGCCGGAGGAACTTCAGCATGCCTGCGCTAACGGACCAGTTCAGGGTCCTGGGAAGGAAGCTGAAACGGAGGACACAGAGGATAGCATTCTCGGAGATCCTGCCGGTCCCGAGGGCAGATGCAAGGAGGCAGGCCGAGCTCCAGGAGATGAATGCGTGGCTGAGGAGGTGGTGCAAGGAGGAGGGCTTCCACTTTGTGAGGAACTGGTCGTCCTTCTGGGGAAAGAGCAAGCTCTACAGGCGGGATGGCCTGCACCTGAGCACGGCGGGAACAAGAATACTAGCAGCCAACGTTAAGAAGGAGATCGAGAGGGCTTTAAACTACGGAGAGGGGGAAAGCCGACAGCTGACCTGATGACGCTTCGGACAGCAGTATCCAGAAAAGATGCTGAACGAGCTGACTGCAGGGAGGACGACGGGGGACCGATGGAACTCGTGATCAGACAGCGAGGGAAACACCAGGTAACAACTTGCTGGGAGAAGCCTAAGGGGAAGGAGAAAACAGGGGATTCAGGGGGGCGAGATCGCACCAGGGTGCAAACAGAAGGCAATAAGGTGGAGCCACAGGGCAAAGGGGAGCCACAAGGCAAGGGGGAACAAACCAAGGCTCAGGGGACGATAGCACGGGAGGGGGCTGGTACTCCCCGGGGAAAAGCGGGGAGGAGGGGTGGAGGGGACATGGGGAGGAAGGGAGTTGCAAGGGTAAAGGCGGAGGGCACAGCAGAGGCACCGGGAGCGGGAAAACGGCCTGAGACCCAAGGGAAGGTGGCCCAGGTAAAGGCAGAGGTGGTGGCACCGGGAGTGGGAAAACGGCCCGAGATTCAAGGGAAGGCGGCCCAGGTAAAGGCAGAGGTGGAGGACAAATACCGGGA